>NW_008239444.1:47224-54632 GCF_000691975.1 Corvus brachyrhynchos
TGCTGAGATTCTAGATTTTCATCTTTTTAGTACACTTGCCATCTTTTTCAGGATTTGGACGCTTTACTTACATTTGCTCACAATATTTCAGGTTATGTCAGTTATGCAGTAATTTGGTAGTGCTAATACCACTTTTGTTTCTCCTCCCTACAATTACCCTAACAGAACACGTCTAAAGCCTCTCAGTGATATAGAATTTACACACAACAGTCCAAAAGGTTCCTCTCAAATATTTATTTATTTTTAGAAAAGCTGTGAAAGGAATTTAAATAAGGACATTACAAAGTAGTGCTACTGCTTCTCCCTTAATTTCTCTCATTATTTTTCCTCACATACACAGGAGGTTTGATCTGGAGAAATCAGTATTTCTAACACATCAGGATTTGGTGGCAGTACCCTAACTCTGCCTGTATCCAACCCCATCACTGACACAGGGCCAGCTTTCCTTCCAGCCCACTTCAGCAGGGACAGAAAAAAGGATGAAACTTGAACATTTTTAATAATATTTTTTACATACTCTAACAGGTGAGAGCTTTCTCTTCTCCCCCCCTTTTTTTAGAACTATAGATGAGAATGTCTCTCTTCAATAGTTCCCATTCCTGACAAATGGCAAAGTTCCCATTTCAATTTATTTTGATGTGTGTTAAGTCGTGACAGGTATCCATCCTTGCCAACTAGCTCTGGCATGAAAATAAGGAGACCTAGGAGAGTAACAGCATTTCAAGAGGTAAATAATACCAATGAAGTTGGAAAGAAAAAAAAAAGATAAGTCTGTCCTTTCTGTTAAAGAATACCCAGCTGGAAGAAAGCATTCTGTCAGATGCAACACAGGCTGAATTAGAGCTCTTCTAGTTGTAAGAACCAGTCAGCTACTAATAATGAGCAAAGAAACCCAGCGTGGTAGATAGAATGGAATTAATGAATTTGATATTGCC
Source organism: Corvus brachyrhynchos (assembly GCF_000691975.1). Lineage (NCBI taxonomy): Eukaryota > Metazoa > Chordata > Aves > Passeriformes > Corvidae > Corvus > Corvus brachyrhynchos. The sequence goes on from NW_008239444.1 coordinate 48,160, forward strand.
ATTTTACTGACTTCCAGAAATAAAGTCTGAAGATCCTGACCTGCACTACCATCTGTCCCCACAGGCACTCAACTCACCTGTTCCCCACAAACCTGCTGGCACTGGCCAGGTTCACAAGGAAAAGATAGCCTGGGGCATGGATCTTGCCCACTGGTGGATTTTGCTCTGCATCTACCAATTGCAAACAACACAATTGAGGAATAAACCCACCAGTGCTACAGGAGAACAAAATGTAGAGGAAATCCTGCTGCTCCCTGCCTGCCTGGACAAGTTGAAGCCAGAAGCAGAAATTTGGTGAAAGCCGGAGGAAAAGTCTCTTGAAAGTAAATGACACAATTTGGGGGGTTTATCTACCCCTTGGATGCTTCAGGGCACTCTCAGATGCCTTCTAACTCCACCAAATGTGAGGAAATCAATAAGGATGTCTATAAAATCAGCTTATGAGGGGGATTTGGCTTTCTGATGCCTATTCCAGGATGTTCCACTCATCTAGGAATTAGTGTTTTATGGGTATTAATGCACCTGGCTCCCATTAATCACCAGGGGGTCACATATGTGGAAAGAGCACATGAAGATACCCTAAGGAGCACATAAACACCAATAAAGAGCACATAAACACACCAGTAACACGCAGGCTCTGGGGCACACAGGACTATTTGAGCCCTCCAAGGTAGTGAAGAGAAGGGAACCCACACTCACAGCACAGTACATAAATATACTGACTGCAGATAAGGAGTTTATAATTATTTTTGCCAGGGTTATACATAACACCACTTTAAGTTGGATTAGGTGTCTCTTCCTGACAGAAATATCACCAGATAAAAATCAATAAAGCTGTTAAAGACCTCAGCAGATATATCACCTAAATATTACACCTGATATTTTCTCATGGCCCCCTCTAAAGTGCAACCTTTTGTCTACTGGCATTTCCCAAATACGAGAAGCTAAAAAAAATTCAAGCCAGCACTGCAGGAAAAGAGAGGCGTCATGGCTAAATCAAATTAGACATTACCTGATACAACAGGAACATCTTCCAACAATTACTTTTTGACATACTAATCTATGAATTGAACACTCAATTGCAACAATTTTAAATGGCTGTTTTAGATGTCTGCATGTGTTGAAAAAAATAATCAGCTACGGTTGGGTGAGAATTTCCACCTTCAAAACAACTTCTAAAATCATATCAGAGAGAAAACAAAGTAAAATTTTGTAGGAGCCATTTTTGTTTTTATAGGTTTTTCCCACTAGATCTAACCTATGGACACTACGGAGCAGTTCAGACAAGTCCAGGTACAGGCAGCCCCAGCCTTGTCCCACCATAATGCTCGGGTGAGAAAATCCATCAATATTTGTAGCGACTCAGACACAGACCCAGACCAGCAGGGATTCGGAATTGTTTATTCAAAGGAATGAGCTGGTTTTATACTCTTTTCTAAGGCACAGTACTTCCTTATATGGCAATCTTCACTATGTGACCTATCCCATGTTGCCACATCAGCAACACCCTTTCTCAATGTCCTTTTATGGGGTGATCACTCGCGGTTCAGTCGTCCGTCAGCTCCCGGCAGGCTCCTCTCTGTAGGGTCTGCCATGTGACACCTCCTCTCCCCAGGGTCCCATGGAGACAAGCCTCTCTGTGCTGCCACGTGCTTCTTTGTGCCCCCATGAGCTCCTTTGTGCTGCCACGTGCTTCTTTGTGCCCCCATGAGCTCCTTTGTGCCTCCATGTGCTCCTTTGTTCTGCCACCATGAGCTCCTCTGCAGGTGCATTCCACAGCCCGCAGCTCAATTCTATCTTAGCTCTCCTCACGCCTGTCCATCTTCCTTCATTTTTCAGCCCTATGTTCTATACAGTACATTGATTTTTGAATGTCTGCTCCAAGAGTTTTCTTTGTTTAAAGAATTTTATTAAGCTTAGCATGCAGGAGGAAGGAGTCATAAGCATTAGGTAGACCATCAGAAAGAAAAAAAAGTTAAGAGTAATAAAGCATAAAGTGAAATAAATAATGAGGGGGAAAAATCAGATTAAAATGAAGCTCAAATATACAGTCCTCTAATCTGCAGAATTTAATATAATTTATAGTCTTAATGATTCCATATTCCTTCCTTATTGAATTTCCTCTATTTAACTGATATTGATGTTGTCCCAAATGTAATTGCCCTATATTGGTGCCAATAGAAGGAATCCCAGCTTCAGTAGTTTTCCAGAAACAACTTCCTATTATCATCCCTCCAGCTTCAATAATGCAGTGCTCCCCGTAACACAGTATGGATGGGTTCTCATTTGTATGCACAGTGCCTCTGTTACAGGAGCAGTCCAGGATCACATCCAAATGTCTTATGGGCTTTTTATAGCTACAGCACATTTGATTTACTGCTACTCCAGCAAACTGTTGTGCTTATTACCATTGTAAGCCAAGGTATTTATATCCTTTTTGCTTTTCATGTCCCTTGTATTATTGCAATTTTAAGAGGCTCCAGTGAAAGATCATTGATGAAAAAAAATCAGACTCATCTTATATTTTCAGCTTATAATTATCTCATTTGAAGACAGAGAGTATTTCCTGGCCACAACGTAGTCAGAGCACTGTTTTTAGTAGTGATACTAAAATTTATGCAAAACACTCCTTTTTACTATGAAAAACCAAAACAAACAAAAAACAAAACAAAACCAAAAAAACTCCCAACCCCACCATGAAATATTTGAGTCATTGAGTAACAACAGTTCCTTAAACACTTAATACTATGGCATATTGGTATTCCAAACTAAATTTCAGAAACTTGAACTGCGCTTCAATTGCATTAATGTTTATCTTAGATTTACTGGAACATGTGCACCCACAAGGGAAATTATTTTGGTAATTAGAAGACAGTCATGCTTTTTTTTGACTAGCTGACAGGGTCGAGGATTACAAAGTAACATGTCCTGACACAAATATTTCAATAATAAAAGACCCAAGCAAATCCATGAAACATCTTCGCACACCTATACTGACTCAGTTTTTAATTAGCACACCTTGACTTCATTATTACATCTATTCTAATTGATGTTTTCTTGTCAAGAAGCCAAGAAAGGAAACCGTAGAACAGATTAACCAACAGTATCAATAGTCCATGTATTTGGATGCAAAAAGGTTTATTCTAGTAAAAGTTTTCCAGATAGTAAATGTAAAGAGAAATGATTAAAAGTTTTCAGAGCAAGATCTTTTGCTTTTTTTTCCCCTCTCAGTCATAAGAGAGCCATGGATCCAGCCAACAGTCAGGGAGATCATGAACTCCAAGTTGCCAGAAAAGACACAATGATTTTGAAGGAAAGTCTTCACTCTGCGGTGATTACAAGACAATAGTCCCAAATTAAGGCCTGATGGATGCTTCAGAGGGTTTGCCACTTCCTCCCTTTTCCCCTTCAAGTGTAAGGAATGCTATTCTCACGTATGCCCTGATTACATATTCAAAGCTTCTACAATGGTTAGTGGTTAACCAATCCCCCTTTGCAGATTTTCATTTGGCTTCAATTCATAGGCAGAACCCATGGCCAGGAGCAAGATACACACTTCAAGGTTATTTTCAGAGCCCTCATAATTTCACCTCAGATTTTGATCAAAAATTGCCTCATATTTTTTCAGGAGAAGAAAAACCAAAAAACTACTCACCTTTGGAATTGCTGGTATCCTTGAAGAAATCCTTACTTTAGAAAATAATTATTATACCAAGGTCTACACCTCAGTCTTTAAGAATAATTAGGATCTGTAGGGATTCCAAATGATATTAAGATGCGTATTTATCATAGCCAAGTTAATTAACACTCTTCATTAAGGACAAAATAATTAAACTAGTCACGTTTAATGAAATTTCAGTGATAGTTGATGTCTCCAAGTAGGAAATCTAAAATACATTAGTTGGACTGATTTGTTGCTAGTCAGATTTTTTACTAATTAAATGTCCTTTCTCAATTTATGTTGAACTCCCTTTTCCATTTCTATTGCTATAAAACAAAGGCCTCATAAGCTCCCAGCCACTTCTTTTGGTGTTTGCAAAACTACCTGAAATTTCACACCTTGTGCAATTTCTAGAAAAGCATTTATTTTTACATGCATATTTTTTGCATTAATTTTAATTATTCCTAGACATTCAAAAGCTTCTCCGGGCTGTACCAAACCCATCTTCCTCCCTCTTTCTCCACTTTGTCTAGTGTTTCCTGAGCTCTCCTTGCTGTGGCAGCATCCCAGCTGTTGAATGCTCCCATTCATATCCTTATCAGAGCACAGAATTGTGCAAGTGGGGACCACAAAATTACCTAGACAAATTGCCTCTGTCCCATCTGGTATTTATTCAAATTAGGTATCAGCGTTAAAAGCAGACTCAAAGTCAACACTGCTTTAATTTCCATCAGCTCTGCACCATTTCAGGTGTGGAATTGCATGGACAGATCCTATGGCTTCAGCCCAGGCATTTCCTAATGAGCTCCAGCAATCAGCACGTGCTGATCTGTCCCCTGGCTCCTTGGATGCCTTCTAGATATGGAAAGAAAAGATCCAATTTGGGGAATGTGTAACAATTAAGCCAGAGCTGAAGAACTCCACCCTCTCCTCTTTTTCCTCTTGTGTAGAGACAGAATTAAAAAGTGATTTTTAGTCATCAGCTGACACCTTCTCTGCACAGCACTTCTGCACCATATGGTGCAGCTCCTGCTCGGCGCAGCTGAAGCCAGGGCAGACCAGGGTCGCTGGAAGCATGGTTTGGATCCAAGGTCATTTGAGATGTGTAATTTCTCCATTCAGGCAGGCTGGCTGGCCTCCTGTGAATAAGCTCTGGACTCAGATCAAGATCCCTGATAATTAGGAGATAGATCTGTTCTGATTGTTTCTTCTTCCTCAGCTGTAAAAAGCAGTGGCCCAGCAACTGCTCATGACATGATTCTGCTTTACTGGAAAATCGTCCCTTCAAAACGACGACTGGTGCAAAAAATAAAATTCAATACTGCTGCAAGACAGCCATTTCAGACAGGCTTATTGATCTGCTGATTATCTTTTTGTCATATACAGATATTTTGGGTTGTCCCACAATGTTCATGTATCTGTTGGCTTTTAAAATCATGTTTATCTCTGTATCAGTACAAGATAGAAATTACTAAATAGAGGAGCACAGCATTGATTTAGTGGCTTTTACTTCCATGTAACTGATTTGTTTTCAAGAGCTTTATATATTTCAACAAAATTTTTCTCTGTGGTTTAAAAATATGCTATTTCTGCCTCCCTGTTGCACGGCACTAATAAGTGGGCTGAGAGGACATGATACAAAGCAAATGTTATCACAAGAATCCTTGTACATGCTCTTCACAGTAGAGAGAATCATAGTTAAAGCTCAAACACTGACAAAAAAGATTAAAACCCAAAAAAATATATAAATCATTGTGCTCATTACTCCTGCCCAATCATTTTTGTGTCTGATGATGAAGAAGGTCCCCTTGGTACTGAGATGTGTGACCATTACTGTGGTGGCTTCCTTTGAAGGCTCCTAAGTATCTACCAACATGATATGGTCCCTTTATCTAAATTACAAAGTCTGAAGGATGATCTGTGCCACAGAAGTTGCCCAAGCAAGAGAACAAAGCAGCTAAGAGTACCTGCAGTGAGCCCAGGAGGGAAAGCTTACAAAGGGCACCATCAGTTTCTCTAAGAGAGAGGAGTTGGGGGCCCAAGTGCCAGAGGAATGGAACTGGGACCTCCAGCTGGAGACTGTCACACTGGCCAGGGCAGCAGTAGCACAGAGCCTCTTCTGACCCTGCAGCTGCTAAACACACAGCAGCATGCACACAGATTTGCTGACGGGAACACTTCCATGTCCCCTTTATTTATTGGGCTGTGTCTCTGACCCTCCCATCAGGCTGAGCATTCCCTGCTTCCTCCTTACACTGCTGTCACTCAGTTTATTATCCTGATTTATTCTTTCATACACATATATATAACCAAACAACCCAGCAGGTTGGCAGTATTTTAGTGACATGGAAACCAGAGGGAGATATTAATACATGGAGATCACATATGCTGGTATTTAGGCTGAGGACTCACAAGTTCTACTGAAGCACGATATGAAAACAAGAATTACGAGGATGACCAGGAAGGGAGAGGCTGGTTAAGTCAGTGCTTTGGAGAGCAGACACAGCTATGACTCCTGATGCACCTGAGAACCTTTTCATTTGTTTTTCTCTATTGACAAAGCACTTCCTCTGGGCATTAGAATCATTTTCCAGGCATAGGCTTGGAAAAGAAGAAATGTCTCCTCCCCTCCACCCACACTTAAACCTGAAGTCTGAAAATCTGCTTCTGGAGTTGACTTTATTTCAGTCACCAAAACCCAGTTATGTTGCCAAGAGTTACCAATAAGTGACATTTTAATTATTGCCATAACAGCAACAAAACCAAGGTCACAAAGTCTCTGAACATCATGACATACACCTCCATTCAGCAG
>NW_008239444.1:54730-70230 GCF_000691975.1 Corvus brachyrhynchos
AGGGAGAAAAGAGTGTCACCTTGAAAGAATTCTGTCAAAGGGGGATTGAAAGAGCTGCTGCAACCAGGAAGAATTTTTCTTCTTCTCCTTGTTCAGCACAGGGCTGCACTCTGAGTCTCCTCACTCAGGTTCAGAAAATATTAATTGGCTGCTGGGAACTGGGCTGGTAAAAGGACAGTCACACCACTTAGTTTTAGTTATCTCCTTCAGTGCGTTGGTTGGCACCTGCACCTTTGTGGCCCTGAGCAGAGCTGCTGGAGGGGTTACCTGCCTGCTCTGAGTGCAATACATAAAGCTAAAAAAGCACAAACAGCCACTCTCCAGGTGCACTTCATGAAAAGGGACGTATTAGATAGAGATTTATAAAATAAATACAGTTTTACCAAAGCAGTAGAACATGATTTTTGATTTCATTTCCCCATGTTAAAAGCAGTGAGTGAAAATCTCTTCACTTAAGATCTAATATCCAGGTACTGCACAAAGACATTTCTTACATAGGAGAAAACCTCACCCCAATAAGACAACAGCAAAAACCCCATGATTGGTTATGAAATTGGACATTGATAAATCTGAAGGTGATACACAATCTAGAAAGGATTAGCCTTGTCTAGCCTTGGGATAGACAATTCACTGTAGCAAAGACCTTTTACAAAATGTAAAAAAGTGGAGCAGGAGCCTAACACCAAAAGCAGAATAAAATGATGGTGACTCTTTCAGCATATCCTGGTAAGCTTTAGTCCACACCAGCATGAAAGTAACCCTGTTGGGCACACAAACACCACAGAGCAGAAACAGGCATCACCAGAGCAACAGCCCCAGCCAAAGCTGAGGGGCCCCGTCCCGGCAGGACAGTCCTACAAAATCAAACTAAAAATACAGTATGAAAAGGCAATGATGTACCTGTGAGGAACAAGTGTCTTTATAAGAAACACTTTAGGCTTCACCTTAATCCCTTAGGCCTAGCTCATAACTATGGGCAGAGCTCTACCCATCCAGGCTGTGTTTCTAAGTACATTTGAGGTTCAGGATTATTTCCTTCACCTCCTCTCCCTTAGTTCAGGTCCTGGGTACCTCAAACTGCCCCAGGCCCTTCCTTCTGCAGCTCTTTTCAATTCCCCCCAGCTGGCAGGGTCCAGGTGGGGTTAATTGGGGCGGTGGGTGGGTATCTGTCACCCATGTGGCACAGCTGTTTCTCCTCAAGGATTCATTCCCACAGCACCCAGGGCACAGAGCACAGGCTCAGTTCCTTTCACATGCAGCTCTTTTTGATGATATTTGGGTGTTAGGAGCTCATTAAACATATTTGAGCTTTAAATTGCATTTGTGTGTTGGAATAGAATGGCTGCCCAGAGTCAGCCTGCCGAGAGTGCTACAACACTCAAGGCATCCTTGAGTTTGTGTCATTCACGGTGTCTTTGTGTCATTTGTGGCATCTTTTAGTTCATGTTTCTGTTGCTCATGGGGGTGTTGAAACCAGAGGACCATCCCCAGTTTCCCCCAGTGGGAAAACTGTTTCCTGGCCCCGTGGGACCAGGGGGCTCTGCTGGCATGTTGCCCATGCTGGAGGAACATCCCTTCTCTTCCCAGCCCTTTGGGTAGCAGGGCTTCTATAGCAATCTGCAACCCCCCAGTAACCAGCAGCAGGGTTTGATTTATTATCCTACTCTCTGGAGAAGCAGCTCCCAGACCTTTGGGCAGACCTCATGTGGGTGGCACACCCTGTGTGGGGGTGAAAGGAGACAAGCTCTGCTAAATCCACAGTGATCTCACCTCTGCCATCCAAAAACTGCCTGGAGTGGCTGTGAGTGACTGCAGAAGTGCATGAGGGCCTCCCTTTATGAAGTGCCCATCCTTCTGGGACCTTTGCAGTGAGGCTGAGGAGTGGCAGCCCAGGCTCTGGGTTGATTGGGATAATTACAGGCTAAATCCTGGCCCTGTGTTAATATTGTCACACCACCTGGGGTTTTATTTCCTTATGCCATAGCCTTCTCTTGGCTGTTTCACCTTAAAATTCCACAAATGTAGTAAACTCTAAAGATCTCTGCTGGTTTGGCAGTTTCCCTGATCTCATAATTTCTAACACAGACACAGGAACAAACGAATTCTTCTCTAGACAGAATATTTTTCTCCCATGCAGCACTTTAATTTTTGTAGCTTAAGTGCTGGATGTCCTTCCCAAATCCCACCACGTGGCACTGCAGCATCCTCTGTGACTCCCTAAGTCAACAGTCTTCCCAGCAAGCCAGCCAGCCCAAAGAATGAATTCATATGCAAAAATTACATTACTCCTATAAGCAACTTGTGTTATGAATAAAGCCTAAAGACAGAACCCAATTCTCCATGCAAAGCCAATGTGCAGACTCCTAAATTAAAAAGAAATCTCAGGCAGGTGGAAGTGCTGTTTTGGGACCTTTCTGGTGTTGCAGTTGCCAAGGAAACCTCTTCCTTTGTGCCCAGTCAAAGGCTCTGGCTGTTTGGAGCCTCGTCCCAGCTATGGCTGAATGTGCTGCAGCATCAGGATTGAAGGAAAACTGCTAGAAATACTCTGATAAAAGAAAATACTAAAAATAAGGGTTTCCTCATGAAAACATCTCTCCCTAAAGACAAAAAAAGGGGGAAGGAGTAGCTGTTCTTGTGAAGCTTAGGGGCTGTGGGTGCAGACTTCCATGGCAGGTGGGGGCCTCACCTTCAAAGGGGAAGGGAGAGGCTCACAGGGACAGCTCTTTGTGTGTGGTGCACTCCAGCAGTTAAAGGTAATGCATAATAAACAGCAAAAATTTAAAGGATATTTCTGACTTAAAAGTCACGCTCCTCCCTGTAGTGTTGACCTGCTCCAGTACTTAAAATAACTGTCAGGAAAGAAATAAAATTAGTTCTTGTTTCATTACTACTTTTCTTCTTGTACATAATTACCTAGTCCAAGGGTTTTCTATGAGTTCTGTGTAGACATCAGGGGAGTCTCAAATGGAGTTGGCTTTTTTATGTCTAGAACTGAATTATTTCCAGTGCTACTGATTAATTTTTTATGAGGAATAAGAAAAGCAATTGCAAACCCACTAGAATGACGAGGACATCTCTCAAACCTTGGCTTGATCTTGGTAAAACTGCTTAGTTGCTGCTAATATATTTACTTTTCTGACAGTGATTTACATTAGAATCATGGCAAAACAATCCTGGTTTAATGGATTAGCCTTCATTCCTTGATGCATTTTTAGTCTAAAATTAATAGCACCCTCAGGTTACTTTGGTTTTTTGTAAGTGGTTTGTATTAGCTACAACATATTGATGTGACTTCAGTGCATTTCTCTTGCCCTTATTTTAGTAGAGGCTGATGTAATGGTCACTCTACATCCACCTAAAGTCAAAGCCAGGACAGGAGATTTACAGAGACACGGGACATAAGCAAAGTAGGAATGAAAAGTGATACCCAAGAATCTGAGATTTCTTTTCAAAATAAAAGGGGAGTAGAAATTAACAGTTTAAAGAAACTCATCCCACGCTCTTTGGACCCAAATGACCACTTAAATCTCTTAAACATAAAGGTATGCAGCAAAAAAAGTGTAAAATTGAGCAAAAGAGTGTTTGAATCATGGTGTTGCTGTGGGATGAACTGTGCCACAAAGCAGGATTCCATGGATCTCAATAGTTACTCTATTTTACCACAAATTATTAATGCCAGTTTACAGGAGTGAGTACCATCACAGAAAACCAAAAAGAAAGCCACTTGATTTGATAATTTCCTACATATCCCAGGAAGGGCTATTTAAAATGGATGTAAAACTGATCAGGAAAATGCATTTTTGGTAATACCAGAAATCTCCAGTAGACATTATTGCCATGTATTTTAGGGAAGGAAAGAGGAAGCAAAACATTCATCATTCTAAATGCCATTTGGCTTTTGAGAGTAAAAGCACTAGAACAACAAGGAAAAACCACCCAGAATAGAGCAATCATTTCAACTTTTATTGTGGAAAAGGTTCCAAAGCATTTTTAACTTCATTGGCAAGATGCAGGTGCAGACAGAAATGGTTCTTGTCTCTTCCAAAGGGCAGGAGCTATGCCTTTATTGCAGCAGTTTCAGAATGTCTGAGAAAATTTTAGGGATTATTTGTAACAGGAAACAAAAGACCAGACAGCTAGTGCTAGATAAATAAAATGGAGAGGTAAAAATATTTTCTAGAAGGAGTTCTTCAACTTCTGTTTATTCCTTAAGAGAAAAGCCCTATGGAAGGAAAAATTTGTTTGAAACAGTCGTGTTGATGAAGGTGAAAGCCAAGCCGGCAAGTGCTCCAGTTTATGTAAAAATGCCAGGAATGTGACTGGAGAAGCTGCTTCCCACCAGTGGATCCAGCATCCTCTGCTTCCTCCCTCCTGTGCCAGCTGCTGATAAAGCACCTTCCCTTTGCACCTGTTCCCCTGGACATCTCCTGAAACTCCCCACTCATCCAAATGGATTTTCATATTCCCATACCATGTAAGAGAGCCAGGAATTTCTGGAACCACTCTAAACCAGCCCTGGCTCCCTCAGCACTCTCTCCTTTAGTGCCTTTCTGAGCCCAGCTCTGTGCACCATAAGCTGGGGTGAATCACCCCAAGCTCAGGGATCACTGCTCTGGTTTTGTGTGCATTAAAAGAGCTCCGACACAAACCCTGCTCCGAATCACAGGACTCCTGGCAGGTCTTGTTGGGACAGATGCAGGAGTCCCCCACAGGTAGCTGTTTTTCCATGCTGGTTGGGCCACACTAGAGCCTGGTGCACACGTCCAGTCCTTGGCAGGAGCACACCCAGGTCCATCTGCTGCCTCCACCAACTAGCCAGCTGCCATGGCAGATGACAGGCTTCAGACTGACACAGGAACACAACAAAATCAGATCTATAAAAAGGGTCTGAGCAAAAAAAAGTGAGAAACATGGAAAATAAACCCCTGAGAAATATGCTTAGTAAGATTTCAATTTTTTTTTTCTCTAAAGGAAATAAATAACTCTGTATAATCACTGCGGTGATCAGGTCCATCTCATGGGAAGGAAAGAAGAACTACAGGAAGAGTAGTCAAATCAGTAAATTATTTTTTACTATCTGCCACAGGGAAAGTACATAGTTATAAGGGAGCCATTAGCTTCTAAGAAAAAAAAAAAATTAAAAATCATGCATACCATTCTCCTGTGCTCTCTTTTCATTTCCAGGGAAACTCTTGTCTTTTGAAGGAAGCAGTGTTGCTTCCAGGAAATCTGATTTCAGAAAAATTTGATGTCATATCTCTTATTTTCTTTCTGTTCATTTCCTGGAATGATGATGTGTCACAGAGCAACTACTCTTGGTACCAGCAGCAATGGTTGGGATCTTTGTTGTCAGCAATGGATTAATAGAGAAATTCTACAGTTTTTCTAGCTTCCTGTAAGACATTCACAGCAAATGCCCATTGCTTTTAAAATTACTGTCCTTGATGGAGATCCTTTGCATGGATATGTTTCCTTTCAGCTGCCTCTCATCTAACCTGTGTTAAGGAAACAGTGATGCTGTTCATGAAGACTCCAATTCTGATTTTTAAAAGAAAGATTGATGCTGGTTTTATTTTTGATATACAAACATCTTGTGAGATGCTCAATTTAAGTAAATCAAAGGAGGAACTTCAAAGCTGGCACTTAGGACACTTAAAAATGTCACTGACATTTTACATGTGACAAGACTGAGGTGGAGATGCTCTAAAAAGACAATTGTAAATTGCCATTTGATTTTGCTACAATTTTGTCATCATCCCCCAGGACTGACAGGGAAAGAAGTAGGAGATCAATATAGCTCATGGATCTCTTTACCCAGTATATTGCTTCCACTTAGTTAAAGCTGATAAATACTGCAACTGAAGTGCCAAGGAGGAAAAATGAGAATCTGCAAGACTCATTGCAAATTAAAATGAAGAAGAGCAAATAAAACAGACAAAAAGATGGCTTAGGACATGTTTTAAAATGGGCTCAGATATCATTACTATCATCCACTATGGATGAACAGTCAGAAAAGATATGAGTGTGCATTTGTACGTCAGAAAGTTTTTGAAAGTTGTCAGTTATGTGTCATCAGTGAAGAGTGGGCAGAACAGAAAATGAATTTATATCCCCTTTCTTCTCCTTTGGCATGAAACACACCAAACTGAACATAGATCTGATTATCTGTCTTGGAACCTCAGATTCCTTCTTAGCATAGAAATAGCAACAGGTCCAGAAACAACTGCTCAGTCACACCCAGGGGAGTGCCCAGGAGCAGCACCACAAGCACCCAGGCCATGGGGTGCTCTTGCTATTTCTGCTAAAGAACAGTGTCCTCTAAGAAATCACCTCAGGGTTTGAATGGTGACAAGAGATACAAGTGGCAGAAATCAGAGATCTGTGTATGGCAACACCATGGCAGGGGCTTAATGATCCCTCCACTTATTTCAGCTGCCACATAGAGAAACACATAGAGTGTCAGGATTTCAAATGAGTTATAATTTCTTTCTTTGCTTATGCAGGCAAGTTATATTCTGTTCTCCTGAGCCAGGCAAACAATTCCCAGGGATTTTGCTCTAGTAAGAACCCAGTCCCAGACTCCGAGAGCTATGGGACCCTCCAGTCTAACTCACGGTCACAGCAAATCAAAGAAAGAAGAAAGTCAGAATGATGTTTCTCTCACTACGTAATTTGCTTTCCCTTGATGTGCACTTATTTATAGAAACATTACTTTGGCCTGTGCTGTAGAAATTAAAATTTCCCCATACCTTTTCATAGTGTTGAAATATAAATAACTGATTGAAGCTGGATGGTAAGACTGGAAATAGTCCCCAGCCCCATCCAGTCAAAGTAAAGACAGAGCATTTCTAGGTCAAGATTTACCTCATCTTTCAGTAAACACTGAAGATAAGTCAGGTGAATCTCTTCTTCCAAGTGCCAACTATAAAAGGACCATAAGGCAGCAACTCACTGAGCAACAGACATCTGCTGGTGGGTTCCTGTCAGGGGAACCTATTCCCCATTTTCCTGAAGGAGTCATTCCAAGCGTAGTCCTGCCAGGGAGACTTTTTAGCAGGACACTTCTGCTGACACCTCCTACATGCCACTGCAAATGTCCACCAGCTGCAGCAGCACATCCCAGAAAGCCTAAACTGGAGTCCTTTCAGTTTCTACAAGCTCACTGAGCTTGACTCAAGCCTCATTTCAGAGAGACATTTCTCTACTTTGCAGGATAGGCCACCTTGCCATTTAATGGTGTCTCTAGTTTTCCAACTGCTTTAGTTCCACCCACCCAGTTTGGTATGGAATTACACCAGGAGTCACCTGGTATTTGACCAGTGCTGGTGGTGACATCTCTGCTGAGCATCAAGAGGTTTAATGTCAGCAGGAGCTTTGCAGCAGCCGTGGAAGGATAATGTCAAAATGCTCCACACCAGCTGCTCTGCCTTCTAGCCAGCAGCAAATGAATGTTTAAACCATGTTTCAATTTAATCAAATGGACAACCCTCCTGTAATGTATTGCTTTCCGAAAATAGCTGAGTGACCATTATGTTTTATGTTAACTGTTAAAACATTATGGATGCATTATACAGTTAGAGTCCAGTAAATAAGGATTTCCACATGTATTTATCTGATTGAGCTCATCTTGACAATTAAAAGGTGGAAATACTTTCAGTTTGACAAACAGGAAAAGAAGAAGCATAAACGTATTGGGACTGACATTTTCAAAAGTCCAAAGTAAGCATGATGCCCAAGGCTGGGAGCCAGGCACTAACATTTGTATTAGTTGTTGAAAATCCCAAGCTCTTTTTCTCTGAAACCATTGGGGATCAGTGATCCCCTCTTTCCAGAAAATTTCCTCTAACAAAGTGAGGTTTTACCACTTTGGGTAAAACAAGAGCTATAACAAAAAGGAGCTTTATAGGAATGGGCATCCATCTGTGGCAGTCTGGTTTTTAGGGAACTGACTGATGGACATGGCACAGACACCAGTTTAGTGACACAGCTTTGGGTTTTCAGACAGGGACACGTGATCTGTGATTTGGCTTGAGATGTGTTTCCAATAAATTTTGGACAGAATACCTCTATTTTGCCTCTATCCTTTTTGAAGCCAGATTCACACTGGTACAATACAAAATCAATTTGACCCAAACAGTCACATTTTTTGTGGTCTACTCCTTGGTATTCAGGCCAGCCATGCTCCCAAAGGCCTGACTTTATGAACCTCTCAGGGAACAGGCATGCACAAAGCCCCTGTGAAAGGCTGCACGACTTCCAGAGTGCTGAAAAACTCTTTAATATGTGGATTGCGACCAGAATCAATCACTGGGATATTCATCTGATGCTATTCAAAGGCCTCATAAATTACGTGAGGAACTTTCATTTCAGGATTTTAATGAAGGTATTTATTGAAAACTGTGCTGTGTCTTCTGGTTTTAAAACTCTTTTTAAGTGATAGAGTGGGGCTATAATCCAACCTAGCCCCCAAAATGGAAAAAGGTGCAATGATAATGAAAGTGCACTAAAAAAAAGAGAGAAAAAAAGAAACAAAAGTGTAGTCTAAAAACCTCAGAAATTCACACATAAGAAATTTTAATTTGTTGAGGTGCTTCAAATATCAATTTTCACCTTAAGAAAAGCAAATAGAAGATGTGACTTAAGGTATTTAAAGCTAGAGTAAACAAAGAGACTAAGATTTTTCAAATGAAGCTAAAATCAGTGAGAGGCAAATTCCTTCGGGGTTTCTTTTCTCTTTAATCTGATCCAGCCACAAAACATCTGATAGTTGCTTAAAAGTTAAAAGCAGTAGTGGTTTGATTATCAGTAGTACTGGGGGACCAGGGCTCTCAGTGAAGCCCAATAGAGCTTGATTGATGAAAACCTTTCAAAACCAGATTATAAGGACCTCAATTGGCTCTTTTAATTTTAATATTTGCTTATTTTAACTTTTTAAAATCTTTTCTTATTTCTCCATTTTAATTTGCATTCCTAATAGCACATTCAATTATCACTTGCAGAAGATGTCTATTATTTGAATTATATTTAGTAAAATAATCCTTTTTTCCTTACTGTTCCCATTGAAAGCAAAATTAGGTTTGTACTGTTTTTTGCTTGAGATTGGTCGTGATTGAAGAATCTGGTGTGTGGTTCAAAAGTGGTCAAGCTTCTGGTTTGCCTTAAAATGCAGGAAATACTGCAGAAAATCTAACCTGTTTTCAGAATGGAAACTCTTCTTTGGGTATCTAGAAAGTGGCCACTGATCAGGCAAAAGAGAATAGAGCAAGTCTAATTCTAAGTAGAAGTATGATTATTTGAGCTTTTCATGGTAGGAGAAAGAAAAGTCACTAAAAGTTGCCCAGAGTTAAAATAAGAGTGATTTCATGCCAAAATATGACCCAAGGCCCCACTCATCTTGACTGTCCTTTGTGAGAATAAATTGATGTTTTTATAAGGCTTTGGAGAAAAATAGTGTAACTGCTGGCACAATTATCCCCAGAGAACAGGCTGTACCCTACTTCCCTTTCAGCTGCTGATCAGCCTGTCTGCAATAAAAACACCCCCTCCACAATCTGGGAGAGGTCCATGAGTCCACACAGGCACAGTGTGGATCCCACGCTGCTGGTGAGGACTGAATTCCTAACCCAAGTTCTTAGATGCCTAAAATCAAATACTTCATCCAAGACCTGACTCCAGGCCTAAGAAGAAGTTTTAACCTAAAGGACAGACAACAAATCCAACCACATCTGTCATACCCAACTCAGGTCAAAGATTTGAAACAGGAAAACAACATGATAGATTCCATACATTACCCATTATTCTCTTAAAATCCCAATACTTCCCAGAATTATTTCCAACTGCCCCCCCCCCCCAAGAAGTAATCAGAACAGCATTGCAGTCCAGAGTTTGAGGAAGATGCAGATGTTGTAGTTAAACCACCCCAAATCAGAGAAGCAGAAACATCAAGGGAAGAGACATCAAGAAGGGCTTTGCATCATTCCATCTAATTTTCATTGTAAAAATGTAAACTTAGGTCTCAAGTGTCTTATTAGGCAAGCTCAGCAAATGGGAAGCTTGAGCAAATGAGTTTCACTTTTGCTGGCTGAGATTGTTTTGGCATCTGGAAATATGCTTTGGATGATTGGAACATGGTTGGGAATTTGAATGGGTTTTTTTTCCTCCAGTCTTGAAATAACCTCCTTGAGAAATGTCTTCAGACCGTTGCATTTATATTACTGGCCTCAGATCATTTACATCTAATCTTCCAGTGCTGTTAACAAAAGCTGGGCTAGCATGTGCAAATGTAAATAACATTTTTTTTTAATGTGAAATCCCAGTTTAACTACTTAACAGATTTCAAAGCAGGTTTAACATCAGCAGTGTCTGCCACATTGGTTATTAACCTGCTTTCTGTAAGAGTTATGGCTTTAATTTATTCATCTGTTTTGGCTGCAGCAAAGCCCTGTTTACCCCCTTCATGCACTGAAATACTTTTTGAAAGAAACTACTTCAAAAGTGAGGTGTAAGCCAGCAGAAAGAGGATTGGGTATAAGAAATAATCAGTGGATGTCTGTGCCTCACACATGGTTCCTGTGATCTCAGAGCGGCTGGGTTCAGCCTGTTCCATCTCTCACAAAGCAGGTTTCCTGCACACTGTTCAGCTCAGCACCATCACATCCTGTCAGAGTGTCCTGTGGCAAAGCAGCTCAGGAAAAGTCATCTGGGTGCAGGAGGGGATGGAATTCCAGCGTGGGAGTCCATTACGCAGCTCCCAAAATAGGCTGTGGGGCTGCGCAATGGCCACAGGACACCAGAACATGAGACCCACCAGGGTATCTGCCAAACACTGACTTGCTCAGACAGTTACAGACAAAAAATGAGCCGTGGGGAGGGAAGTGAGGGAAAGAAAAAGAAGAAAAATGTGCTCCCATTGTTTCAATCTTTATTATATTCTTTTGATAAGCACCCCATGCCCTCCAGAAGTTGGATTTTCCATTACATGAAGTGGAAGGGAAAGAAAGAGAATTATGTGAAATTCACTAGATTTTTTTTCAATAAGAGAGCAAAAAGAACATAAGGGCAAATCCAAAACAACTCACATCCACATTTCTCAAATTGAAAATTTCAATGATTTTGTATTTTTTAATATTCAATTATACATCATCTCATGGGAAATCAAAATAAAAAGCAAAACTATTTTTGCTGTCCATGAGAAACAGATCCACCTACTTCAAAATATTTTTCAGGCTTTTCCTTTACAGAAAAATCTGGAATTTGGAGGGAAAAGAGGATTCAAAGGAAGTTAATGCTTTGTAGATGGGAGTTCCCATTCTCCGCACAAACTGAGTGATCAGAACAATCCTCATCAAATCAATCAGAAATATTAAGAAACCCTATTTAGAAGAGATAATTTTAGAAAAAAAGCACTGGATGATACATTCCTGGTGCTCACTGCAAAGCTTCCCTGCCCTTTGGAATGTGATGGTTTATTGTAACATGTAGGTTTCCATGGCAAACATCTTCTTTCAGTATAAACAGGGTAGGCTAAAAATGTATCTGCTGGCAGCAGTTAATGCCCAAGGGCTGTGGAGATCACCTTCCTTGTTTCAAACTAGTCACAGCTATTTATTATAAACAGATGTTAGAATGGATGCAGAATTTTAAACTCCTTAAATGAATATCTCATCTACATTCAGCAGGGCACAAAAGCTGAAAAATTCACTGCATTATGCAAGTATGCACTTTTTTTTCCCAAATGTATTCCACCTTCTTGTGAATAATTCTCATGAATGTTTACTTAATGTGGCAAACTGAACGAGCAGAGGCAACTTAATTGTATTATTTTGTACAAATCTCCAACTTGTTAGTACCTGCATCTGCCTTGCTATCATAACAGGGTAACTGAGCAATAGCAAAAAAAGGGGGGGTGCTCCATAGGAAGTGGACAGTGAGGATGGAGCAAGAATTTTCCTGTTTAGCACAGATGACATGATTGAAAGGGAGGAAAAAGCCCCAGAGGGTCACAAGTGAGATTCACGCAGTGCCTTGTCTTTCACTTATTTTGGAAAATACATATAATGATATGATTAATTTAGCTTCATGTAAATCCAAAAAAATTAATTACAGTTCTCTTTCCCTATTCTTGTGTATGGGGCAACCACAGTTTGCACAAGCCAACACAGCAAATTGGTTGTGGTGCAATTATTAAAATACAGACCTTGCCATTATTAGGTCAGCATCACACCAATTGAATCATGTCACACCCCACAGGTAACAACACTGCATTTTATTTCTGTTTATACAATACCAGAGAAATTAGGACCTGCTCAATTTAGGGCAATGAATTTAATTTCTCTCTCGGAGATTTTCACTTACAGTTCCAGAAATCACAGAAAACACTTTTAATTTGCACTTTTGCACACAAAAAAACCATAGCAGGCAAAGTGATTACATGCAGATTCAAGCAAAACAAAACAAACCCAACAAAAAGGAGCTTCCACAACTCTCCTAGACATAAACAGCAACTAACTCCTTTTAGCTTCATGGATGAATGACTAAATTGGTTTAGGAAGTCAGCAGTTCAAGAATTAATTGAGGATAGTTTCCAGTTTACGCTTCAAAACTTGTCTGCCTTTTTAATCACCACAGCCCTCATAGACTTGTTTTTCCTTGCCACTTTCTTCACCAACCTGGAAAGTTTTGCTCATTGTTAAAGAGCCACATTCTGCTTCTCTCCAGCTGAAATACTGGCATTTCTGAGCAGAGCAGCACCATCCTGGGCAGCTGAACAAAAGACAGATGAGACAGCACAAACTAAAAAAGGTGATTTTTGTTCCACTTCCAGTCCTGGGACACCATTCTGCTCATTGCTGGAAACAACAGACACCAGTGGTGGAAAAAGACCAAGAAATCAAGCAGAATATTTAATAAAGGAACCATTTTCAAGCAACAAATTTATTCCAGCAATCAAGACTGCAGGATGGAAATAAGATAATGAAGGAAATACTTGAAGAGATGAAACAGCCAAAGTAGCCTGAAAAAAGGCTCCCAATGAGATGTGTTATTTTGTTAGTGCTTTTCATCATCGAAGAGGCAAAAAAAGTGGAATTAGGCTCATAATCATCATTGGCCTTTACACACAGTAAGATGTAGTGGGCATGTAAATGCATCGTTGATTACTTTTACTTTTTAATCTGCTGTTACTACTGTCAACATTTCAGCTTGTTTGTGCTCCTGTCAGACAGCAGTACCTAGAGCTGGTCAAATGCTGCCAAACTCTGTTTACAGAACGGGTTAATGAATTCTGAGCAGCTGTTTGGTTCAGCCGTGTTTGTGCCCCGTGTTGTTCATGAATATTCAAGAAAACATGTTTTGTTTGCACAAATGGTTGGGGAGTGGCTGTTCCTGTATGAATATATTCTCATGCAAACAAAGATATTCCTGGGGGAGCCAGAATGTTTGCTAGTTAACCGCTAACTCCTTGTTTAAAAAGTTCGGGGCATTTAGTCAGAAATCAGAAACACTGTGACCTGGCTCAATTAACCAGCTGGATGCCACCACACACAAACAGCAAACAGTAAAAAGGGGACAAAACTCAGGTATGGCAACTATAGAGTTGAGCAAAAAAATTCATGGGAAGAAAAAATCAAAGCCTTTTGTGACCAGAATAAGAGAGTTAAACAGTGACTGCTGGTCCGAATGGATGAACAGCCTGGTACTCATGATGCATCTCGATTTGAAATCAGGTAACCATTGTTGTTTGCATATTTAAGAAAGGAAAAAAAAAACCAAGCTAGGCTAGCAGATGTTCTCCTTAAAACTCTTGTCTTAAACTAATCTATTTCTGGGTTACATATGGCACAGGAATCTCTTTTTTCTTTAATGTTTCTTCCAGCAGAAAAAGCAGATAAATGATGTATCAATGAATCTCACTTAAAGATGAATCAGCTGTAACAAATGTGGGCATGACTGCCAAGCACAGAGCAGACAGGGAGTGGTGTGGGATTGGGATGTGCTGCCTGGCCTGTGCTGTGTTTACCAAGTCACAGACACCTTCTGGCTGTTCTGAGAGTTAAAACACTCAGCCAGGATGAACATATTGGGAGTTCTGTTTGGGGAGGATCCCATGGAGCTTCAGACAAGAACCTCAGAAGTTCAAAACCAGAGGTTATGAAGTGCCTGCATTTGTATGATCCCTCCATGAAATTTTTCTATGCGGGAAGCTGGACTCAGAAAAGAGAGAGACAAAACACACACTGGGGCTATTAATTATGTAGATGCATTGCTCATTAGCAAATGATTAAGTTGTATATTTCTATAAATACAAAGGAAGTGGCACAGCAATATAAGTCAAATATCAGAGAGTGGCAACACACTGAACTGACTCTGGCTGGGGTGGCTCTTTCCTGTAGGTAAAGCCTGTAGGTTTTATTTCCTATGATTTCAGGAAACCCTCCCAAAACTGACTTTAGCATGTTAATCTGTTGCTAAGAAGCAAATGGGTGCACACAGTCATGTCCACTGTTCTCCTTGCTGTTCTCCACAGTGTACAAATTTTCTGGAGATTTTGGGTAATGACAGAAAGAAGCAAAATACACTTTACATCATTTTTAGAACAGCACCCATTTATCATAACATAAACATTATTATCTCAGTGTTGGTCAACTTGTAATGATTTTGAAAATTACTGCTTTTAAGATACTAATCAGGTTGCTAGGGAAGTAGAATTAACTACACGGAACATATCTGGTACAGTAATTATAAAGCCTTTCTGGCCTCACAAAGCCCTTTTCTATTTCTCTTCCGTTATGCCAGCAGCTGTACATTGTGATATCCTCCTGGCCAGAGGGAAACTTCGAAGAGCATTACACAGCTCTGCAGAAAACCCTCCTGCTGGCACATATCTGACTCGTAATACACCCAGTTAAAAATTATCTGACAGAATTTAATTAATATTATAGCTTCTGCAATTAGATAATGTTATTCACACCTCGGGATTCCAAAGCGCATACATATTGAGCAGAAATTAATATTTATACCTATAAGCATAATTATTCTGAAACATGAAAAAAAGATATGAAGATATTATTTGATTATTGACCTAACAAGACCCAACTCAAAAGCTAACTACTTCACATATTTCAGGGCATGGACTTAATTTGTGAGGAGGATGGGATTTACTATCTCATATTATAAACCAGACAATTTAGCTTAAGTGTTGTTCAAAATGCCCCATCCTTTAAAGCATGAAAAGCACTTCAGCCTCAGAAGTTATAAGTATTCTTCTTCAGGGTAGACACTTTTATTAGTTTATTCCTTCCTGGGCACTCATCTTGGAGAATTTTACCCATTTACAACAGACTTATTTCCTTTTTAGCTTGGGGAATAACTGGACAAGGTTTTCCAGCTTTTTATCCATCTCTGGCTGGAGGGATTCAGCCGCTTCAGCTTCCATGCAGTGGAGAGCAGGGCAGTGAGTGGTATTCATTTCATGCTACTGCAGTGGGGAGCAAAGCTATTCT
>NW_008239444.1:70263-78493 GCF_000691975.1 Corvus brachyrhynchos
AAGTCCTGAACACTCCCAAATTCAACCCTGGCTGACCAAAAACCCTGCCTAATGAGGCTCTTGGTGCTCTTGGCAAATTTTCTGTTGTAGGAAACACTGTCAAAGGATCACGAGACTATTTTGAGGAGTTGAGGAGGCCACCTGTGAGCCAGGAAATCAATTGCTCAGACCCAATGGAGTTTCTCCTCTTTCAGCCAGCCTCCCTCTATTCCACTGCAACAATTGGATGCTTCCTCTCTTGTCAACATCCGCTTTTAAAATCCTGCTCTCTCTTAAAATCCTGCTTGGAATTTTTGTTAGCAACCTGCCCAAAACAAAGCTGACAGAAAGGGACAGCAAGAAGATTGAACAACTGTGAAAACACAAACTACCTGCACAGCCCTGGCTACAGAGCACAGGGGCTGCCCTCAAGCAGTGGGAGATGGCTGGAGAGCTCTGGCTCTGCACCTTGTGGGTGCCTGTCCTGAGGGCTGAGAAGAAGCCAGATCCAATTGCAGGCTCTCTCTGCAGCTGAATTCTTCCTAACACCTCTGTCTGTGCTGGTTATTTGACAGTAGAAAAGGGTCAGAGCTCTCCTAAAAGCCCCTTCCTCAAAAGAGTGCTCTCAGTGACTTCACCCAGCCACCTCCTCCTGTGACATCCCCAGCAGTTGATTGCCTCTGAGACCCTTCTGCCGGCTGGGCTGGACTCACTCAATGCACTCAAATCATGGAGGAGAGGAGTGGGGGATGAAGGAAGAGACAAGTATTGGTCCTTTAGGAAAAAAGGCTAAAAATGGAACTCTTGCCATTATAGGAAGAAATAGATTTTCTACTCTTGTAGTAAATAAAGTCTCACAGGATGAAAAATAGCACTATCAATTTCTATTTTAACAAATTCCATTCCAGGAAATTTATTTTTTTATCCAAAGACACATCAGAGAAAATTAAAAGTCATTGATCTTGTTCACCTATCTCCCTTTCTTTTCCATCCCAGTTTCACATTTCAAGCGCTTACCAGGAGAATTAAACAGAGTCATTAAGGCCGCACAAGAAACCAGTGGTCTGGCAGCATCTTTTTTCCTAAAAGGAAGCCCATCAAAGAAACCTTTGATAGGCAACAGAGCAGCCACCTCCCAACCCCCAAAGCTTTCATTTTTTTGGGAAAGCTGTGGCCCTGCATCCTTCTCAGCCCTCTTTATCTCCAGGAGTCATACATGTGCTGACCTGAATTAATTCCCCAGGGCCTCCTGTGTCATGTTGTTAATTTGACCTTGTTACCCCCTTATGGCAGATAAGAGGGTTGAGGATTTCTTTTTAGTCCTTCTCTCTCAACTGACTCATTCCGAAGAAAAACAATGATTTGTTTCTGTCACCTTTTTAATGAGTTGCTCGAAAGAAGGATGGTTTTCAGCTCTTTAAAGTTAAAAAACCAGAAAACAGGAAGAATGTCCCACTTTTCCAACCAAAAATCAGACCAATTTAAGCACTAATACAAATTTAGAGAAGCCGACCCTATAAGAGAACTATTTTCAGTTCCATCTCTTGAATTGCACAAGAATGCAGTTTTAATAATTTCTTTCTAAAATTACTTTATCACAAAGAAGTGGTGTTGTCACAGAATATCTGCTCATTTAGGTAACTGCTTTGCATACATTTCTTTTTGTTTGTTTGTTTTCCCCAGTCCCTAACAGAAACCTCGATTACAGCACTGAACATTTGGGCAAGATCTCAGATTAACTGGAATACATATCCTTAGAGAAATCAGCTGTGAATAAAGAAGTTCATGACAATACTGGAAAAACATCATCCAGCTGAGTAAGTTTTTGCATTTTGTGGTATTTTTAATCTCCCCCTACTTGTTCTTGTGAACATGTCAAGATGTTCCTTTATCAGGTAAGGGGAAAAACGGGCCAGGTTGCTGAAAAATGCCTTACACAGCCAGCTGGTGATAAAAATGGAACAAGAAAAGTCTGAAGATCAGATTTTTTTCTTGGAAATTGAGCTGGATCATATTAGACCCAGATGATTCCATATGAACCTGAGAAACTCCTGTGATGCCATCAAATCAAATTATTCCAGCTTCTGGCAATAACAACCAAAAAAAGAAGCCTTACAGTTAAAGTGAAGAAGAGGAAAATGAGCAGTGTCTGTTCTGCCTTTTGCAGCTGGATTTTTGTTGAGGGCAGTTCACTGGGAGATCCTGTGATACAAACAACAGAGAGTTTTTAAACTCTCAGCTGAAAGAGGAAAATTCCAGTTGCACATTTGCCCCAGAAAGCTTTAGGGATTCTTGTAACCAGCCTAAAATTATTTTATTTTCCATTACTCTGAATTATTATTTTGAATATTTTCTACTGCAAAGGTGAAATGTTTCATTTTGCAGCTAGATAGTAGGAAAAGTATCATGTTAATTCATTGCTAAAAGTGAATATAAAATTCTAGTTGAGATTAAAAAATACTTTTTTTTTTCTACTAAATTATATTGCAGAATATGGCTGGAAAGTATTTGCATATTTAGTACAAGGCTATATAAGGCCACAGCTACTCACTGAAATAAATATGTCAGATGAAATTCCAAGGAATATGTTATAAACCTAAAAAGTGGTACCAGGAGCATGGAAATCACTGGTTTGTAACCAAATAGATGATTGAGGAAACCCAAAACTTAATTCTTTTGTCTGAGAAGCAATGCTGAGAAGTGGTTTAAAGTTGTGGAAAGTATTAGGTAGAAATCCACAAGGCTGAACAAATATCCAGGGCTGTTCCAATAAACAAAATGAGTAAAATATTAGCAAGTGTTTTTTCCACCTACAGCTTATCTGCGAAGGGAAGTTAAGGCTCAACATTTATTACAGCCAAAAATATAAAAGTTGCAAATAGCATAGCACCACGTAAATCCAGGAAGAATGGTCAGCTGCCACTGAAGGTTAAAACATCCAGTCTGCCCTCATGGAGACTCTGTGAGAAGGAGGGATATTAAGCAGGAAAATTCTCTGTGTGATTATGGAGTCACATAATCTGGAATTAATTATTTACGATATTAAAAAAAATAATTTTGCCTCTTATTTCAGCATGTTACGAGGCAGCAGCTTCTGTCTTTTGTCTCAGCAGTGTGCTGCAGATGCAGCCTCCCAAAAATCTTTTTGATACAGAGGTTACATTGACTTCATTGGGAATTGGGTTCTTAAATTCAGCTAATCCAGGCCTGAGCCAGGAAGGACTTCCTACCCTTTGGGCAGAGGCATGTGCTGGCTCATTGGACAGACCAGGACAGAGCACACCATCCAGTGAAGCTCGAAATGCTGCTTTGCATGCAGGAGTCGTGTGGAAGAACTGGGAGAGAAATTCTGTAAAAAATTTATCAAAAGTGTTGAAAAATCCCTCTCTCGAGTGAGGCTGGGCTGCTCGCCTCTGTCCTTACTGAGGGTGAGTTCATAGAAATGAACAAACATCATCTGTTTTATCTCTGGGTTGTGTTTTATCTCAGTGCAGTGTTTTACTGACAAAATAAAAACCAAATCAAAGAGAAATGAGTTATCCACGTAGCCCTAGCTTGAAGCCAGGTTTGATGGCCCTCAGAGGAGTAATAGCCCATTTTTTTCTCCACCAAAAAATAAGTATTCTGATATTTTTGTGACAGTGTCTCTGTGGCACATCCCCCACTGCTCATCCACAGCCGAGCAGGGGATGACCATGGGGCACTGGTAGGACCCTGAGCATGAAGGAGAATCTTCCTTGGAGAAACCTCCTAAGGGCTGATAGTTCTGCTGGCCCCACTGCTGCCCCAATCCAGGCCCTTGGCAGGCTTGGGATGTTGTTGCACGGCTCAAACGTTTCAGGGGACTTTTCAGGTCCTCTCAGTTCTTTCAGGGTTGCCTGACTGAGGCACCAGTGGGAGGAAGCACCTCACATACAAGTGAGGCCTTGGCCATGGAGAAGGCTGCATGAGCCTCCCCAGCCCTTTGGCTGATTCTTTTTGACAGTGGAAGGAAATGAGAACAGCCTGTGTGATGTGCAACCCTTTGCCATGTGGTTTAGTGGGTGCTGGTTGGATTGGGTCAAAGGTTGGGCTTGATGATCTTGAAGGTCTTTTCCAACTGTAATGATTCCATGATTCTATTCTTTCCCAGCCTTAATGATTCTGCAATTCTATTATTTTCTGGCCACAATGATTCTATGAGTCTGTTCAATGTCTGGTGAGACCACCTCTGTGAGCCTCATGCCAGCTTCTCCTGTTTGGGTCCACAGTGCCCTCAGCCATGGCATTGAATATGGGCAGGTTAGGGCACCTGTGGCACTGAAAATTACTTTCCACACCATTTTTGGATGTGCTGCTCAGCACAGTTCTCACTGCAAAACCTGCTCAAGAAACAGCAGATTAGAGCAGGACCAAACCCACGTCCCACACAACTCTGCACATGTGAGTCAGTGCAGGAATCAACCAGCAAAGCAAAAAGCCCTGGAACATCACTGGGAAACTGCACTGCTGTTAAACAGGGATTTGCACTGACTTCAAAATTAGCCCCAGTTCCCCCACTGAATAACAGAGAATGAATGGGGGAGAGTACAGTTTTGTTGTAATACCTGGCTTTTGCTGGTACCTGTATTCAGAATTATTCCTTTGGAGTAAAAAGGCCTCTAAACAGGTAACTGTTCAGGTTTATTAACTAACAGATAATTATGTATTAAAATGCACTGAAAATGCATTGTAATTTTTACCTGAACTGCAACATAATTGCAGCCTTTGTAGTATAGAGTATGACTGTAACACAATAATGAATTAAAGATGAGAAGCAACCCTATAGACCAGTTTTTGGTTTGAGTAGACCTCTCCGCACTATTCCCCTTGTGAATCCACTTTCAGGAATATGGTCTAACTTTCCTTTACACCTGCTGGGCCCAGAGTGGCAGATTTGGGAACCATCAATATGCAAATGAGGAGCAGAGTGAGCCTGTTCTGTGCAGCCAAATACAATGTGCCTGTATTATTACCAATTTCCTGAATAGCCCTAAGAGGGGTAATTTCTCCCTGCTCTGCATTTCCCCTTTCAAAACAGCTTCCTGGATAATTTGAGGCTGGCAGTTTTCTCCACCACAGTGCAAACATGAATGGGACCTGCTGGTGTAACAGCGCTGCTTGTTAGGCAAATGTGTAAAATTATATTTTTTTAAGTGGAAGAGAGACTATAAAAAAAGTTAGGCTTTTTTCCCCCCCATTTGGTACAAATATTCCAGTGTATCCCAAACAACTCTTCAGCTACAAATTTAAAAAATGTGCTTTGCCAAGAATTTTAACTGGTTGTGCAAATCTTTGCCATCTGTTGCACTAACTGCAGAGACAAACCCAGCATAATTTGCCACTGTGGCATAATAACATAAGATGGATGATTTATGTGGCCCTGAATGTTCTTTACTCAGAGCTGTGAGCTTTTGTTGGCCTTTGCACAAATTTCAAATACAAACTCAAACATGGGGCTTCTCCCTCCCTCCACTGCAATCTCCTCATGTCAAACACAAATCCTCTAATATCAGATACCGTATCACCGTGCATGCAATCCCCAGCTTACAGGGTAACAAATCCAGGGGAAGGCTGCTATTATACTCTGCTGTCTTGGAACACATATAAATAATTCACACCTTTCCTATAAATATTTATCCCTGTAACCACAATACTCATTCAAATAAAGGCTTTGTCTTTATCCATGTCTGTTTTCCATATACAAGCCTAATAATCAGAATTTTCCACCTGTTTCCTCCACTTAATTTATATTTTCTTAAAATTCAGATGTAAAACTTTTCTCACCAAAAACTCTCTCAATTTTCCTTTGTCTCTTTCCTTTCAACTAATTCTTTGGCTTCAATGGAACTGCTGTGGGTCTACATGAAAATGAGAGAGAAGTCTGGGATTGGATCCCTCTATTAGCGTCCCACTGCCTTGGGGTGATTTTATGACAGTACTTAATTCCCTGTCTGCTTTGTGCCCAGAAGTGGCTGCTGGAGCTTTAGGATGGCCCCGGCATGGGGGGGGGCAGGGAGCCCATGGCTCCTGCGCGGTTCGGTTCCATCCACAGCTACACGGATTGTTACTTCGTTGCCTTTGCTCGGTTAATTTTCGCCAATTTAGGCAAGAAGCTTCTGGGGTTGGTTTTTTTTTTTTGGTGTTTTTTTTCCCTTCCGCTGGCCTGGAGGCTTTTCAACGGCAAATCCTCTCAGCAGTGTTTTGTTGTTTTTTCCTTCTCTCTGGCCCGGGGAGCCTGCCAGAGAACCGGGGAGCCTCCAAACCCCCCGGGAAAGACTGAGCCAGCGAAATCCATCAAAATCCACCAGTTTCGCCTTCTGTGAGGAGGAAAACCAACGCTAGAGGTTTCCCACATGCTCTGCTCCATGCTGCTCTGTGAACTCCTTGAGATAAACGAGATAGCCCAATCAGAACTAATAAAGAAATAAAATTTATTATGCGGCCGAAATATCGGTCTCAAAAGGCACGATTGAGAAAAGCAGCTCCGAGCCTGGGGTTGGAGCTGGGTGAATACGCATAGATCTGATCTCTATGGCATCAGACCTCCCAAGTTCACAAATGCTGCTTCGGCTGGTTCCTTCTTATACAGTTCTTGGGCAGAGTCCGAATTAATTCTATTCTTCTTGCAATTTAGCATATTCATGATGTTTTCTTGTCCCGAAGTTGGACTGCACAAAGCATTTCCTGGGTCTGATGAATCGTCCAGCTTCGGTGATTAATTTGTCTGTCTTCGATTCCTGGAACCCTCAACGGAGTTCCCGGAATGTCGAATTCCTTATCAGCTGAGATGTAGATATCAGAAGATAGTGATCAAGTCATCATAGTGTTAATGTCCCGGTGATAAAATCCAACCCCACCTGGGGTGGAATACTCATCTATTGATTACTTCTGTGCTGAAAGAACTTCCTTTTCAACTGCTCCAGTGTTGTAAAATTTTCCTCTCAGCCAGGCTGGTGTTGTGGTGGGGTTGAAACTCTGGCTCTGTATAGTTTCATTACAGTTCATTTTCTCATACATAACAGCATGAATTACAGACTTCATTTATAACATCCTCTTCCCCTTGCC
Organism: Corvus brachyrhynchos; assembly: GCF_000691975.1. Classification (NCBI taxonomy): domain Eukaryota; kingdom Metazoa; phylum Chordata; class Aves; order Passeriformes; family Corvidae; genus Corvus; species Corvus brachyrhynchos. Next base: position 77,329 of record NW_008239444.1, read on the forward strand.
GGAGACAAAAGGAACCAGTGACCATTCTGTTTTCTGGGCCAGGAGGTCAGCCCGTGTATTTTTCTTCCGCAGGCGTTTTTGAGATTTTTTTGTTGTGCTGTGGGTGGTTGTGTGTGTGTGTGTAGGTTAAGTTTCTAGGAATTCATATCTAGCATTCATTCAATCCTTTTCTGTGCCTTGTAGGCACCCTCCCGCTTTATTTTTTTGTTAATAAACAGTTCTCTTTTTTTTTTCACTTTCACCTGCTGGTATCAATTTTTCTCATTGGCAGAAGAAAAGGGAGTTATTGAAGCCCCTTCTCTTTAGAGGAAATGCTCATTCCAGGGTGTTTACTCCTGAAAGTTGTCTCCAAACTGAGACATCCATGGTTTTTAAACAAAATCATCATGATATGGTAAGCACAGCTGTATGGTGGAAACATATCTGAATGGTAACCCAGGAAATAGAAAATTTCCATGAACTTTCCACACCTCTAAATGCTAAACTCTCACAAAATTATTTTGTTTTCTTTTTTCACTTGTAGTCTCTTCAATTATCTCTTGAAAAGGAGAACGCCCATGAAGAAAAAACCAACCAAACCAACCAACCAAACCGTCCTGAAATATGGCAGCTTTAAACGCCAAAATTAGACATTTATCTCTTATTTACCTCAGGAAGAAGAAAGGGGAAACAGAAGAGAGAAGCAATGGAAGCTATGCATGCTCCTAAGCAAAAACAGAATAGTCAATCAGTTACAAAATGACTCCCTCCAGGCTGCAGCAGTTTGGTTTTGCCAAAAAGCCATCACCAAAAAAGCATCCTGGGAGAAGAAAATTCCTCTAAGTGGCCAGCTTTTTCCAGAGGAGAGATATTATGAAGCATAAAAATTATGTGCTGCTTCTGTTTCATGAGCATTACATAATTGCTCGGCTAAATAGCCAGAATAAACAGAACAGGCATTTTTACTGGGCTTTGGAAGAATAAAGCCATAAAGAAAATAACTCCATGAAATTTACAGGAGAGACCCATTTCAGACCATATGCTGGGAAGGACCTGCATCCAAATGTATGAGTCAATGTGTTAGCAAAGTGTTGCATGTGGAGTTCGTGAGCTTGGGACTGTTGGGGGCTTGGGTTTCTCAGCACTTTCATGCTGGTCTGCTCTTATCTTCCAAAACATGACACAT
>NW_008239444.1:78506-107991 GCF_000691975.1 Corvus brachyrhynchos
AGCAGGAATTTTTCCCCCTCTCTTCACTGTGAATCTGAGCAGAGAAATTAAAAATACTTGACTTGCCCATGGTGTGGACACTTCAGCATCTGTGGAATTCTTTTTTAAGCTCCAGAGCCTTAATTGATTGGTTTAGACTTGACAAGTTGAGAAAGTTGAGGCTGTTCAGCTTGGAAAAGAGGAGGTTGTGTGGAGACCTCAGAGCACCTTCCAGTACCTGAAGGGGCTGCAGGGAACTGGAGTGGGACTCTTCATCAGGAGCTGTAATGACAGAACAAGAGGGAATGCTTTCAAATTGAAAGGGGGGAAATTCAGATTAGATTTACAGAAGAAAATCTCCATTGTGAGGGTGGGGAGGCCCTGGCACATGTTGGCCAGAGAAGCTGTGGCTGCCCCATCCCTGGGAGTGTCCAAGGCCAGGTTGGACAGGGCTTGGAGCAATGTGGGATAGTGGAGGGTGCCCCTGCCTATGGCAGGGGGGTGGAACCAGATGAAGTTTAAGGTCCCTTCCAACCCAAACCATTCTATGATTCTATTTTGGAATCATGTGACTACGTAGCCCAGTTATAGTCAGCACTGACTGTATTCTCTCCAGGTATTCCATAATCCATATCCCCAGCTTTTTTTTCTCTGTTGTCTTCAGACTAGGCTCTTGTCTCTTAATTTATTTTTATGGTGTGATTTATACAACTTATAAAAATATTATTTCAAACCTGCCTGCAAGCAACAGCTGTATGACTGCATAATTACCACTAAAAGATGGCAGTGCTAGGAGAAGATATTCTCACACAAAAAAACTCATCTGGCATAATCACTCATTTATTTGTTTAATAGCTGAAATTAGTGAGAGAACAGAACAGGGACAATAATGAGGGTGTTACAAACGAGTTTGCTGCCTCACTCTGCCAAGCTCTACCCACAAGCTCAGCATCCCCCAACTTGAACAGACTACCAAGTACAGCTGGCCCAAAAATGACTGCTCTGTTTTACAAGCTACAGTTTTTCTTCCATACTGAACAGTGGAACTTTTCAAATATATCTTCTTTTTTTGTGAAGCAAACTGCACAGGAATGTTCACTAGATATGGAAAAAGGAATAACCGTGAGGGGGGATGATTTGAGAAATGTTTCTTTTAGCAGTCAAAATTCCAGGATGAACCTCAAAAGCTCATCATTAGATTGGGAGCTGGAGAGTAAAGGGTGAGCTCCCTTGGGCTATGTAGGGGCCACATGTAGCAGTCACATAAGTCACATAACTGGGTGCTCATGCCCTGCCACCAAAGCATTGATGTCCCTGTGTCAGCTGTGAGCCCAAATGCTGGTGGCTCAGAGCCAGAGAAGGCTGAGGACCAGAGGGACCAACTGGCTGAAGCTGACTGAGAGGCAGCAAGGTCTGTCCCTCCTCTAAAGGCACCAAACATTGTTAAAGGCAGGACAAGACACTGAGAAACTTCCCACCACCCCAACCAGGAATTTAGATTTATTTCCATTTTTCTACCTTTCTGGCTTGACATGACACTGAGAACATTCCCACAACCCCAGTAAGCAATATGGGTTTATTTCCCCTTTTCTACCTTTCCCAGCATCCTACAGGATATTTCAATGTCATTTCCAGCTGCCCTCCACTCCTTAAGGTTGGCTGATTCTGTTGCTGGGAGAGTGGGCTCTAGCTTTTCTCTTGCCAAAAAAAAAAAAAAAAAAAAGTTTTCAATAAATTGTAATGCAAAAATATGTGTGCTCATGTTCTACAGCTTCTGTGAGTCAATGCTGAGGATGACAAACATAAACAGAATACTTGACTTGTCTAATTTGGGCATTAAGCCTTTTATCTCAACACTGAGTATCAGAAGAAAGAAAACATTCAGTCTTGTTTTCTAACATGAAGCCATTTCACTGACAAGCAACTCCAGCTTTGTCTGTACCTCTGTTACAACTCCTTGAAATCCTAACATTTGGTCTGGATTAAGGGAATTTTATTTGCAAAACTATAAATACTGCTTGAAACCGCATTACATGTTTTCCATCCATATTTACCAGCAGAAGGCACAGTAAAACCTTCCTTACACCTGGCCAAAGGCTTCCCAAAGCCACTGCCTATTAGGTGACCATGGTAACTAACCAGTACAGGCTTATCCAAATTATTTTGGCTGTTGCAAATATTCACAGCATCAATGACAAAAATACCCTGAAGTGTTACTTAGAAGCCAGGCTTTTGCTGACAAGGCAGAGCCCAGGATCTGGCACATATGCTGAGGAGGAAAACATGCCAGAATCATGGTCCCCTCCCTCCTATGTGGTTCCAAGCCTTGGCATAGGGCTCACTCCATTAGCATCACACTCCATCCTGTTAATTACTTCTCGGATTAACACTCCAGGTACTGAACTGGGAGAGACAGTGACAGTTTCCAGCCCCTGAATTAGAAACACAAGTGTTTACCCACCTCAAACTTGCTCAGATGGACAGGAAAAAATTATTCAGAGCTGACATTGCATGGAGGGGGAAAGGCTGTGGGATACCAAGTGCAGAGGAAATGATGGGAGGGGATGAACAGAGCCCTACTCAGCAAAGAGCTCCTGCAGTGTCCTGTGGCTTAACTGATAAGTGACCCAGGGTCTGGTTACATGGGGATTTTTTAATTCTAACACAAAAATAAAGGAGAGATTCACTTGCTAAAAAGAATAGTGAAACTCAACATTTTCTGCCACAAGGCAGCACAGAAGAGAAGGATGGGCACAGGCCAGCCATTTAGGCTTCAAACCAGCTTTTGAAACTCTGCTCAGAATTAATGAGTTAGCAACCAATACACACCACATGGCCACATGGCCCACACCAAAATGCTGCCACCCTCTCCAAGTGGGACATTGCTTATTGTGGTTTCCAATGTAGGTCCCCTGATTCTACTCCCTTCAAAAAACAAAACAAAGAAAACAAAACCAACCCCACCCAGACCCCAAACTCAGCTTTTTCATCCTTTCAGACGCTTGTGTTACTGCTCACAAGGATTAGTTCTTGCAATCACAACTTCCACAGTGCCAGGTGGGGTTGTACCTGTGGGACAGGTGCTCTCTTATTTCCTCCTAAAAAAAAGTGCTTGGTGGCAATTCATCCCAATCAAGATAAAGTCTTATGCCTGGAGGGTGCTGTTGGATCAGTCATTACTGAAGGACATCTAGAAATGACAATAAGTCATGTCAGAGGTAGTGCCCTTTTCCAAATGGGTGGGAAGGTTTCTGTTCAGAACTAAGAAGAATATTTGCTCTTTAACTCACATTTCAAAAGTTGCCAGAATTCACGGATATTTTTTGTTAGAGAGGGTATTGCTTATCTTGTCTTCCTTGTTTTTAAGATTTTTCTTCAGCAGGCTTCATGGCAAAAACAGGGAGAAAAAAGGTAATGGAAACAGTACTGCAGGAAAACAATAAACATGAATAAAGAATTACACCTTCAAAGAAGAACATGTGAGGTTTGTCTAACCTGAATACTGGGTCAATCTCAAACCTAGCAGCTGAAAGAAAATATAGGAAGCAGAAGGGAAAATCCAGCAGGAGAAAATAAATATATTTTGGACACTTAGTCCCTGATGTCAGATGTGTGACATGGTTGTGTTTTATTCCAGGCAAAATTTCGTATCTATGACGTTTTAGAGTGACAGAAAGTGCTGTGGAAAGCAGAGTAAACTCATTTCCTTCCTGCCCTTGCCTCCTCTTGGCTGCAGAGCTGGGTGGGATCAATGCTCTGCTCTCCACTGAGGCAGAAAACAAAGGAAAATTTCCTGGATCCCCAGCAGAGCCAGGAGCCAGTGAAGCTGCAGGAGACAGCCAAGTTTGCATCTGCCTATAGAACCTCTTTATTCTGCCAGGTAGTAAAGGGACCCTCTGGCTTCCAACAGAAACACCTGAACTCAGGGTCTGTCCTTGGATGTGTGAGCATGAAACACTGCAGGTGTTTTCTGGGATAGCATCCATGGAAGTGAAGGCACACTTTGCCTACCAAAGGAAGTTCCTGAACTACAAATCAGGGGCTGGGGCAGTTGTCTGGCGTGCTGTGATCCCACTGATGCCTCCTCTCACAAGGACCCTGGATCCACTCTCCTGCCTTGGAGGGACCCAATCTTTGCAAAGGTTCCAGCCTGAGGCAGGTCTCACATGCTCTGATTGACTTGAACAGGGTGCTCTTTGTATACAGCATGCATAATGCCACGCTTGTGCTGTATTTTGCTACTTTTGCCCATTTTCAGATACTTTTTAACCTTTAACTGAAAAAAAATAAAATCACACTGATACAGTGTGTGCAGAGTAATTTACCACACTTTGCAGGTGGCACAGTGGGAAATAAACGGATTGCTTGTTTCTAGCTTGCCTTAATCCTATTTATGGACAAAAACCAGCAGATATTCTGCTAAATACATCTTCATCTAAGCAAACACTAAACTTATGAATGTGACAAAACAAAAGCAATTCCTAAATTCGCACATTTAATACATTGTGGGAATTTTTTTTTTCTTAGCAATTTAACACAATCATTATCACATTTGATACATGGCTACAGCTTGTGGGATTTCTCTTTCATTTTTAGTGCTGAGGGAAGCTCAGGAAGACCCTGGGTTATGTTCCTGATTGGCTTGAAATGTCTCAGTGTTTTCAGAATCTCGACTGTCCAGGAAAAAAAAAAAAATCTTCAGTATTTTTGTGCTATTTCCTTTTGGTAGAGCAGAATGCTGAGGGCAGAAAGATGGGGAGTGCACTCAGTTACCTCCATGCATGATTGAGAGAGGAGCACAAACTTGGACAACAGTGACCAAAGAAAACAAATTAAGCAGCAGCAACGTACATGGCAAATGATTGGAGAGACAGAAAACCTTTCCTTCCTCCCCCAGGTAACTGTAAATTAAGACTGGGTGGAAAACATGGCAAGGAGACAAATTGCCCATTTCCAAGGCACTCACCAGGCTGGGTCCACAGTCCAGAGCAACAAACCCTGAAGTCAGCAGGCAGCCCTCAGTTCTGATGCACAATCTATCCATCCTCCTTGTTTTCCAGGGAAAGCTACTGGTGAAGAAACCTACCTTTAAGTTAGGAGAAAGGGCAGAATTAATTGCTGCTGCTGTAAAACCTTTTTTTTTTCAGTGTTTGTTCTGCAGCCTTGGGATTTGGGTCACAGGACAGGACCTTGGATCACAGGACACCTCAGCTCCATGAATTCTGATTTTCAACGTACAATTTCTGTACTAGTTTCACCAGTCAGCTACTATTCCACATCGGATTTTGGTCATGATTTCTCTGGGGAAAACAGCAAGACTCTCATGGTATCAGAAACCCCAAAATCTTGACAAAAATTGTGAGAAAAATCAGTCAGAAAAATGCTGTTTGCAATCTGTCACCAAATAACTATTCCAGTAGATGGAGTATTTGCTGTATGGAAATGGGTATGAGTTTTTTTCCTTTGAGTCAATAATTAAGGCCTTTTGCAGGTGTTTTTTCTTACCTTCTTCCCTCCTCTCCCCTCTGATCAACTGTCCTCTGAATCTAATGGATATTTTCAAGAGAAAAGAGTGGATTTTGGACCTGATACCTCATGGCAGATGGTGTAAAGGACTACCAGCAAGGAGCACTCCTTACTTAGAGGTGTCCTTACAGAGGACACCTTCCCATCCCTTTAAATGGCTTAACAGCTCTGCAAGAATAACAAATCCATTGAAAATAGGAAATCGGAAAGAAATAAAGCTGTGTCAGGCAACATTAACACTCCCATGTGCAATTTGACCTTGGACAGCTCGTCAGATCTCTTGTTCAGCTCATTCATCATTATTCTGAGCTGTCACCATGAACATCCTTTCTCATTAATTATACATTAACCTCATTCATGACTTTTAATCTATAATGGGTCAGGATGTTTAAAAATAATTAAACAAGAATGTGCTAAGGTAATAAGGATAATACACGTACTGGAGCTTAGGACATCTGCCTGCAAATCAAAAATAGGTGATGCTGAACAATTAAGCGGGAAACAAAAACAAGAAAGGAGAGGTCTCCAAATCTCCAACCTTGCATTTAGAACAGCATTAGCTTTAAAAGGTTCCCAAAATATTCGGCTTGTAGACTTCTGACAATTTCTTTTAAACTTAACTTTCAAAGTAAGGAAAATATGATCTGCTGTAAGCAGATTAGGGGATCCAACTGTTAGAAGCCAGCTCAGATAAAATAAGGATGGGTTCTTGACAATATCCAGGCTCTCTCCTGCTGTTGAACTGCCCACATTCCTGGATGGGAGGGTCTCCACTGGGTGGGACAGTGTTTGACAGAGTTTTCCAAGCACACTGTGTCCCTGCAGCTTGAGGCATCCATCTCCTGGGGGTCACACCAGTTCTCAGTGGGCCCTCTAACCTATGCAGTGGCCTGATTTCCCAGCAACCTGGGATTAGAGCAATCCTCTGAATCTGTCGGTCACTCCTCTGCTCTGCATACTGGATTCAGCAGAGGATTTACCTCTGTGCTTCCAGCACTGATAATATTTTAATTCTGAAATTATCATATATTGCTCCTTCCTGTAATTAATTGAGTTTTCACATCACACAGCACTGGGGCACCTTGCTTTTTCAGTATCACAAAGGACTTTTCATACTGTGGCAGTTGACTGCAGTAAGCTGAAAAGTGCCAAGGTTTCCAAAACAGGCTTGAAGCAGAAATAAAATTTTATACCCCAGGAAGAATTACTACATGCCACACAACACAACATTTCAAGCAAAAATAATGTCTCATCAAAGATTTAGGGAACAAGGATTAGTTTTTTAAACCCAGCTAAGTCAATGAATCTTGTATCCCATATACTGCTATACATTATGTCCTGGATGGATTTCACAATGCAGCTCGAGGCTGTTCTAGAGAGGTTGATTCGAAGGAAAAAAAACTCAGCAGAGAGGACATTTCACTGACCTACTTTAAGAGAACTTGTGAAACCCACCAGCAAAAGGATACACAGGAAGGTGGTCAAAGAATATTGCACTGCCTGGGAAGCACTCAGTGAATTTTAGAATGGTAATTTATGGAGTTCACAAATGATAAATTATGGAGCCTGAGATATATACAGAAGGATTTACCTGAAAGAGAAAAAACAGAAGAATCTGTCCCAGCTGTAAGTGGATCCCATTTGAAGTATCCAGACTATGATTTATTATTTCCTAAGACTCTAAAAAACCTTTGTAAATCAGTTTTTACCAGATCCAGGATTTTTAAAGGACTCCAAGGAAGTTAGGGCTAGCATCTGGGGAGCTTCAGTAGAGGCTATGTACCCAGCTATCTTGGGGAGCTTGGTAAATCCCTGTTTCTTTGAACAGCTCAATTCTGCTCAGCTCTAGAAAAATACATGTATGTCGAGTATTTTTAATAGGATTTTAACCTCAAAAATAGCCAAATCCAAGGGTAGGTGCTTACTCTGCTTACCTGATGAGGATTCTGTAGGACTCTGCCTGTGGCATTGAATAACACCTTTGGATAATTCACTGGTCATAGGTCCCTGTTGTGTGACACTCACGGAGTTGCCTGGAAGGTGTTAAAACCCAGACCTGCTTTTCCCTCTCCACTGCAGCAGCTCAGGCTTTTAACTCTAGCCACTCCTGGGGCAGGTGAGCCCAGGCAGTCATCATCACATATTTACCTTTTCCTGATGATCGCCAAGCACTCACAGCCTCTAATTAAACTGTAAGGGCTTGGTAATAGGTCGAGAGGAATATTTTCTGCCATACCTCATGTGAAAGAGCTGTTTCACTTAAACATGAGCAGCAATTGGCTTTAAACTTAAAGAAACTGTTTTTGAGTAATCACAGAGTACCCATGTAGTAAAAAGTATGATTAGGTGGGCCAGACTCAGTTTGTGTTGAAACAGGAAAGGAGATTACTTTTTTCATTCAAAACACCTTTACACTAATGTATTTCTTTCTGAAACTGAAGTGGGCATGCTGGACTCTTTATTCCCACATGGAATTCCAGCAATTGGCATTACTGATGATTTAGTCCCCGAAATTTATTTTTTCCTTAAATTTCTTTCAGAAAATCCTATTCCATGTACTATCAGAATCATAACTAAAGGACTTGTCAGTATTTGTAATACTTCCCAGCTGGCACATCTAGCCTGTATTTGGGCAATGTAAAATCAACTCAGTATCAGTAGAGCAACAGTTGTTTGGGTTTTTTTTTTAAGGGATGTTAGTTTACCTCTTATAAACCAACTCTAACTCCCATTGTCAGGAAATGTTGTCTTTTACTCAGAATTCCAACTTTAGGTGGGGGACCAATGAATAGAAATTCATAAAGGCAGAATTTCTCCTCTGAGGGAGGCATTGATGTTTAAAAAAGGAAAAAGTCGCATCTATAAAGAGGAGGAGTATTTCCAAACTTTACCTCTGTGTGGAAAATAACAGAAATATTATTAAATAAATATTAAAAATAAACAGCCACACCTGATAGCATAATTAAAGGGTTAACATATTCCAAGCCCCCAAATGTCATCCCTTCTCTGAAACTCCCATCATGACAGCAGTGAAACACTTCCACAGCACCTGGGGAAAAGCCTCACCCAGAAATTTACTGCTGAAAGTGAACAGGAGAAATTGTTCCAGGCAAAATGTCGGTCATCCACAGAATTGCTACACCCTTCCAGGCTGATTCCTGCAACACCAAGGAGAGATTCCCTTCCCATCCCAAGCCCACACTCAGACCATCTGTGACCTGCTCTCTGAGTGCTTCTTCTGTTTGAATGCAGAACATTTTTCTTAATTATTTCTGACTTTTCATCCAGCATGCTATAAGCTTCTTATGAAGAAAAGGAAATAAATAATTCAACTTCCACTTATTCCAGGAGGGGGCTGGCTGCTCTAATCTGTCCTCTGAGAACAAACGAGCTGGCTGTTCACATTCAGCTTGTTAGAGCATGACAAATAAACATAGGCACGATACTACAGTGACAGTAAGGATGGGGAATACCAGAACTGCATTTTGGGCTGGAATCTGATGCTGGGACCATTTCCAGTTCCCTCCCTGGGGCTTGGAAGTTTGGTTACACTTTTGCCTGTAGCTGCAAGGCAGAGACTGGTACCAACTGTCAGTGCAATGTGGAGTGAGGAGGGAGGGATGGAGCCAGGGAGAGTGTCAGAGTGTGGATTAATTCCCCATCACAAGTGTGCTCCAGGCTGCTGTGTGCAGTGCTTGGAGAGAGCCCTCCAATGAGCTACAAGTCTGACTGAGAAATGTGTTTCCTTGGCCACCCAGGAGTGAGACTGTCTGGTTGAAGTTTAGGGAAGTCTGTTGGAAATATTAATGTGTTAGGGCAGCAGGCTGGGAAAGCTGCACCTGCTTCAGAGGGGCCTCTCAAAACACATATTACTAGCTGCCTCCAGGAATGCTCCTGTTTTACTTGGAACAAATGGGGGATGGAACACTTGACACAGGTTTGGACCAAAATCTAAGTTTTCTCCTTTCCCAGGGATGGAGTCTCTGAATCTCTGTCTGGCTTAATGAATCCAGAATTTCAGGATCCTTACTGAAGGATGACCAGGGCCTCACCCTGGAGGAGCCCACAGGTTGATGGATCAGGTGAAAGACAAGAAATGAGCTTGCACGCCTTGAGTCCTAAGTAAGAAGACTCTTATCTAGGCCCTGGCGCACTGATTATAGTGGAACAACAGAGAAAAACTTCTGACAGTCTCCCTGAAACTTCCCTGCATCAGTACCTGGCTGCTGGCCTGGAGCCCTGCATAGCTGTGGAGGATCAGCCTTGCAAGGAGGGTGGGTTTGGCATTGGAGGCTGCAGCCTATTTACACCACCACCAGAACAGGGACCATTGTCCTAATTTGAAAATGTTTCAGGAAAATGTAAAACCTTTGTATTCTTTCCTCTGAAACAGTAAAATATGCAGTTGGGTTGGAACTGGCCTCACACACAGGAGATATCTGACTTGCTGAGATTGTGAGTTGCATGTGTCACCAGACAGAAAGATGGAGTGTGTGGAGAAGAGGAAACCATCCATCTTGCCACCCTGACCTTTCTGATAGCCAGCTAGTGGTATGGGATGAGCTCAACTGATCACTTCAGACTTTATTGCTCTGTTAGTCCTTTTTGACTGACAGAGCACCTAATGGATAATAAATTACTGCCCTCCACTCAGATTGGGGGCTGCCTGCTTGTTGCTAACGCTGAGTTTTCAGAACCTACTATCACTCACTCCCAGCTTTTACCATTTAGAGGGATGCAACTTCAGAGACAATACATAAATACAGAGGACTTGAATCTCAAGGGGATGTGTGGGGAATTAACAGCACAGTGCCCTCTGAATTTCAGTATGACACAGGCTGCCACATCCCTTGGGTCTTTTTGAAAACCTTGCAACTTTTCTTTTGTGCCTGCTGCAAACCCAGAGTCCTCTCTCTCAGGCATCTGGGGGTGGGAGAGCAGAGCTATTTTCCTTGTCCCCTCCACAGATCCTTGAAGCCACCACAAGGTCTCTTAGTTCTTCACCCATGGAACAGTCAATTTTTCGAACAGTCATCTTTCAGTGCTCTTGTTAAAAAAAAAAAAAAAAAAATTAAAAAAAAAATCTGTCCCTCTGGGGTTTGGTGCCTGTCTGCATCTCCAGCCCCTCCAACACTGCACAGACTCAGAGCTTTCCTTACACACTCTCCTTTTCCCTCTCCACTGAGGGAACAGTGAAATTTCCAGAACCTGTTTATTTATGAAGTCTGTGTTACTTGTTCCTATAACATTTATTTTTCTCTTTCTTTGGAAAGCACAGGAGTTCAACACAGACCCTTAGAAATGCAGCTGCTGTTATTTTTCAGCTGGGTGCTACTCTGTGGAGAGGTCTTAAAAGGGAGGCTGGAGTGTAGGAAATTAGAAGCAAGTTTGCATCACTGTAGAGAACAATACATGAAAGGCTGTAGATTTTAATCCAAGATTTTTAATATGAATATTTCATCCTGCAGCCTTTGCAGCTGAATGGAGATTTGGAAGTCTGTTTATGTACAGATCCGTGGAGAAGTAGACAGTATTTACTCTTAGGATGGAAAGCCTGGTGGGTTACACAGCAGCCCAACTTTATATCCTCAGTTTAGCAATGTGCTATGGCTGTTGAAGACAGCATTTATGTACCCCAGTGAACTCTTAAGTGTGAGCTGAATGTTTAGCACATATTTCAGTGCTATTTTCACAGCACGGTCTATAGGAAATGTGTTCCCTTTACCCATGCTTCTTACAATTCTACATCCTTATATTACAGCTTATGGCTTAAAAAGAAGGGAACTATGTTGCTTCACTTACCAGTACCAAATATTGTTACTGAGACTAATTGCTTATCCAGAGTTTGCTTATATAAGAATTAAACACAGTATTCCATTAAAATAATTAAAAATACTTTTCTATAGCTTTGGTCTCTACGCTTCTCTTCTAATGTTCAGAATCACATAAAATAGTAATGAGCATACATAGCCTTCTGCTGTTTTCATAGACAAGGCAGTAAAAGAGACAGTTGCTGTTCCCTTGAGTGCCAGCCCACGAATCAGAAAGTCTAATCAGCCACAGAGTCTGACACACTCGATAGTCCCTGTATTTCATTACTGCTATATTATAACCTTTCCTATTTGAATTCTGTATTCTCTATTAAAAGAAGCAAGAAATAACAGATAATCAAATGAGGGCAATAAGAGAGGAGTTAAAGTAACTCTCCTAACTCCCCCAGCCTGATGCTTTGGAATTCTCTTTCCAGTGCAAGAGCTGCTCTGAAGATACCTGGAACTGGTACCTGGCATAGTGCAGCCCTCACACTCTCCTGGGGCTGGCTTGGAAGGGTTCAGCTGTGCTGGCCTGGGCAAGAACCAGCCCTGGTTTGTGGTTCTGCCTTGCAGCAGATGCTCAGTGCAATCCATGGGCAGGGCTTTGTTGACTGCTTGCCCTCCCCACTCATCTCCTGTGCCTGTGCCTGCAATATTGAGGTTCCCTTGGTTCAGAATGGGGATGGCAGAGTGACACTGACCGTGCCGTAATTATGCCTCTCCTGATGGGAGAGATCTTTTAAAGTCCTTGCCAGGAATTCGAGAGACAAATGGGACTCTCAGCCTTCACTGCTTCTTGATAGTTGTTTATTAAGTCTTATCAGAGAAATGGAGTCACTAGCATGACCCAGACATAGCACAGAGCAGAGAATGCAGGAGAAAGCTGAATTATCAAGACTACACAGCCTTTTAAAAGGTAAATTAACCAATGGTTACTAAAAATGTATATTATTTTCACTTTCCTACCAATTATTCAGTAACACAGCCAGGAACTGCGGAATTCTTTGTCTAGTCATCCCAAACTACTTTCACTGCAGAATATGGAGTAGTAGAAGAATAAGGTTTGGAGAACAACACCAATCCTCCATTTTGATGGTCTTTTGCTTTTATCTATTTACTACATTAACAAACCCAAAACCTCTTAATTTTTCACCCTGTGACAATCTTACATAGTAGTCTATCACCTAATTTACACCAGTGTAGTTTCTAGTTCTTCTCTAAGAGTGGGCAGTTTTTTCCAAGGACGGAGGTCAAAACCAGTGTTGTTCAGGGGGGTAAAATCCTTCAAAACAGGCAGAGAAATATTCTCTGCACTCTGGGCTCCCACAGTAGAGGGCAGATGTTCTGCAGCTGAGTTGTGGGGCAATGCAAAGGCAGATTTCCTGGGAGAATCCCCTGCTGGGTGCTGCCAGCCTCTGGCTGTCTCCAGGAGGGTGATGCAGAGTGGCTGGTGTGACATCAAAACAACATCTGCTGACACTCTGAAACGGGAGACACCTCTCTGTGTGCATCAGCCCACACTGATCTGTAAATTAGGCTGTGACAAAACAAATTAGGTTTAATTTTGCATAGCTGTCCAATGGCATTACTACATGTGCCATTACCTAATTCTTTAAATCAATAATTTGACTTTGCCTGCTTGTACCTTATGAAATTGTGATAGTTCAATACCTGTATGCAGTTGCTAAGAGTGGCACAGATGTATATAATATCAAACAATAGGTGTCACTGTATGTCAATAAAAATGGGTTATATTTACAGGTATTGGTAGTTTCAACCTCCATTGCATAAAGCTGCTAAGTCAAAAGAGTAAAGCCAGAGCACTCACTGACACACAATGCTTTTCTAAACATGAATCCTGTACCTCCTTGTGTTTTTTCATCTATAAAATTACACAGAGAAATACTAAAATAAAATAAAAGCCAGTTTAAATAAAATTAAAAACCTGTTTTGCTATGGCTTTATGCACATTGGTCACACAAGAATAGCACCGCTACCCATAACTGGGAAAAGCAAAAGGGATGTGGAAAGTTTAACAGAAGAAATACCAGAGATGGAAACAGTTCTGCTTAGACTTCTTTCCTTCAAAGAGATGGGCAGTATATTTATTCTTCTCTCCTTGGAATGATTACATGAGGGATGGGCCATAGGAACTGACCAAAAGGAAAGGACATGGTTATAAGCACTGAGAGAAATGAGGGAGAGGCATTACAGGCAACATCCCACAGCAGTGAAAGATGGGGGCAGTCTGCAGGAGGATGGGATTAAGTATTCCAAGCAAAATTTGGGCTCTAAAGTTCTATTTCAAAATTCTTAACACTGCTTGAAATGATGCAAAAATATGAAAACTAGACTGTGAACAATATATGAAGCTCCAGAGCAGTGTGGTACCCTTTTGCTCAGCTGCAAGCAAGTTCTGTGGAGAGCCAGCTTTTGGGTGATGAACAAAACCAGTGAAGTCTAACAAATGAGAAAGAATTTAAACATCCATTTCAGGGTGAGACACAGAGGAAACCAGACAGGTTATTACACAGCAGCTGTTCACCAGCTACCACTCTACTCCTTAATATCAAGAACACAGTTCATGCAGAGAAAACCTCTGTGCTCAGTGGTCGTAGGAGCCCATTTGTAGCCATAACACAAGGCACAAAATGCTTCTTCGTAACTAGCTGATTCAGTCTGAAAAGGTGGACAAACATTTTGATGCATAGTACTGTCACCAGTCAGTGCCCAGCAGGAGCAGGAGGTTCCTGATATTTTGCATCATACCATGAGTTTGGGAAACATAAATTGCTTCAAGCAAAACCTAAGTCTATAAAAAAAAATGAAAGCCATATGGTAGATTTTCATCAAACCTCTTTCCTCCAAAATGTGAAGGAGACCAATTATCATTTCGTGATAGAGAACACCTGAACTGCACACATAAATAGGGGTTATTGCAAACAAACCCACCAATGCTCTGGAAAAGATGCTGAACTTATACCATGCAGATTTGATCAGAACTGCTCAGTAAAACCCCACTATTACAATGAGGAGGGCAACTCCCCCCTCCAGCCCAATGCCTGAGGGAATCACCAGGAATTTTCTGTTTTGCAGGAAGAACTGTGCTTGCTTTGGAGAACATCTTTGTGATGCAGATTTAAACATTTCTATGCTTATTTAGCCAAGAACTGCAAGTTTTGCATGTAACCAGGATCCTTAAATCTAAGATTTCCTCTTCACTTGAGGTCATCTCTCCTAATGTCACCTTCCAGCCTCTGGCTGAAGAAATGATGAGGAGGTCACAAGAAGAATAATTCGATTGAAAAGTAGAAACAAGAGAAAACTTGAAGGAACAATCTGAGGAATAACAACATTGCTTTATCACAGATTCCTTCTAGCGTTAAAGGAGCAAGTGAGGCAGAATACCAGATGAATTGCTTAAGAACATAAAGTCTTTCAACATGCCCTATGAGGTCTTACCTGCTTCTGTAGAAAAATAAAAGGAAAATTATACAAATATCTCATAAATCATAGCTGAGGTGAATATTTCAAAGATTCATGGGAGTCTGGTACCAGGTAGGAAATGGGATGGTTTGCATTGTGATGCTGCCTGATAGCTCAGAGGAATTTCAGCCACTGGGAAATGTAGATATAAAAATCCAGTGTTTTACATGTACTTTTAAAGCACTGAGATAAAGGATGCTCATGGACATGATGACATTGAAAATGCAAAATCCTAGCGTCTGTGAAGGCACAAATATTGATGTGCATCATTAAACATATGTTGCTGACTAAAGCTATTATTAGTGACAAGTCATTCTCTCTGAAAAATCCCAGTTGCCTTGGGCTTTGTCTGAGCAGAAAGCAGAGAAAAATCTGAATAAAACCTTGTGAGTTAGCCTCATGTTAACAGGCTGAGCTGTAACACTCAATAACAAAGCCAAAAATACAGGCCTAAATTCAGCCGTACTTGATGCTGAATGGAGCAAATTGCACAGTGCTCTCACAGAGGCAGGACCAGAAGGTGTCTTGTTCTCCCAGACTGTCTTCACAGGGTACAGATTATTTTGATCCATTCTCTGTAGCTCCCATTTTGACGGAAACCTCAGAACTAGCTAGAAACACCAGATGCTGCATTTTGGGAAGCTGGGGGCTGCTGGTGAGGTTGAACCTCACTTATTTCACTGCCAGTTCTACCCTTGAACCCTCCTAGAGCAGCTTGGGGTCACCTCCTATCAGAGCTGCTGTGTGCCCCAGGTGAGCTCTTGCACCACATCAAGATGTAGCTTTTCTGGGCCCCAAGAAAAGATATTGTTCCCCTGGACTGGCACAGAAACAAAGACAAATAATGATGCCTTCAAATGGTCAACAAAGTCTCTGGTTATCAAAGGTACTGAGGAGAGCCCTGCACAGACTTGATCACAGGTGCCTGAACCAAGAAGGTTTAAGCAGGTTTTGGTGTATTGCCAAAGTCAGGTTTTTAAATGCTCTGTTTCTGGTGCCAAAACTCACAAGATTAACTTTCTGTAAATATTTGTTCAGCATTTAAATTCTTTTTATAAGCATTTATATTGTAGCTTTCCAAGTTTTTTCTGCTACCAGGAAGTCTAAAAGATTAATCACTTAAGGTATAATTCTGACAATTGAATAGTTCTGGAAGGTACAAGGGGAATGAAAAAACCTGCATTTTGTGAGAGATGAGAGCTGGCACTGCTAGCAGAAATTTTGAAATGAAAGATTCTAAGATAGATGCAACAATATTGCTGCTGATTGTCTGGTGTGGAGTATCACTGCCAGAAAGGTAGTTTGAATAGGAGTGGGAGATGGGATGACAAATGGGTGTGAGAGCAGAGGGAAAAGCAATTAAATTCTTCAAAACTGTTGTGGATGAATCAATTTTATTTTTTCAGCTGTCACACATGTGATGGGTTGAACTGCCCTGTCTGTTCAAGGGAGCATATGGGCATTCCTCAGCTGAGGAAATTCAAGCCTTTGAGGACTGCATGGGGGGAACATGCAAGGGTTGGAATCAGCAATGAGGAAACCCAACCAGGAGTTCAGCAGAGACTGAATCAAGCTCTGGAGGCAATGCAGTGCTGCTCTGACAAAATTAAATGGCAAACACTAGAGAAGTGTGGAAAATATGAGTATATTTTACAGTCAAAGCTGTTCTCAGGTCAGAACTAGGAAGGCAGCAGCTGGAAGACTAGACCAACATTTATGTGTCTGTCTTTGCAATGGGAACTGCTCTGACTTGTTGAGTGTCTGTGTTCTGTCCTTATAAAACACTGAAGTCAAGCAGAGGCATCTGAACTGTGGGTGTGTAAATCTCCTAAGTAAAATATCTCACTAGCAATGAAATCTCCCCTAGAAATGAAATAGGCTGGAAGAGAACAGATTTAAGTCGTTGAAGCATAACAGAATAGCAGTATTTATGGTTAATTATCAGGCATTAAATGATTAGATTAACCAGGTCCTATTTATACAGCCGTTGCTTCTCTTCATTCAGCTACAGTCAGTTATAAACAAAAACACATCCCATAAAAGGGTTTCAGTTGTTTAACAGGCTAAATGAATGGCTGACCTCACTATAATTAATTAGGGATCTTTACTTAATTGAACATTTATGGTTACAGGAGCGATGCAAACCTATACCCTGGCATTCTTTGATGCTGGCTTCATTCCAAAGGCCAGTAAAAATTAGAAGGAATTTTGATTGAATCTCTGCAACTTTATGAGCTGGGCTCTGTGGTCACACGTAAACATGGTTAAACTGCATTTCCAAACCCAAAATACAGAGGGCTATTTATTTTGTGGCTATGAACTCAAGGAAACCAGGCAGAAGTCATATAAGTCCAGGTAATGGGAAGAAGAGGTTCTGCACTCTCTACATATACAGGGCTTATGTTCAGAAAGCAAAGGCAAATATGTAAATTAAGTTCATAAGAGAAAGAAAAGAGGTTAATCAACACTTTACTTACACACAAAAACTGGGGGGAAAAGCTGATTTAGTTAATTCCTTTTGCATGTGCTGTGGGAAGCAGTAGGGTGTGCTCAAGAGTCACTTTCTGAGCTCAGCTGCAAACAGCCTCCTGAACGTGTGATTATCAACAGGGAGAGAATAATTTTCCTACTCCCTGCAAACCATCCCACCCTGGTATGACTTTGTTCCAGCTCATTAACACTGTGTTTCTAGAACTGTGCCCAACTCAGTTAATCGACAGCCCTTTTTGCCAAAGCAGTTCGTGCCCACGAGTTACAGATAAGGCCACAGCAGAACAGCAGGAACTCAGACCTGGAGGAAGGACCAGAGCACAGGAAGCCAAACGAGTGAATCTATCTCATGCCTTGTGAGGAAAATACTTCGTACACCCAGAGAAAAAGGAGCCAGCTTGATAGTCCCAGGCAAGGGACTGAGACCCTCTGCTTGCATATGCCCCTGTGGTGCTCTGTTACATCCAGCACTTAATACACCAGAATCCAAGACAAACTCTAAGGAACCTCGAGGAAGTTTCTTTTCAGAAAGGAGAAAACCTTCTCATGGTAAATCCCCTCTGGAAACAACATATTTTTATCTCAGTCTGGCAAGTAGCACCTGAGTCTCATTGTTTCTCTGAACACCACAAGCTGCTGAAGCTGGGACTACCAAAGCAGATAAGATGCCAATGAATAAATGCTTGTAGAGTGCACTGGAGCTGAAAAGCATGGTGTATGATTACTAGGAGATGACCAGCATTTAAACAATATTTGCTGTTTCATAATTTCATCACTGAAAACAAATCTCTGGTTTGGTTCAAAGACTGCTGAAGTCCTTTTGTTGTTTTCATCAGACTTCAGACCAGAAATTTAAATATTTGCTGGCACAAACTGGTGGATGGGACTAACAGTTGGAGTGTGAGGAAATGGAGGATGATTATAATCAGTTAATTAGATATGATTTAAACAGTTTAACTTCATCCACTTCTTTGTTATCCTTTCTGTATTTTATGCTAATTAATTTCCAAATGGAATAGTAATCATAGATATGAGCCTGATGCTTTGACCTCCCTGCAAAGAGCAGTTTTTGCAGGGTTTCCCCTCAGGAATGATGTCCCAGTCTGGGCCATGCACTGATAAGCACTATCAGATGCTGCTTTTTTGGATGCAGCTTTTCTGACCCTTTGATCTGGCAAATCTCCTCTCATCAGGCCTCTGACACAGGGCACTGACTCCCCTGCTTCCCTCTGCAAAGCAGGCACATCCTCTCCCCATCGGCCAGGCAATTGCCATCATCTTTAGTCTCATTTTTCTAAAGACAGGTTCCAGCATCCTTTAATGTCTCATGAGAACATAGTTAAGAAAGAAAGAGAGAAGGAGAGAGGGAGTAACGTGAGCTGATGCTGTAATAAAGCCATTGCTTATGCCATGACAAAAGAACCCTCATTTCCCAAATGTATCTTGCTCAGAGATGACAGTGCTTTGCACTCCAATGCCTTTTTAAATCACTCCAAATGCCTCCTGCCCTGGAAAAACTACTTTGATTTTGGTGCAGTGTGACACAAACCTGGAGCAGGCCCCATCTAGGGAGTTATAGAGGGGGGGGGGGTGTGTGTGTATTTTACAGGCACAAGGGGGAAACCTGCCTAGATAAAATGAGATACATTTTCTGTAAATTCTTGCCTTTTCCTGCAGTTTGATCCCCACAACTGCCCAATTTTACTTTCTACAGTGAAAAATAATTGGAAACAACACTGTAATATTTTCCTACATGTCTAACCCCCTACTTTCAAATGCCAGGAAGCTTTTATTAATATCAGTCCCCTCCAGCCTGGTTTGCCTCTCTGCAGTGATGTCCATGCATCACTCATTCCTGGCCAAATCAATTAGGGAAAACTTGGCTTACAAAATTTTCTCTCTTCTTGAGAATGGTCTGGAAGATGGCCTGGATTTGGCAGAGGTCTTCCCTGACATGTGACATCTGCCACCCATTTCAATTTGCTTCATGACATCTTCCACACTGGTGACTCCTTCCTCTGACAGCCCCATCATTTGGATCATCTTCCCACACTCTCCTCCTTTTCTTCCATTTCACAGGGTCGTACAATTCACTCCCATAAATCTTGATAATCAAAGTTCTGGTCAAAGTGGAAGACCTGGTTGTCCAGGTACCAGGTGAGGTCCAGCTTCTGCCAAGCTTCACACACATCATCATGTCCTGGCAGGGCACTGCCACTGTACCCAAGTGGCCTCAATGCTGGTCATGGATGTGCTTTTTGGGACCAGATGAGGACTGAGGGCAAAGACATGGTAGAGATCCACCTGCTTGCACTTGCTGTCCCCTTCCTCAATCCCCTCCACAGTGGTGCTGGAAGAGCTCTCCTGGAGCTCCATCACCAGTGCTGGGCAGATGTGCCCATTCCTGTGTTGGGTCTCTGTGTAGTTGCACAGCTGGATGCACTCAAACTGCCCAGCTGTGCCCACAGCTATGGGGGCACCAGGTGAGGGCTGGAGCTGTGAACATCCCATGGGGCTCAGCACTGCCTGCACCCAGGTCTGTGTCACTGTCATCCCTTAGGGGACTGTGGAAGGAGTTTGGCTTCCAGGCTGAAAACAGCTTCGTTTTAAATCATGGGTGGAAGGAGCACATAGAGCTGCCATCACCTGAAAAGGCCTCTCCCAGGCTCCAGACTGGTGTGCAGCTGCTAGGACACATTGTGTCTAATTAGATCAGTCACGTTGTGTTAAGGTAATGCCACTGACACAAGAATTTATTGCAGTGACACAAGCACAGGGACTCAAGAGAGCCTTTTTGTCCTGCGGTGACCACACAAAAATGCTGAAAACACCACGTTGTTTTCACATGCCTCAAATGTAAACTTTGAATTCCTATAAAAGGCTTTGCATGCCTTGAAATCCCACTTGGCTTAAAATAAAAATGGAGTTGCAGTGGGTGTTTCTGCATCCACAAGGAAGAACTTAATATCATTTTGATAACTGGAACAGCTGACGATGTCTTTAATCCATTTCTGTAATGCTCTTCAGTCAGCCGGTTCTCTGAATAGAGAATTTCAAAGTACTGGCTGCAGGAAATTTTTTTAACATCTTGGCTTACCTAAGATTTTTGGTTCATTTTGGTGGGCAGATTCAGACCTCCAGTGACGAGGACTGCTATTTACAAAACTATTCAGGTGCTACAAAAGCTCTAAGAAGAATGCTTGCAGAAATAGTGGCGAACTTACATAAAATTGAAGCAAAGAAAACCAATTCAGAAGATTTATTTTAGAAGGTAATTATTTATCTCCATTTGCCTTTTGACTGCTAACTTGAAGCAGGCAGCCTGAGATTACCCAAACTTGAAAGTACAGTGAATCTAGAATGTCCTTATTTACCAACCCTCCTGTGGACCCAAACCACTAAGTAAATGTGAAATAATTTCTTGAGGGTGAGCAATTAATATTCACATTTTCTGCCTGGAGATGGAGGCACCATGACTACAATTACTTTCAACTCCTTGCCTTTGAATGAGCATTAAATGTAATTCCGAACAGTTCTACATGGAGAAAATATGTGAGTAGAGAGATAGAGAAATCCAGTTCCTGGGTCCCCATCAGAAAACACCATCCTGGATGTGGAGCAGTAAATCTTGCTGTAAATCTAGGGAGCATCTTGTTTGATAGATTTTGGAGCTAGACCCTGCGGTGTACACAGCCAGATAAGCCTGGAGAAATAGAGAGTGCCAGGGATATAGGGCAGAGCAAAGCTTGTTCAGTTTTCCATGGCAACGTTGTCTCTCTCAGCAGAGATCCTTGCTTGAATTCTTTTGTGAGATCAGAGGTCGGAACACCTTGGCAGAGCCAGCAGGGGCCGTATCCCATGAGCGCCCGGGCTGGAGGGGTGGGATGAAATCAATCCTTGTGGCAAGCTGCCTTTTCTGTTTAATGTTTGGAGACCTTTTTACAATCTCAGATGGGCATCAGAGTGCAGTCAAGCCCTTGCTTGAGGAGTCTGACACTTGCTCTTAGGCAGCTTAGCAACATTTATCCATTTGATGTTCCTGTAGGATACATATGCTGCAACATGTGCTCAAGTAACGCCACTCTGGTACCCACAAAGCTGTGGAAGCCATTGCTCATCTTAGGTTGAATTCTCCTTGTAAAGAGAAGATGACTCAATTTCCTAAAAGTGTTGAAGTAGCCCCAAATAAGTGTAACAGAAATCTAATTTGGGAAGCGTTCAGGGAAGGGTGGCTCCTTAAAGGAGCCAAATGGGCTGGGGACTGCCACTGAATTTCAGTTGGATCAATATTACAGCTGGTGATGGGGGTCAGTGGCTCTGACCCAGGAAGAGGCGACCGGTCTGGGGAGATGGTCCCGAAAGGAATCGCCTTCCCGAGGCCCGGTGTCTTCCCTCAGCTGCTGGCAGGCGGGCCCGTGCCGAAGCGGTCAGCTCTTTAGTGATTATCAGCTCATGATTCCAGCTCAGCTCTGCAGGGCAGCCTCCAGGCCAAGCCAGATTAAGATTCATCTTTCAGTGCTCTGAGAATAAACATTTTCAGCCCAAATAAATACTGAAGGAAAACAGGGGACTTCCAAGTACTCTTAGTTGTACATTTTCTGTATAGAATCATAAAATGGTTTGGGTTGGAGGGGACTTTAAATATCATCCAGTTCCACTCCCCTGTCATGGGCAGGGACACCTTCCACTAGACCACATTGCTCAGAGCTTCATCTGACCTTAAACGCTTCCAGGGTTGGGGCATCCACAACTTCTTTAGGCAACCTGGGCCTGGTAATAAACCTCAGTGTGGAGCCAGGATAATTTTGGATCTATGATGATATACTTAGTAAATTAAGACAACCACACTTGAAACTCTCTGATCCAAAAAAGGAGCCAAAGATGCCAGTATATCTCCTGGCTGGACAATATGCTGAGGAAACTAAAAGATAAAATTGTTACATATTGTTTTATTTACAAAACCTGCAAGTTGCCAATGGTGTAACTTGCCAAAAAATAAACTCAGAAAAGGCATGCAATTTTTTTACCTTCTTGACAGAAATGGTCTGGAGAACATAAACATTCAAATATGTGTTTTAAATATGAATTTCCCATGTAACAAAACATCAAATTAGCTTTTTTATAGCATTGTTGCAAACTGACACCCAGCAGCTGTTGAGCTCATTAGATCACACCAGCCTGCTCCACTTCCCTGGTACAACCTGAAAGCTGATTTATTTCTTGGTGAGCTCAGCCTGCACCCCACACCCTCTTTCCCAGGAAACCCTCATCAATTCTCCTCTCTTAAACAAACCACTATTTTCTGAGACCTCATCTGTTGAATTTGGGTGTTTTTATAATAAGAATATACTTGGATCTATCAGCATGTTTGTTTTTAGAGGGGATGGCTGCAATTTCCAGGTCCTACATGTACTGACAATGGCTGAGCTGCCATGAGCCCACAGATTTAACATTTTAATTGGAAATGGAGACGTTTGATTTTCAGAGGCTACAGAGGATTTCAGACCTCAGTGGGTTCTGCTTCTGGTACAGATATAAACTCACAATGAGCATTAACACCAGGTACTCAAAACTAGAGCACACCTTACAAAATGGAAATACTGTGCATCTGCTTCAGTCATTTCTATAACAGAGTAATCCTTGTAAGAAAGCTCCTAAATCATGGATGATCAAAAGCCTGATTTTTATAGAGATTTTGGCTGCCTCTGCACTGGACAGAGATGTCTCTAGGAGAAAACTGAACAGGGGCCTTTCACAGCGATGGTGACAGCCACATGCAGTGGCTAACTGACAAAGCAACTAGGAATAAACATATCAAATGCACTTGTATTTAAACATTTTGACCAATTTAAAATAACCCATTCCCCTCCTTTATTTTTGTAATGTAATATTTTGTTGCCATTCAAGACTTCTGGACCTTTAGCTGAGGTGTGGCCTCAGCTATGGCTGATTACTTGCTCTTGCATCCTTAAACAACATTTGCGTAGGGCTATTATGTAATTCTAATAAGACACCTGAGCCTGTGAGTTGTGGTGCAGCAGTTCCCACTTGCTGCATTTCACAGCTCTCAGCCTTCAGCCTTGCTGCAACAGCATCAGCTCATGAACGATTTCACTCTAAGCCACTCCCAGCAGTGCCTTGCTGCTCACTCCTCATGTGGGCATCTGCAGTGATCATGTATGATTCTGTACACAGAACTGATATTTATGGCAGGGCCTCCTTTATAAAGAACATGCTTTTAAAAAGGGAAAAGACTGTACTCAGTTTGAGATTACATATTTTAAACTCTGACAGTGTTAATAGTTTTGATGCCTGTGCATTTCCAAGCAGCTTTTATCACGGATGGGAAAAATGAGACGCTAAATCAGCACTGTGATCAATTAAACTGTAATTTAAACCAGAAGTGTAAAATTCTGTTCATACAGGACAAGGGTTCCTGAATGCACTCCTAAGGATGTGCTTAAATCCTTGGCAAATGTGGAGTGGCTCTGGCCTAGCCCTAATCTGAGCCAGCATCACCTGGCGAGACCAGAGCAGCTTCCCATGCCAGCCCAGATTCATGCAGAGACTAAAGCCCCTTCCAGTTCTCACCAAGCATCATTTTAAACCTAGACCAAGAGGAT
Source organism: Corvus brachyrhynchos (assembly GCF_000691975.1). Lineage (NCBI taxonomy): Eukaryota > Metazoa > Chordata > Aves > Passeriformes > Corvidae > Corvus > Corvus brachyrhynchos. The sequence continues at coordinate 102,424 of NW_008239444.1, forward strand.
GTTTTGATGCCAATTTCATCTGGGTTTCAGACCCCAAGTAGAAAATTAAGATGAAATTACTGCCCCAGTGCTGCACCTTCCCTGCAGTGTCCTGGAGGAGCAAGACACAGCTGGACAGAGCAGGCTGAGTAATTATGGTGGTAGCAGGGAGTTTTGCTGTAATATAGCACAGAGTTTATGCTGGATTACACCTGAAGAATTGTCAAAAGGAAATTTTGATGCAGACCCAGATACTGTGTTTAATCAAGATTCACATCCATGGGTACTTTTATGGATGGTTATTTATTGATCAGCATAAAGGTGGCATCTAAAGACATTAGGTTAAAATCAGGACTCTGTTGTGCTGAACAGCATGTAAATACTCGAACAAGACAATTTTTTCTTGGGTGAGTTTTCTGTTTGGGTGATAGACAGCAATTAGAGAGTGGAGAGGAAAGGACAGTATCTCCAGAGAAGGAAGATGGCCAACCTTTTTCCAGAGCCTTTTAAGCTTTTGTTTATCTACAAAGAAAACTCTGAAACAAATGCTAGCACATACTGTGCAACAGCTTAAAACCTGGTAACTTATTCAAGTAATTTAAAAACTTACATGAGATTTTTTTTTCACTTTTAAAAATACCACCATATTAAGGAAGAAAATATAGGATTTACCATCATGCTAAGAGTCATCAGAGAATAAATGCAATGTGCAGCAGCAAAGATGTAATGCATGGACTGTTAAAAGAAGATGCTTTACTATCACAGGATGTAAAAAAAAAAAATAAATTCCCACATTTCTTCTGTTGCTTTTCCACTGCCACCCAGCCAACTGTCAGCTTGTTCTACTTGCAGAAAGCTGTGGTTGCAACCCACAACATTAATACAACCAGTCCTTCCTGCCAAAAGCCAGCACTGGGATGGGACATGACAAGGCAAACAGCAGTTTGCATTTCACACTTCAGGCGAGCTGAAGGGATGCACAGCTCTGCCCACACACACACTCCTTGCAAGACCAGGATAAATAAAAAAATAAACAACCAACCAAACAACCAACCAAAACCAACAATATAAAAACACCAAAACCCCAAAGCAACAAAAAAACCCACCAAAAAACCAAACAACAAAAGAAACCCCAAAGGAAAACAGACCCTAAACCCCCCAAACAAACCACATGCCTTGATAAGGGAAACACCTACTGTTCTGGAATGAGGAAAGCACAGATAAGGTCTCCCATCTGAGGGGCTGAAAGGACTTCTGTAACATTGTGTAGAGAAGTGGGACCATTGCCAATTCCACAGACACCTCTTAGAGCTAAGCTGTGCTTCTCTAAGCAACTTCCATTCATATTATGAAGCAATAAAAAACAAAGCAAAATAATTATTGGTGTTGTTATAAAAAAGGATAAATGCCAGCAATCTCAATGAAAGTCAGGGATTATGAGTTGCCAAAACCAAAGATTTTTTTTAAAATGCAAGCAGTATATTCTTTTCTCAATGTTTTAATGAGGCACAGTCAATTTTTAGTATTGTGTTTTTACAAGTCTCTTCCTGGCAGAAAGAAGTGTTTAAAATTAATGTAACTAATCTGCAAAATCAGAGACTGACTAGTGCTAATTCCTACAAGTTTAGTTAGGTCTAGTTCATTTCATAGTTAGAAATATTCTGTTACTGTTTAATACATGGAGAAGCTTTTAGTAAAAAATTCTAATTATGGAGTCTTTCTGACTATCCTCATCTGATTGAACATGTAAACAGAGCTGTTCTTAAATGCTCCAAGATCCCTCTTACACGACCTTGATTGTTAAAATTGCAGATTTGTGCAGTCACATAATTGTTTTAAATCTTAATATTTCAAAGGACTTAATTAAAATCTGATCCTACTTGTAGGGCCATGCAGACATAACTGGTTTTTATCTATAACCAGGATCCACAACTCTGAACCCTCTCTTTGCAGTCAGGTATCAGGAACCAGCACTGAGCTCCGGCTACCCCCCTTTTCCAGGCCTTTCTACCTGCAGTGCTGGATGACCCCATGCTCTCTGAAGCTGTGGGAGAAACACAAGGTCTGTGCAGTTCTGAAAGCCATGATGGCTTTCTGAGTGCTCACACTCAGGGATTTTAAGTGAGATAGTGAAATTTGAAACCTGAGACAGGGAATAATTTAAAAAAAACAAACAAAAACAACCTGTTGAAGGCTGTTATCCTCTCCTGGCCTGCACAAGCAATTTACCTACCTGCCACTATGATGATTGATTTCAGTGCTTTATGAACAGCATATGCAGCTCTTCTGTGTTTAGATAAGAGATTACAAGGACTATCAATCCTCATACACTTGCATTCAATATTAACACTGTCTAGAATTAAGCTGCTTCTTCCATGGACTAGTATTTTGTAAGTATATTAGTAGTAATTCCAACATGCACAAGGGAGGGATCCAGCCTGCCAGGTATAGTTTAGAAAAGGTTTTGACTGGTTAAGTTTATTTCTGCTGCCAGGTTGGGGATGTAACATTTGAGGATAAATAGTCTCAAAAGCCTGCGAGGATCTGAATTAGAGCTCATCCAAGAGACTGTTGAGTTCTCTTTTTTTTTTCTTCTTTCTTAGTAGAGACGGCATGGTCTAGAAATTTTGGGAAGATGCATGGGAAAGGAGTAATATTTTGAGTTTGAGGTTTAATCCAGACAAAGCAAATCCATGAGCTCAGGACAGGTAGTTCATGTCTCTACCCATCTCATGCAAATCATAGAAAAAACATCCTGGCATCTGTCATGGCCTTCAAAAGACTTAATTTTTAAAAAAGGCTATATTTGTTCTCAAAACAGTCTCATCTGAAGTAGTACACTGTAAGTATTAGGTGATGCTGAAAAAACCCTGACTCTGAAACTATTATAGATATTTAGAATATGTTGTGCTCTACAAGGGAAGTATGTCTGGAGAAGCAGCTTTGGTATCTCACCTTGTGCTGGCTGTCAGGTCCCTTTCATTCCATGAAATGCGTCCCTGGCTCCTGTGCCCTGGCAGTGCTCATCAGTTAGCTTGTTCCAGAACTAACAAACAACAATTTGTACCCTGACAATGCATCTGTGTTCATACAGCCTCCCTGAGAAATCACAGGTTCTGCCATTGGATTTCATAGTCAGAGACAAAATGTCCAAGTGTTACCTCTGGTTTGCAACGTGCTGTCTCTCCTTTTGCTCTCCATGACAGCTCATCCAGGAAAACTGTAACGACCTTCAGTTCTGCACAGCATTTGGGAGATTTAAAGAAATAGGAGTGAACCCTTCCAAGTTAGGTGTTACTCTGAAAGCCAAGAAACTGCCCTGACAAAATGCCAATGTCTTGTGGTCAACACAAGTGGTGATTCCCAGGTACATGGATGCCAAGTGCCAAGCCAATTACCTAACAACTGATAAAGACCAAATTCTGACACTCTTCTTGGCTTGAAGTGGTGATTTATTCTGATTAGTCCTACTGCAGTGCCAGACTGAAGGGCTGTGTTCTCTCATGGGTGAGCAATTACTGTCACCAGCCTCACCCTTCCCTTGATATCTCCGGGGGGCTGTGCTGACTGAAACTGGCCCCAATGGACCAGCTGGAACCCCTCTGGACCAGCTGAGTGCTGATCAGAAAGGAATTTACAACCAGCCTGGGAGAACCCAGCAACGCAGGGGCCTAGCATCTCCTGTGACTGCTCCCAGACAGAGTACCACAGTGATTTGACTACCTACAAGGTAACCCAGTAGGATTTACCAATAAATCCCTAAGCAGAGTGTTTCCTAATGCCTGTTGGAAATCAATGCTTGGTGGGTGCTTTTTAGACATTTGGCATTTCTCACTTGCTACACACCTACGCAATCTTAGCAGTTTGAACAGCAGGTTTACAAACGGACTTAGCACCTAAAATCCCCTTAAAGCAACAAGAAATGAAAGAGCACAGCTCTTTTTTGAGGATGTGACCTCACGTTTTCAGGGCAGGCTGTTGGGATTGCAGGTGTCCTGTAAAAGCAGTGCAGTAGCTATAAGATAATTCCAACAGAAGGAAGAGTGGTTTCATGGTAAGGCCACTGTGTTCTCTGCTAAGAATGCAGCAAGTAACTCATTTCAGAGCTACAGTTCCAAACTATTTGCACATGAGTGTTTTGAAATTTTCTAGGTTATTCCTAAGAGTTGTATATTGGGCAATACACGAATTTGTCCTCTTGTGCTCTTCTTCCCTCCCCCCTTTTGTGTTTATGTATCTGCTGGCAAAACCACCTCATCCATAATGCAGTGCAATAAACGGCACATGGAGCGGCTGTGCAGCCTTGCCTGTGTGGAAATAGCAAGAGAATCCATTACTCACAGCTCCTTCCAACACAATTCAGGTCTGACAAACATTAAACAATCTGAACCAACTGCAGCACACAGGGCTTCTGTTGCAGTGGGGATCCTGCAACACGCATATATCAAACCAGGAGTCCCGTGGAAAGGAAATATATATGGACAGACAGATTCTTGCTAGATGTTTCAGAGATGTTTATTTCTCCAGCCGCATGGCCGGAGCTCTGCCGAGGAACTGTTCCAGTCACGGGACCAAGGGTCCTTCTGCCCGCGCAGGGGAACACAAACCAACCAATGGGAACGAGGCTGAGCAGGGGCAGGGAAACCCCGTGTCTGTGCCCTCAGGGCCCCTCTCCCAGGGCTACACGGCGGGGGAGGGACCCCAACATTGGTTCACCATAAATTTAAATTTCTTAGCAACCCCAATATTGGGTCACTCTGGTAATTTCTGGCCACTTTTTCCCAGGCTTCTAGATCTATAATAGAAAAGGGGATTTTAACTAATATAGGAATCCCTTCATGATTTACTGCTTCCCTTAAAGGTGCTTGTATGTTTCTTTTAATTTGCCCCCGGGTCCTTAATGTTATAGGACCCTGTGGGGAGGGTGATTCATCCTCTTCGCTGTCGCTGCTCGGTAAAGGTGGTTTTGTGAAGGAAACCATGGGTGAAAAAACGGATTGGGAATACACTGGGGGTAATAGGACATAGGGTAAAAGGGAAAGGTGGGATTAGGAAAGGGAGACTGTAGGGGGGACTTACAATGGAGATACTGTCTAACATGACTACGATTTTTTGCATATATACTGCCTTTTACAGGAACACCATCAGGCCCAGTGACCTGCGACGCTTGTAACCCTTTTCTACCTCGTATAATTTTGAATTCCACGACTTCTCCATCTCCCAAGCTTGGGATGCATTTTTCAGGGTTATTCTTTTTAATAGCAGTTCTATGCACGAATATGTCTTGCTGGTTGTCACACCTTGTTATAAAACCATAATTTTGCTTAACATTATACCATTTTACTATCCCTAAGATCTTAGTTACTATGATCTTTTCCTTTTTCCGAGTGGCTGCTGTTTTCTGTCTCGCTGCGTCTTTGCTCTCTCCTTTGGTCGCTCCCGTGTTGGAATTGTCGGGGCTTCTCATGCCTGCGCGCCCTTCCCGGGGTCGCGTTCGGGGCTGCGCGGGCCAGGCCGGGCCGGGCCGCGCCGCTCAGTTCTCCGTGCGTCGCCTCCTCTGCTCTCCGCTTTGCTGCCGATGCCAGGCGC
>NW_008239444.1:108719-128348 GCF_000691975.1 Corvus brachyrhynchos
AGGAACTGTTCCAGTCACGGGACCAAGGGTCCTTCTGCCCGCGCAGGGAACACAAACCAACCAATGGGAATGAGGCTGAGCAGGGACAGGGAAGCCCCATGTCTGTGCCCTCAGGGCCCCTCTCCCAGGGCTACACGGCAGGGGAGGGACCCCAACAGGCTTCCTTTGAGTGCCTTTTAGGAATCTCATCGTCACACCATTCCTCAAAAGGGCGGGGCAGAATTAGTGATTTACGTGAGGTAAATGACTGTGTGCTGGGACAATGCTGAGGTGCACCACTAAGCATTGTTTTTGGTATGAGAGGATGTTGTTCCCCAGCTCCAGCGTGTGTCTGGTTGGATTATTTTAAAACTCTGCTGCAACTGCTTTGTGCTCTGTGTGTGGGGAGCTGGCTGGATTTATCTGGCATAAAGTTACCATTTCATTACAGTTTAAAACACAGCTTTTCCTTCTGTGAGGTAGCCCAGCCTCATTTTTTTGTGCTTCATTTACATAACTGCAGAGCAAGTCCATTTTTGCTTAAAATAGATACTTTATTTTAGAGGATTTAAAACAATCAGTGCCAGACCATGGTATATCTAATGCAAAGCATTTTTCTCCCCCACCAGCATAAGGTCACGAGCCACTGTATTAAAACTAGTCTACATCCAGATAAAGTTAATTTAGGAACAGGATCACTACGTCTTCCTTCCATTCCTGTAGACTAAGGAATAGACACTGCATGAGTGATTCATGTTCTAGCCTACCACAATTTGTTTGCAGCAGTACCACACAAATTACACTGCTTTGAACACTGCACGATGATAACTGAGTACTTTTCCTTTTAGCTGTGATTAGCCCTGTGGGTGCTGCTCTGCACATCCACACTGATGTAACAGTGCAAGTGGGACTTAATCCCCTGGGCAGTCCCAGGGAAGGACGTGCTCCTGGGAACCCCAAGGTTTTTTCAGGAGACTCACAGAAGCAAAGATTCCAGTGAGAAACCCTGAATTTCCTTTTTAAATTTTCCTTTCCCTTTTTTAATTTGGGACATGAAAAATTTCCCCCCAAAACTGAAAATACCACTATCAGTTCTGATCAAGAGGTATTTCCCAAAACTGCTGCCCTGAATCTCAGAGCTGCAAAGACACATCCTCTGACTAACACACCCCACTGTTCATGGTGGGCTTGTTGGCATTTCAGAGTTTCTCATAGAAAAAACATCCTGGCATCTGTCATGGCCTTCAAAAGTTTCTCAGAGTTTCTCATATCAGGCTACAAAAAGAGCTGGAGATGCTTTACGAGCCAGAAAAGAACTTCTCACCCTGAGCCAAGCATCAGTCAGTCCACAGACAGGCAGGTGGGTCTAGATGGGTCAGAAGAGATGAAAGCAGAGAAGGAAGAAAAGTTCATGCGCTGAAGGGATGAGGTCGATTCTGTTTACTGCTTGCATTTAACTCTGAATATGCTGATCTGTTCTATGGGATCAACCCCTGCACTGTTTGTGGGAATATATACCAGGTAGCACAGAGGAGTGGGGTCACAAAGTGCCACATGCAGTACCAAGCCTGGCCTTCTAGTAAAGGGATCTCTCCTAAATGACAAATAAAGGGTTATCTCCTTGGAGAACTAGCCCCTCTACCTCAGTATTTATAGCTTTTCAAGTTATTAGCTTTTTAATTAACACTGAAAGATTTGAAAGCACCTAACTGTATTGTACAGTAATTGTATTAACAAATTACAGACATGAAAATTAAAATTCAGCTGCCCTAGCATTCTATTTAGAAATGTGTTGGTGTTTTGCTCATAAATGCTTCTCAGATGTTATGTTTCCAAATGAAAAGAGAAAATGTACCTTTATAGTATTCCTTTAAGTGCTCTGCCCTCATTAGGAATTAATCAGCAAATACAAACAGCACTCCAAGCTTTGGAAATATCCCTTCTTTAACCTCACTCCAGTTATAACAGTTCCCTAAATTAAAAGTGCTTACATATTAGGGTAGCAGTTTTACACCAGTGTTCTGGATAGAGTCAGCTTCATTTCATCTCCCTTTTTCTCCCTTCTGTATTGATAAGTGCTGGGACACACATATGCACCAGGAAGGGACTGGAAGACTGGGTAACACTAATTGCGTCAGTTTATACACATTCAGAAACTAGTGATTTCCCTTTCTAGACAGCCAAATACACAAATTTGCTTTCTCACACAAAAAAATCCATCCAAGCCAAGCAGGCATTTGCCAATCCCTGTGAATAAGATGTGAAAGCACACATGCAGCATTTCCAAACAGGACCTACCACGCTTGCCCAGTTTTGCAAATGGGGCAGTTTAGGGTTTGAAAGAAGCAGAAGAAGGGGGAGAACAGCCTGGCTGATGGATCAGATGGAAACCAAACCTCCAGGTGAGACACTGGGGAAGGGGTGCCACGAGAGTTCCACATATGGAGCCACTTGATTTAATACCAACTTGATGGTTTGTGATAAATGTGTGGGCAATGTGTGGTGTCCAACTGCTCCATGGCAGTTACCATGAACCACTTTGCAGAGGCCCAGAAAGGCTTATCTATCACTAATATCTAACCTAAGGCTGACTAATGAGCTGCTGTTAAAAGTTACCAAGACCTACATAGCTCTGTGAGAAGACTCCTGCCTTAAGGAGATTATATATAAAGTCTCATAACTTCATTAAAGTTATTTCTAAGTTACTTCAGTGTAACAGCCAAAGCAGCCAGGCACACATTCTGTCATATAATCCAAATTTCTTGCTAAGGCTTTCCATATTGAAGTGACTGAAAACCCCCATACAGCTAACACTGCTTCAGGAGTCTCCAAATCATCCGTTGGTTTGTTTTGTCTTGCACATAGTGGAAGTAACAGCCTGAAGATTATGTTGTAACTAGATTACTTGAAGATTTATTACTAATTATTACATAAAGAGACAGTGGTATGTGTGGTTGGGATTAAAGCCCAGTGGGGAGAGGGAATGCCAGGCTGAAGTTCCACACTATAAATCCATCAGCATTAGAACTGGCATAAGGACCCAACACAGAGCTTGTGGTTTAGGGATTACATTTATCTGCATCTTGGGAGGTTGACTTTGTTAAATGATGTCATTTGACACTGGTGTCCACTTTGGAATTAGTGCATCATTATTTATGATCTCTGCATACACATAAAATGAATGACACCTTCCCTCTAATTCCTCCCCAGTTCTTGCCATTGGAAACGTCCACTGATCAGCAGCAGAAGGAAGAGCCTGGGCAAAGCCTCATTGCTCTGCATCCATCAGCAGCTGGGAAAAAGGATGTTGCTCTTATGTCCCTTATCAGATCTGCTGCTGCTCCTGTACCTGGCCTGAAGCCTTCCCTGGACAAGCAGCTCAGGACTGAGCTGCAGACAAGCCTGGAGGCAAAGCCATGGCCAAGATGACTCATGAAAGTTGGTGGTTGTGGGCCTATTTCTCTGAGCATCAGCAAGCTCAGTCCTCTGCCATTCAACTCTGTAAAATCCTGAGGAAAAAACCCCACATGCATAACCTTTTGAGGACCAGGTAAGGGAACAGTTGGAGGGCAGTGGAAGGAAACCAGAAATTCAGAATTCCCCTTCTGAAACATTCATAATCTGACTGAAACAACTCCCTTGGATTTTAGTGTTGCAATCATGAAGTCTTTGCAGGACCCACTCAGTTTGGGTGAGAGGGCTGTGTTCATCCATAAAAGCTGATTTGTGGGATAAATTGTGCCTGGGGAACAACCTGTGTGAGCTCAAGTTCCAACAAAGGCACGGGCTTGGCAGTGCTCTGATGCCAGAGAAGACATGGCACCTGGAAATCTTTGAACATCAAGATTCTGTGGCTGCTGGAACTCCAGAACTGCCTCATCTCGAGTGCTGCCAGCCCAGCAGATTTGTCCTGTGTGCACTGGGGGAAAAGAGCAGTGCACAATTTTTAAATTGCAGTTTCACTGCTGTGTGATAACATGGGACTGAGCAGAACAAATAAAACCAGTGTGCTGCCATGAACTCGGAGAGGTGCCAGCTCCTGAACCCTTCTCACTAGCAGAAACTCCTGCAACCAACCTGTTGATTCCTAGGATTTATTTTCTTGGACACAAATCCCCCTGTATTTTTGTAAATTTAAGGAACTGTGTCCATCCAGGTTTTTGAAAAGACGTTTTTAATAGTGTGGTTAAGCAAGGCATTGTATAAAAAATGCAAGGATTAATTTATTTGTTTATGTTTAACACCTTAACACATCCAGAAAACGCACTGCCCAACAAGTTTTGGCAGTCTCCAGTTCTGAAGAAATTGAAAACCCAGTTTGAGAAGGTCCTGAGCAACCTGCTCCAGGTGAGCCTGCTCTGAACAGGAGACTGGGCAGGTCAGTCTCCAGATCCAGCCTCAGCCACTCTGGGACTCTATGGACATTCCTTCTTTGGAGATGCAACAGAAAATTTATAGGACACAGGGTCAAAATCAGACCAGCAGTGCCTGCTGACAGCAGTGGTGACCCCTGTCCATCTGCGCCCTCACCAGAGCCTCACTGCCTCCAACCCTCACCTGCAGAGTCCTCTCCTGTCCCAACCCAGAGCTGCAGCAATGACCAAAAGAAGAAATAAAGTCACTCACTCTTGTTGACATCAACTTCACTGTAAATGACAGGAACATATGTGACAGCTGTGACTATGCTGTCCCTATTCCCTGCTCCTAAACCACACGCATGGCCCTATTTCTAAACCCTACTCCAGCTGTATATCATATTCTAATGACCCTTTTCCAGGAATATTTTACTCTTTTCCTGTTTCTTCAGGTCTAAGATGATACAGGAATAAACTGATCCCTTGAGTTACTACTACCTCAAAAATTCAGCTTGACCAGAAGCCATTAGACCAGTGATTTCCATCTACCCTGAAAAAAAGCTGAAGACATGCACCTGTAAGAGCCTTCATCTGCATTTAAGATACTTTAACAATTCTGAGAAAAGCATGGCTGAGAATGAATATTAATTATGTCGACTGAGATCTTGGTATTTAGAATATCACATCAGCACTTCCCTTCCCTTACGAAATCAGTAGATTCATTAGAGGGTTTTTATGTCCTCTTTAAATGACTGGAATTAGTCATTGATGTAGGCATGATACCCGACTTCCTGGGTTTATGTTCTCATTAGGAACAATCAATCCTGATCATTCCACTGGGAGGGTGATCCATGTGGTGAGCAGCATGCAAAGTGCAGTGCCACTTCCTGGGGACCTGATCAAGACAGTTTCAATCCCTCTACTCTTCCCACACCCCCAGTTCCTTCTTTCAACCTACACCTTTCACTTTACTGGCAGAATCATGAACTCCATCCTCAAATAAAGCTCAACTCGCTGCTGCTAAGAGTCATTAGTGCCCATTCAGAATTCAGAGGGTTGGCAAGTAACAGGCACAAAATGAAGACTTTAATTCTTAACAAATGAAATTGAAGCAAAACAGATTAAAAAATAAAAACCAAGGTAAAAAGACAGCTGTGAACTCTGCTCAAAATCCCATCTACCCCCAAACACATGACTAGCAGTGGTTGAAATCAGTTGTGAAATTTTTCCCCTTTTCTGAGTGCTACCTTATCTGCTTCTAATTATTACAGTTAAATGTAGAAAAGTTTTAACAGTAAGCTTTAAACATCCTTTAAAAGATAACTTGAGGGAGTTGAGATCAGGAAAAGAAATAATTAAATAAGCTTTCTGTCTTTTCCAATCTGCATTGCTTTTCCACCCAGTGCCCTGGCCTTTCATCCTCCTTTGTGACTGTTCAAGAAGGTTCATTAACAAGCATCTTCAGAAAGAATAAGAAAAAAGGATGGAAAATACGATTGCTGGAAGATTGAAATGCATCTCTATGGCTGGCCAGGTATTCAAGAGGAAAGGGATTCTTACAGGACTGGGATTTCTATGTTGTTCATGAAGGATAACTATCGCAAAGGTGTTTTGTTTGTGTTTAATTTAAGAGCCAGTGCAGAGACTTATTTAGGATATTCTCTTTGATGATTATGTGATAGAAATCTGCAAATCTGAGCTGGCACTTGCCTTCCTGATGAGAAGGTTCCCAAATGATACACAGTTACATCAAGGACTGAGTCAGTCCCTGGTTTCTACAAACTCTGGGAGATCCATGAGGACCTGGTGCATGTCGAACTCAATCCACAGGCTGCACTGTAAACCAGTTAAAATAAATGGTGTCACTACACCTAAAGATCTGTATGGGTTTATGAGTAAAGGAACTTGGGTTCAGCTCACTATTGCCAGCAAAACAATATTTTAATTTTCTTTCTTTGCATCTTTTTTCTTAAAGTTAAACAAAGAAAAGGAAAAATAAAAGAAGAAGATCTGCAGCTCTGTCTCCTCAGTTTTACATCTTTTTTCTTGAAGTTAAACAAAGAAAAGGAAAAACTAAAAGAAGAAGATCTGCAGCTCTGTCTCCTCAGCAGTGACAGTCAGCTCCTTTGTGCATCCTTCTCCTTCAGCATTCCCAGTATTTCATTCTGTTCACTCATTTTTACAAGGCCTTTCTTGGGTGAGCCCTATGGAAGGCACTTATTTCCTCCTCGATATTTTTCCAGCACATGCACCAGGAAGAGCCAAAAGCAGCCTTGTATTTTCCCAGGATGGCCACATTCCACTCCTTTGTCCTTCAGCCAAACAAATAATCCAAGAGTGCAAGGAAACACCACAGTCAGGAGAGGAGAGACACAGCATGAATCAGAAAATCCACACGGACACGTACATGGTCACATAAGAAAAAGTTAATACATTATGGATGAAAATAGGCTGTCATTGAGCACCTGGAATTTTCATTCCTTTTGCATAGTCACAGACCAGAAATTCCCATGTCTGTCTTCAAAGGATGCCATTAAAGACCTATGAGGTGGCAGTCAGCACACACCACCGAGCCAGGAAGGGACAGAAATACTATGAAAGATTCAAGAAGAACCATCACAATTTTAACTGACATTCCTGTTTGTAGCAGGAGCTAGTTTCCAAACAATAATATTCACTGAAAATTGCAAAAATCTATTAGCAGGCATGTTGGTTGGCATTTGGATTGTCATCCTGCCATCCACCAGCGAAACCAGAAGGATTGAGAAGAGTTGAAGTTATTATGTGTGGAAGGGACATAAACATCCTAAAGATTCCAGCTTACACTGCAATCATTAGGATGGTAGAAAGTAGGCATGAGGCAGAAAATATTGTTTGGATCATACTCTGCCTGACCTTTTAAGGTTGCCTGTATTCTTATTTGCAACTTCTTGGATTTGCACAAATTAATATATTTCTCTTAGCTAGAAAGAAAAAAACCCCTGAATTCATACATATAGATTTATTTTCCCTGACTGCCTCCAAAAGTGAAACATTTACTATTTCACTCATGTCACTTAATGCCTGTCTTAACAAATGCATTTGCAGGCGAAAACACATGCAAATAAATAAATAAAATTTAGTCCCTTGGGCCCCCATGTTCCACTGATTTGGGAATATGATTTGTTGTGCTGAGCATGTGCAGAATGTGGGCACTGATAAAACCAGTTCATGGTCCTCAAAAAATATACTTATTTTAGCAAGATTACAAAAGGATCGTAACTGATGATTGAAGAAGTCCGAGCTAAAATTCTCAGTACAATGATCAGCAGTCACTCATGAGCTCTGACTGCATCAGATGCTAGTTTTCTTTCAGTATACTCGATTCTTTTCATTCACCCCAGTTTCTTTAATTACTAGGCTCTTCTAGGCAGTGGCCCTCAGGAATTTCTAACCCAGCTTTCCTGGTAGCAGTAGTTATGTTTAGAATCACATAATATTAGCTAAACCCTAGGAAAATGCCATCATCTCCATTCCAATGGAAACAGATTTTAAGCTGTCACTTCTGAAAAAAAAAAAATTCCCAATTCAATATATGCACTAGACTGTATTCTTTATTTCAGTGGTGGAAAGGGCACCAAGGATGACTCAGAATAATATTTTTTTCTAATTTAACTGCTAGAGAAGTGCATTCTCAGCTAGGGTCTTATAGATTTACTCTAACTTCCATGCCTCTCCAAGTGCTTGTACCCACAATGAGACTGTTCTTCCCCATCCTAAACCAGCTCATCTACTCAGAATTTATAAAGCAGGGAGAAAACAGCCTCACCTGCCTCAGTGGGGTCCTTTATTGTTGCCAGGTACTCTTATGTGTCAGATAAAGCACATTTAATAGGTATTAAGCACATGGGAAAGAGAGAGCAGAGAAACTTAATTAACTCTCCCTAAAACAGTAGGGTGCCTGCTGCATTTTAGGCCTCTGAGGTGCTACTAAAATAAGAACTACATACATGCAGGGGAAAGCATGTAGGTGGGAATGAATGAATGAAAGGAGATGTACAGACACAGGAAATAAGGTAATTAGCTAATAATTCAATCACATGCTGAAATAGTGGCTTTATCACCACAGATGCTGAAAGGATGGCAATGCCTTTACTGGCATCCACCAGTCTCCTGTCATCTGGGCAATTGATGATTGCTCCACATCACCTGCAACACCTGGGTATCAGAAATCCAGGGAAAGCCTGATGCTTGCTCCCAGTGAGAATTGCCATGGGGAGCCAGGAACAGAGCAGAAATCAGAGCTTCAAGGACAGAGACAAATCAATGTCCCATGTTCTACCACGGGAATGCAATAAAACCAAACCAAGTATGTCTGTCACTGATGTGAAGAAGTAAACCATGTAATTGCATGGTGTGATCCTTGAATAAACTGCACCTCTGTGGCTGTTTAAAGGGAAGATACATTCCTGAGATGTGCCAGAGGCTGCTGAAAATCCCAGATGCCATTATTTTCTCCCCCTGCATTGTCATGGTGCCTAAACCATGACTTGCAGTACGAGTTATGGAACAGTCAAGCCTCAAGGTTGTCATGACAAAAATTCATCCACCTTTGAATCTTAGTTTTTTAAGAAATAAGTAAAACCTAAATACTGGGGATGAACTCTGAATCTGAGCTTTAAGACAGGGAAAGGGAAAAGGCTTTATTAGTTTGCATAGCCCATGTTATCAACAAAGTAGATGGATTAGTACTGATAAAAGTTCAGGGCCTGATTCTCTCTATGACAAACCAGAGAACAGCACTACAGATTTACATATTAATTGCTAAGGTAAAGAATATTCATGCACTGAAGAATGAGGGTGTCCTGAGTTCACACCAAAGGCCACTGTGCACAGCAATCCCAGTGCTGCAGGGATCCAAGCGCTCATCCTTCTCCCATCCCTCAGGAATCACACATACGACCTCACACTTGCACCTAAATAGAACATTAGTTGGACTTTGGACAAAAAATGACTGGTGGGTTGGGGTTTTTCCTTCATTTTAAAAAAAAAAGGTGTGAGATTTGTGAAGTAAATTTTCAGGTAGGACCATTTGGAAACTCCCTATGCATTGGAAAAAGGCCCTCACTGACTGTAGGCAGAGGCTCAGGCACCTGATCCCAACCTACAAACACTGGGTAATGTGGCCAAGTAATTTCACTGTTTTTAGCAAAGTACACTTAAAGATGGGAATATACATCTAGTACCCTGGCTAGTGTGACTAAATCTGTGCCAATGTTTGTATCTATAGACACAATTCTCTGTTGCCTGTCTATTTTACAGTTCTTTTCTTTGTGTCTGCTTCTTTCTTACCTCTTTTTGATTAAAAGTATTGTACAAAATATACTGGATGGTGTTTTTTTACTCACATGCAATTGGAGAGGTACAGTGAGTTGGCAGAAAATATTCTCTGATATATCACTTGATAATTGATCTAAAATATTGTTAAATAATTCAGCATTCGGACATGCACAGATGCAGTAGTAAAAAATTTAACCTTGAAAATTATTCAGAAAGAGCTGTCTAGAGTCACAGCAGTTATAATACGTAAGGAATATATGCAAAGACAGTAGTTTATTGGGGTTTTCAAGCACTGTATTTTTAAAGTTTTTCAGCCCCATGTTTTCCCTAGCACAACTACTACGTTGCATTAGCTGCCACATATTCAAAATATGATAACAGATGTTTTATTCTAAACTGAAAAGAGGTTGCTTAATGTGTAACTATGAACACATAGAGAGCCACCTCTTCCTAATGACACATGCTTTATGGGAAAGGCTCATTAGTCACAAAAAGCTATTAAAATTCACCAAAAGAATAGTGCAAGCGACCTCAGTAAATTTAATCAAAGCACAAACTCTGCTTTGTAATTTGAAATCCAGAATAATCTGATTTTTGTACATTTATACCCATTTTTTCATAACATGACCAGAATATTCTCCCACCATTTTTTTTTAAGGAGATGATAAAATCCCCAAAATCATAAAGGCAACAAGAACAAAAAATCCAACAATTAGTTTACTGAAAAAAAGGAGCTTTCTGCAAAATTGAAAAATTCTGCAGGATATACCAATTTTGACAAATTTCAGTTCAAGACAAAGCAGTAAGATAGAAACATTTTGATTGTCAGAGCAAAATAAGTTCTCTGTGTATTCAAGTGACATCTCTGTTTGCTTTTTATGCTATTTATTGCATATCTTAATTTCAAAGCTAAAGGAGATGTTCCACTCTGACACATTGTTTTTCAAAAGAGGCATTTTCTGAGGTCTGTGATTTTGAGTGCTGCTGACCAAATCTTCTGTCATGTCTTACTACTCATCTGCCTGTTGTCTCTTTTTTTGTAAACTTGAAGGCTTTTGGAGCCAGAAGAATGACTCATTCTTTCTTGTGCAAAGCCACATAAAACGTGCCTTTGATGTATGGCTGGAGCTGTGCTGCAAGGAACTGTCCCTGGGCAAATAAATAAATAAATAAACAAACACCCTTTTCCTTTCCAATCTCTGTAAATCTTGGCCAGCATGTATTCTAAGGAACCTGTCATCCATTGGGATTATTTATATAACAACTTAGTCCAAAAAAGGACCCCAAATTTTCCATAATTATAGGAACATTCCAGTATCTAAGGTGGGAGGTTAGGTTTCAGAAAAGCCCTTATTGTGCTCCTGTTGACCAGATTTCTGCCAGAAGGATTCAGAGAGTTGTTTCACTTCTTGCACTGCACAGGAGAATGATCTCTGAAATACAAATGGCTCTGGAGCAGACTCCAAAGGGCCACACAACTTTTGGTAGGGAAACCTGTGTCTGTGCTGTCCTATTTGAATTTTTGTACACATTTCTCCCCTTCAGATAAGAAACAATAAACCCTATTTAACAGGACATGCTAATTAATGTTAACTTAATATATTCTTTGGAGTGACAAACTTGCAAGATGGCTTTTCTTGGTTTTTTTCTTCCTCCTTGCTGTGGAACTAATTCTGTTTCTCTCTGTCAGCGCCACAACACTAGGAGAGTACCTTAATAGGGTTTTTGAATTAACAGTGTTCATAAGCATCAAGCAGATTTGCACAAAAGGTAATATCTGCCTCTTTCTTGTCAAACCCTTGAAGTGTGCTGCTTCAGAATCTTAAAGGATGAGAGGAAGGGAAAGAAAGCCACAAGAACTGTGGACTTTGATGATGCACATTTGGTACTATAGCTTTTCTCAACCCATCTTGGCTTTAGAAGCTGCACATTTGTAGAGAGGGGGTTTTTTCCCATACAGAGAGGCACACATCTGCCTAGAGTTTCACTGCTAGAGAAAGTTTTAGATTGTCCTTATCAGACATAATCCCAGATGAGAAAACAAAGTTGCACATTAAAAAGAAGCTGATGAAATGTTCCCCATGCTGTGGAGGCAGTAGCAGTGTGCAGCTGCTGGCTTCTGTTTCAAAAGCTCTTCATGAGCACACTTATCAAAGCAGCCTGTCTGAGGTCTGGGAAGGATTATTCTGTGAGCATTTCAGGTGACCTGCTCCTGCAGAGTTACAGGAATTGCAGAAATTAGAACGTGCATAAAGAGATGCCCTGCAGAATTGAGAGTCACTACAGAAAAACTACAGAAAGATGGTCTAATATCATTAGTTCATCCAACTAAAATTACTTTAATTTTAATAAAAGACAGCTCAGAATTCACTGGCAGGGGAAGTGGTTGAAACCCCAGTTGTTTTCCAGTGGTTGTTCTTTCACTGCTGCCCAGACCTGTCTCCCAAGTTCTTGTTTGCAGCCCAGGGAACACCCAGTTCCTTAGAAGTTTCCAGAGTTAATAACCTGGAAAACTCAAAAACTTAATTACGGACATGGACTGGTCATAGACACTATCCATTACCCACACATGGAATCAGACAATGTTGTTTGTGGGCAGGCACTAAACCCCTCTGTGTTGTGTTGTCATGCCTCTACCACGCATTTGGTTTGTGTGGATTTACAAGGCAACATTCATCTTCAAAAATCTTAATAAAACCCAACACCTTTGGGATCAGCACTCCCAAAGCTGCACAGGCTGAGCTGGGAGAATCCACCACTTCTGACTGTGGAAAAACGTTTGTGGTGGGGAAACAAAATGTTTTCAGCTCCCAGCAGTACCTTGTTGAGTGCAGAGCCAGGTCAGGTCCCCACTTGACTGATACCTTCCTAAATTCTGCAGTCACCTCTTGATGGTGTCAGTTCCTAGCAGACTCCATTATGGGAAACTCAGGGAAAAAAGGATGGCAGGATCACTCCATCACTCAAAACTAAAGGGGTAACAGGGGTTTTTTTCCTAAAAATGATTTCATGGTTCTTTTTCCTCACTCATTTGATTAAGACAGTCATAGTCATCAGAACAGAGTGTCAGCTACCAGCTGGTACCAACAGGAACAATTATCTTTCGCAAACACCACTGACATTATGGCTTTGCACAACTGTCTGTCTGTCCTTGGTGTGTTTAACAAATGCTTATTCAGACTGATACTGACTATATATTTCTGCTTTACTGCTGCTATTGATTTGACAATTCTGCTGCTGGTTTATTTATCTGTTGTACCCCTGCAGTTTTTCCAAAAGCACCACTTCCACAGAGTGCCAGGCAGTTCAATATAACCTGCCTCAATCAACTTTCCTATTTTCTTTTCTTCCTTTCAATAGTCCTAAAGTCCAAGGCATCCATTTTTCAACTTAGTACATTCTTTCCAAGGGTAGTACATAGTATTTTTTAAGGACACTACAGTGCTTTACCTGCACAGGAGAGGCAGGGAGGGACACCAGTGCACATGAGAGCCAGAAGCAGCTCAGTTGACATTTGTTTTTCTCTTGTACCCTCATGTCTCTCCAGGCATCCATGTTCAGAGAAAGAAATACCATAAATGCTGCCTTTGGAAGCCCAAGCTTGCAAGCAAAACCCACCCTCATCAGCTATTTATAGCAGGACTGTGGCATGACAATATTTAACCTGTGCCTTCATTCTCTCCTGCAAATCCCAAGGCTCTTCAAAAGAACCACAAGGCAATGACAACATGGCTGCTCACGAGTTCCCACTTAAAAAATTGAAGAAAAAAAATTAGATTTTCAGCAACACAAACATCCTGTAATCCATTGCAGTGATTTGAGCATTATGGTAATTAAAATTGCACCATTTAGCTTGCACAAACAAAAGTTACAGACTATCAGGGACTATTATGCCACAGCAATATCCATTCATCTGAGACCAGTTTCTTTTTCCTGTTGTTTCTTACAAGAGCAATTTCTTTTCTCAGCAAAGGAGTACCAGTTATACAGACAATAATTTCTCCACTTGTATGCTTTGACTTAACTCCTGTTAAATCCATAAGATTTAGGAACAAGTTTAGGTCAAATACAAAAATAGACAACCATGTGTACAAGTTCCTGTGAGAATGCAATTCTCAACCTGTATTTAAAGAAGTGGGGGTTTTTCAGTACCCAGGGATTCAAAGACATTTTAAGTCTTTTTTCCATGCTGACATAATGGGGCACAGTGGTAGTCAGGACTGAATAAGGACAAAACTCTTCTTCACAGTTGCAGTCTCAGTGTTTTGGTGTCCTAGCCATCCCTATACCCAGAGACAGCTTAGGCATAGGGTAACTTCCTTGGGCTGGGTAAAATCATGAGTTTTGCCTCAGAAAAGAAAATATTATTTTAACCTAGTTCAATATCCAGACACCACACTCCTTTTGAAATTTAGAATAGTGGAATCATCCATGTTTGGAAAGACGTCCAAGCTCATCAAGTCCAACCATCCACTGAACACCACCATTAAACATCAGTCTGATACAGAAATGGCATCTTGAAAATGAGCAGCCCCCAAAGTCCAGCTGAAATTTGTTTCGTTCCTCATACCTGAATCTCCTTCTGTGCCTTCAGGACAGAAGAGCATGCAGGGACTGCTCCAGCCCCTCCAGCAGCTGAACCAGCCCCCTGGGGCTGCATTTTTAATGCATATCCAATTCTTCCTGTTCCTCACAGGCAAGTCTTGAAAGCTGCAACTTTATCACCCTTAATGGCTGCTGACAGCTCCATTAGTGGGACCTCAGGACCATGTACTTCAAATGCACTGTGTATGTTTGCCACGAAAATCCTATAACTGATTATGCCCCGTTTATCTGATTTACAGGCATTTGCTCTAATTATATAATTACACCAAAACACAGCTATTGCCCAAAGGATAATCTGTCCTAAGATATTACAGAGAAAACAAAGACCATCATAAAACTGATCTGCTTTGGCTTAGAATGTAGGGACTGAAAGCTATTTACAAAGAAATTGAAAGAAGCAAGAATTATATTTTTTTCTGTATCTTAGTGGGCTTCAATTTCAGACTTTTTACCTTCTTGTTTTCACTGTGTGCACATGATAAAGGCAAGAGACAACTGCAGAATGTCCAGCTCTGGCAGCTCTTGGCAGCAAAAATGCCAATTTCCATCAGTTTGCTGATGCTCTCCCCAAGGACCATCTTTGTATCTTTGGTGATCAGAATATCCCAGTTTCCACATTCCCAGATTTGGACCCTCTAGTTCAAAAGTTCCATTTTTACTACTCTTTGCAATTTCAGCCAAATGGATGAAAAATCCATTAATCCCTCCCACTATTATGTTACTTTCTTTTCTCCTTTCTAAAGCAGAAAATAGTAAGTTACAAAAAAATTTATAAATAATGAAAGGGTAGAAGAATATTGCTTCCCCTCCCACTCTTAACATAACTCTCCAATCTGCATGTGAACAGGGGGAAATCTTGCAGAACCAAAATGGTTCTACTTGATCCCCAAAGCCACGTGCCCCTCCTGTTAGAATTTGCTGGAAGGCAGCCCCACCCTCTTTGCTTTTAACAGCACAGATCTTCACCCATGAGGCACCAATTTTCCAGCAAGAACTGGTGATGTTAAACAGCTGCAACTCAACCCTGCTATTCTATAGTGCTTAATCAAAAATCACTGAAGTCAAGAAGAAAAGAAGCTCTATAAACTTTCTCGGTCTTTGGATCTATCACTTGCATGATGAATATCAAATCTGATGAAAATAAATGAACATTTGTTATGTGGCTGATTGTTTCTTTTCTTTCTCCTTTTCCTCTCTCAGAACCACACACATCTGACATTTCTATTAGGCTGCTGAATATTTGTGAAGTCAGAAGCATCAATTTTTCAAACTTGACACTTCAGTATATGATATTTTTCAGTGTAAACAAATAGAAAATATTTTTATTGCCTCTTTATCCAGGCACCTCAAATGACACTCTGGTTCCAATAATTTATCAGATACAGACTCTGGAAAGAGTTTTTGTCTGAGATCCAGAGTCTGACAGTGAAAGCAGGATGCTCAATTCCTCATTTCATGCTTACCAGGACTTCTGTGCAGAGGCATATCGTTGATAAAAATCAGAATGTAGCCTCTTTTCCCCTCAATCAATCCTGACAGGAGTAACATGTTCATTGCAATAATCTGCAAACATTTACTGCTAATTTGTTTGTTCATTGGATCACATGAAATAGCAAAAATGCAGAAATGAGGATAATTCACCCACATGAGCAATGTTTTGTTTGTTTGGTTGGCTTTGTAATGAGCTCACCGAAACTCATAAGATGCAGATGAGTTTAATTAAAGCCAATGGAGCAAAGAGAGTAAGCCCAAAGTGGGGCTTACAAATCTTGAATAAGTCAAATCATTAAACATTAATTTGCCTGAGATTATACAACTTTGGCATGGAAATATATGGGCCTCACCTCATTCCATCTCTGTGTTAGGATTTTTAATCTCTCTGCAGCATTGTTTTACAGAACCTTCCTTTTATAACACTTCTCAGTGCTGCAAAAAGCTGCACGAAGTGAAGTCCAAACTTGAAGAGGAAATGTGGGGGCAGAGGATGGGACTGCAGGGATTCAGCCTCCCTGCATCCCCACAGTGTCCCCTGCCCAGCAGCAGCACAGAAATATCCCCTGCCCAGCACAGCAACATCTCTTACATTGCCAAAGCCTTTATTTTAAAAGGCATAATTTTCAGATCATTTGAAAATAAAAGTGTTACATATATGTCACTATTGGTGGCCTCCATCCAAGGAGGGTGATCAGAGCTTGGAGCCAGGGGCAGTTCATTCCCCACAAAGGCTGGAGGTTATTTTACCTGCCCTCACACAGGACTGAAGCATTTTGCACAGCTCTTTTCCTCTGCTGCAGGATGTGCTGGAGCACTTGGTCATCAGCCTTACCAGGGCTGTGCCTCCAGTTCTGCCTCACGCTGATTACTGCAGTCAGACACAGCCACTCCCCTCCTTTTGGCTGTGCTGCAGTGCGAGCAGGGACCTCCTCCCTTCCTTACATACCAAAATCCCCCCACATCCAGTTCTGCCTGAGAGCTGCAGGCCATGGGAAAGGCCGCAAGGCTCTCCATGAGCTACAGCCTTCCCAGGAGGAAAGGCAGGTTGCTCTTGGACAGGTGGATGTTTCTGGTCCAAACCACCATATCTCATGCTCTGACATTTACATGACAGTGGTTTCTTCCAAACTAGCTACTGGATTTCAAACTTGGACATTCTGCCAGGCATGGACTGGGATAAATGAAGTAAAAACTGGGATACCCACCAGTGAACCAGCCACTCAGCATGTGATACCTGCATGCTGCCAATGTCTTGGATCATCCATCCTTGCAGAAGTTATTATGGTTAAGTCACATTCTTTGTTAAAGCTCCTGCACCTTGCTCTGAGCTGGATTAATTTTCTCTAGGTTTTGCTTCTGTACTCCCTCCACCTGTTTCCCTTTGCTTTTACTCTTTCAGGTATCTGAAGTGAGAGAAAGGAGCAGCAAATTTCACCATGGTTAATTTCTAACCTTTTAAAATGTTCCTGTTTAAAGTATTTACAGACTTTTATAGTTGCCAGCAACCATCAGAGTGAGACTAAGAAGTGTTATTTCTTCTTCTGAGAAAGTTACTGAGCCTGGGAGCCCCAAAATTAATTTCATTATGGAACATGTTGATAAAATTACTCCAACATTTCCCTTGTGGTGGTGAGCAAAATTAACTGTATTTTATACGACAAAAACATATTGTGTTTGCAAACGTCATATGCAAAATATCGATCGCTGATGAGATAAAAATTCTGCACTGTCATATCAAATCAACAAAGCCTCCAGAAGATTAGTTAGTTTATATCCCACCTTGAAAGTTAATGTTTCTACATTTAGACCTCAAAATCGTATTTGTTTAAAACAGTTGTTTTTTCTGTGTGCAGCTTTAAGAGACCAACACAAGTGCTACCAATCTCTACATTTTTGTCAAAATCTGACTTGTGTGTGAAAAGTCTCATAAAAAGCCTAAGATGGTGTTTTAACTGATTGCAAGAACCATTTTGATGTTTAGCTAACCAGTAATAACCCCATCTAATCATACAGGTGATTCTTAGTTGCATCAAGCAGTGACTTCCTTCATATGTAAGATAAATCCTTAATGTCCTTATTGTTATTTCCATCTCCTAGTGCAAGTAGTTCCAGCAAAGAGGAATTGGATTACAGCAGAAGAAATTTTGCCAGACTGGTTCAAAATATTGAAATGGTTTATATTTGTCCAGGGTCTTCCATCCCAGAACTAAAAGCCTTTTTTTCAGATATGAGTTAATTCTCACAACACTCTTCTGAGACAAAAAATTATTGTTAGTTGCTTCTACCAATATCCTGGATGTGACGGCAGATATATTCTTTTTATATAATCCCTACTTTTCTGTGTTTTTTCACTTAATTGGAAAACAAGCACTGGGGATACTCCAATCACACAGAGAATATATTATATTGTTTTCCTTTTTTAAGCACTCTAATATTCATTGCACATACCCTATGTTTACTTGCTGTAAAGAACTCGTTTCCTTAAATTAGTGAATATATAAAAAATACCTATAAAAGAAACTTAATTTTTAGCTGCATATTTGAGCTTTGCTGCATGGGGAGTCTAAGAAATTCTCTAAGTCCTGCAAAGCGTAGTTGGGAATCTCCTGGGATGGGCTGAACTTGCTCACCCATTTTTAACTAAATTGAAATTGTAGCAGTAGGCACCTCGCAGGAGCTTTGAATTACTGAAACTTCAACGGAGAAGTGGAGAAGTGTTTTGTTAAAGAGAGCGGAATCCAAATCCAGTCTTAATCTCAGGGTGTGCACATCTACTGAACATGGGGGAAGGGCAATTAGCCCAGAGCTGATAACATGCCCATTGATTTAAGTCCTGCTGGACTTCCAGGGCTGGGCTTTCCTGCAGTGACCTATTAGTTCTCCCTGGAGAATCCTTTCTTCCTTCTTCCCAGTGCCAGTTGAATTTTCCATTTGGAGCTCCTCTGCTTAGTCACAATTCAAGGAAAAAAAATCCCAACACCTACAGAGAATCATCGTGTCCGTGAGGTTGGGATTCTCTGGAGGTGATGCTGAGCCCACCTGGACCGACTCTGGCTGTGTCACAGTTCTGTCACTTGACACTGGAAACATCAGTGGTGAAGACACAGTTTTGACCAGCACAAATCTCACATTTGGCTTCCTGGGGGCCAATTCTGTGCTGGGGGAAATGCCACCTTTGTCAAAAATCAATAGCCTCCTTCATCCCAGTGATTGACAGGCATCAGTCACCCCCAGACTAAGGAAATGCATGGAAGAGTCTGGAAAAGAGAAGCAGAAGATGTGTAGGAGAAATCTTTGGAGAGCCCAGCACAGAGGCAGGTTCAAACAGTAATTTACAGGCTGTTCATCCCCCTTCCATGCAGATTTATAACACCAAAGATCATTAACACCTAATCTCTTTAGATGACTAATGAGCTTCACAGAATCCCAACTCTCCTCCAGATGATGTCTCAGGCAAAGCTGTTTACAACCTGAAGGGAAGCAGCTTTGCCACCTGAATGCTGTGTCCTACCTACTCTATCCGCCAGGAGAACTTGGGTTCCTGGGAGCTCTCCTGTTCCTCATCAATGTGATTAGAGAGATAACCTCAGCTAAACAACTTGACCCCATCGACCTGAGTGGGGGACCAGGAAGCATTTCCTCAGCAGTGATAAAACTGAGGCTGAGTTGCACCTAAGGGTACCCTGCACTGAAAATGTAGAAGATCCTGGCCAAAATACAAAGCACTGCTGTTGGGGTTTTAGGAGTTCTCCTTTTGTTTTTCTCTTAAAGAATTTTACCCATACTAGGAGACAAATTACTGGGTACTTAAGAGAGACAAAAAGACCTGGCCACAGGGGGACGGGTCCAGCTGGCTACCCTCTTTCACCTGGGGTTT
>NW_008239444.1:128361-128595 GCF_000691975.1 Corvus brachyrhynchos
GCCGGGAGATGTGAGCTGGGAAAAAGGGGTGGGGTGGAGCCCCTAGCTCTCTTGTTCTCCTGCGGTTCAGAGGGGGGAGCGGCTGCTGTTGCGGAAAGAATTTGTCGCCACTGCGGGTTTCTGCTTCTGCTGCCTTCCTTCTACCATGAGTGGAGCTTGCTCGCTGGAGTGGCTGTTGCACTGGGACCCTAACACCCTACCTCACTAAAAAGAGAGACTTTTTCACCATCTGCT
>NW_008239444.1:128620-147109 GCF_000691975.1 Corvus brachyrhynchos
AGCTCTGGACATCCTGCCTGCTGAGAAGTCCTGGGGTTTCCGCTGCAGTTCCAGAGTTTGGTACATCCCATCTACCACCCAGAGTTTTGTGTTCGTCCCTGCTGTTCCCGAGGGTCCTGCTTGGGGCACCAGGATCGGCTCCTCCCAGGGGGGTTGTGAAGCAAGCTTTTCATCCGCCAGAGCCGCGGGGGGACCATCGCACCTGCCCTGCTCACCGGGAGCCGCCAGCGCCCCTGCCGGCTGCGAGCGGAACTGCACCTGTGGGGAAAGGGCCTGGCAGCCGAAAGGCTGGGACTGGGTTTGTGATTGTTTGCTGTTACTGCCAGAGTTATTGCTGTTTGTTTGACTGGTTATACACATATAGATATATAATAGTAAAGAACTGTTATTCCTATTCCTCATATCTTTGCCTGAAAGTCCCTTAATTTCAAAATTATAATAATTCGGAGGGAAGGGGGTTGCATTTTCCACTCCAAGGGAGGCTCCTACCTTCCTTAGCAGACACCTGTCTTTCAAACCAAGACAACTGCTTGGGTTCTCTCCAGCATCAAATTTGTGCATTGCTGTGACAGCTTCTTCTACAAAATGGGTTGGGAACAGCAGCAAACCCAGGTGGTAAATAGAAAGGAAATGTGAATAAACTCATGGTTCTGATTCTGACTTTGGTTTACTCTGTTTTTCCATTGACATCACCCATCACTGCAAACAGGAGCCACAGGGATGTCCTTATCCTGGTGTTCTGGTTTGGCCAAATTTAGAAATATATCCTCTGAGAGAAGGCACAACCACCCCTCCCCCCCCAGGTTTGGGAAGAATACATTTTCCTCGAAGGAAAGTGAAGGACATAAAACTATTTATTTAACAAACACATGGGAAAAGGAAAATAATGCCAAATAAAATCTTCCTCTGTGGAGGAAAAACCTGGGAAAGTGTTAGAGTCCTCCCTTTGGTCTCCTCGGAGCTGGGGCTTGGCCCAAGGCCAGGCCCTCTGTGCCTGGTGGAAAGTCCTCCTGATGTGCTCTGAGGTTGAAGCAGTCCAGTAGAAAAGGGAGAAAATCCGAAAGTCCAGGGAAGGAAAAACAAAGTTCAACTCTCAGTCTCTCTCCAGAGAAAAAGAAACTGAACAACTGGACAAAAGCTGACTGGAAAGCAGCAAGCTGGGTGCTTCCTCGCTTCCCTGCCACAGCTGGAAAAAAAAGTTGCTATCTCTGTGTGACCTTGAACAAGCTGCAAACTGCTTTGAGAAAGTTTTGCTCAGTTTTTCCTTCCCCCTCTCAGGCTCAGTTTAAAGGCATAGAAAGGCACAAGAATTAATTTCTGGGCATAGGGCAGCAATATGGGATGCACATCATAAAGTCACCCCAAGACACCTGGTCCACACAATTCTGGGAGATTTGGTACACATTCAGACCTCCATACTGATCTTCTTGCTGGTCTCATGCTGCAGTGTTTGCTACTTAAGAGAAACCAAATCTTTTCCATGATATTCTTTTATTCCATATTCAAATACTAAATGACAACTTGTTTCTATGAGTTCTATTGGATAGCATTTCTGATTAGCAAAAACTGAACGTCACAGCAGATACTTTTCTAAGAGTAGGATCACAATTTAATTAAGCACTCTACTAACATATTCAGAAAAGAAACTCAAAGTGGTTCAGATTAATGATTCTGTATTCACCACTCTGGGAATTTCTTATGCCCTGCTGGTTTTAACTTCAAGTTTGTTATTTAAAAACCTTAATCAGGAGTTTGTATGGCTCCTGATTAAGACTTTATTTAAATGGTCCTGCAGTAATTTCCACCTGAAAAAGATGGGGCCACACAGCTAATGCACTTAACCCAAGGTTTTGAATCAAGTAAGGGCAGTGGTGATGACAGCCACATCTGAAATCAGAATCAAGCCCATACTGAGTCAAATTTTCCTGCTCCCACTTAAAATATTCAAGTCTGGATTAGCTCCCTTGAAGTTGATCCAAATTAAAAGCTGTGAAAGTGAGACAAGATTTAATCTTTTGGTCATTCTATGAGGTATGATGAACACTCATTCTGCTGCGAAAATAAAAATAGAAATTAAAATATACCTCTCTCTTTCAAATACAGGTTATTGGTGTCAGTAGGAAGAAATAAAAGCTCTGTAAAACTCTATCAGAAGAATTTAGTTCTGCTTGGTTCTTAATTCACTTAGTTCTGCTGAACTAAAGACACAAAGATGAGATCACTCACCTGCATTATATAAAGTTTTCATGAACTTCTCTACATCACAACACTGGAGAAACAGGTGGGTTTCCCAATGAGCCCAAATGCTGCTGCTAAGAGATGCAAAAGCTGCATCTCTTCGATAGGAGATGTTTCCAAATGTCCTAAAACAACTCATTTTTTCAAGCTATTCTACTTCAAAGCACCTTATAAATCGGCTAAGGATCAATAGGAGGAAAAAAGTCAATTCAGCAAATACTACTTCATGTATTTACAATTTGATTAGTTCTTTTAAAAGACATTAAAATTTAATACTTTCCAACTTGACTTGAATCTCATTCACCAGTGACTTCTAACATCAACCCCCAACCTAAATAATCTGTGCTCTCTGTGGGGCAGTAACAGGGAACACAGACCTTTTGAGTAGCTGATAATAGTTTGAAGCAGTGTTCAGTCAGAGCCTTTGTGCTGAGAAGCCAGAATAATAGACAAAATACCTATGGTTATTTCTAGCTTTATAATAAACCAGCTAAATTTGGCTGTTCCAAGTGCCAACTGAGTACTTAAAAGGTAATTATAAACTGCATGAACCCAGTAATTTGTATGTCCACTGAAGGTGACTGTGTCATGGGGGTGAAAGGATACAGGAGAAGAAAATTGTTAATGGATTTATTGGATAGATTTCCTTGTGCTTGTGGAAGTCTGAAGCAGCTCTGCGGTTTGTGCAGTAACTCAGCTGGGTTACCCTGGCTGCAGGTTTGTCTGAAATACAATCTATGTTATTTCTTCTGGGTGAACACAGAAACTGTTTGAAAGCTTTCCTACAGATCTTTGCTCCACCAAATAAAACTGATTTACAAAAATCAGAACACATGATAACAGATCAGATTACTCAATCTTCTGTGTGAAAAGTTATTGTTGGAAATGATATAAAGTTTAAAATTTTTCATGTATCTTTAGTCAGTTTTGTTTGCCTTTGCCCCAGGGGAAGGGAATTGAAGTATCTTTTCAGGGGACTGTTCCACCAGGTGTGGTCTGATGAGTTTAACACCTCAACAGACTGGGAGTAGCACAGAAGATACACGAAAAATAACAACCATTAACGACCATCAACTCCAGACATCGCCCCTGGTATGATCAGAGACACCTGGTCTGGGAAAAGAGAGATAAGAATGAGACCCTAGTTAGCATCGGAGGCGAAGAAATCCGTATCCAATAGGATACCAAATACTGAGAACTGCGTGATATGGGAGCAATGAACATTGAACCAATGAATTTCTATGGGTTTTGGCTGTATAAAGTATGTGAAAAGTCTAATAAAATCCATGTGTCATGGAAGGATTTTCTCTGCACAACCAGGGCTATGTGTGGATGAAATTATTTCTGTTGCACATCCTGGCCAGAACAACATCCTGGCCAGAATAAAGTAATGCCTCGATTCTCCAACACTAAAAGTGTTGGAGAGTTTTTTGTTTTTCCCACAGTTTCAGTGGCATTATCACAGCATTTCATTTCCATTGTCTCATCTGTGCTGTACCATCCAACAGAAACACTGAAGTCATTGAAGTGAAACAAAATTTGAAACTATGAAATTAAAATATCTCATTAAATTTAAACTCCATTTCCCTCAACCCTTTTACATTTGGTATGGTTTCTAAGTTAAAAGGATATGCCTATGGAATGAAAATTCCATTTTCAATCTATTCTCATAACTACCTCAGATTTACATGAACAGGGGCAGCATTTCATGCACTTGCTCTTTGTTTTTACTCCTGCTTGAGTTAAGTCTGGTATGCTGGGTAAGAGGGAAGGAAAGAAAAAACCTATGTCTCTTCCACTGTGTAAAGTCTGGAATAACATAGAGAGATGCTACATGGATATGTCACAGAAAACTGGGGGAAGGAGGGAGAACAACTAGAGGAAGTACAGAGGTTTAGAAATTAATTAGGTTAATCCAGTCCTCCCCACATTAATGTCCAGGGATAAGGAGGAGCTTAGTACAGTTTTTACTACTCAACTCAGCTGCTCCTGGCTCAGTACTCTGTGAACCTCCTGAGCCATGCCCATGACCCCACAGCAGAAGTAGCTGGAGAAGCTGATATTAAGGCTCATTTAATTTGAAAATTAATGACAGAATTTTCTCTGCTGATTCATTGGTGAGAAAGATACAAGCAAAAAGATTTGGTGCTGATCTGTGAGGGAAATCGAATCATTTTTCCATTCATACTGGAGAGGTTCTCAGCTGTTGTTTTTATCTTTCTACCTGCTTGTGTTCAGCTCTATGAAGTTCACTTTGACTTTTCACATCTCTCAGAAAACACAGCCTGAAGTGAAGCAGGCACATACAGAATGTTCATTAACACAATGTCCTTCACCTGGAAAACATAATTTACAAAGCCGAGGAAAACACCATGACAGGTCTGTATCAGCAGTTTTCAAGTCAGCCAATTTATGCAGCTGAAGATGAGGGCTGGGGCATAAACCACAGAGGAATGGACACAAGTGGGTTGACTGTGAACAGCAGTGAAGTAGGGGGTTAATTAAACTAGTGGCAGCAGAGAAGGAAAATATGAAATAACACTATGTCAACAATGTGGTTTTTTCCTCCCCAAGTACAGGCAAGTCAAGGAAAGCCACCATGATTTCATGAAACAGCAACACATGTTTACTTCTTGTTTCACATTCTGACTGAATCTGGCTCTCCAAACTGGATGAGAGACCCACACACACCTTTTTTTTTCCATGGGAGAAAAAGCTGACTAACTCACTGATTATTTTAGTGTTGAGGTAGGTGTGTTGTCCAGAGCAGGGAGCACTCAACAGAAAGTTGAGTCCCAAGGAAGAAATGACCTGTCTCCATGTGGGGGCTGTCCAAAAGTGAGCAAGGAAGACCCTCACAGATGCTGGGCTGGGCCAAAACTGCTCTACCAGAGCAAACCTCTACCAGAAACTAACATGGAGGGGTTGTTGCTCTTTTTAACTCTGCATGTAAACATTGCCTTGTAACATTACCTATTTTCTTGTTTGTTGGCCTGGCTTTGCTTCTCTGTAAATCCTATATCAGCTTCCAGATCCTACCCCAGACCCTGACAGTTTGTTCTTTTGGGCAATGATGACTCATTGGTTGTCTCAAGTTGGCTCATCAAAACCAAAACTCACTGGCAATAAATTTTTCAGGCACTTCTGACGTTTTAGTCCATAATCCCCAGTCAATATCTGTCTCATGTAGGAATTCTTCAGTCAAATGCCTTTAGGGAGACACACGAGCAAAAGGTCAACATTCGCTAATGGGAATTCCAGTTTCATGTGTCTCCATTTGTAGGGGCTGAACTTTTGATGCCCAATATTCAGTGTTTGAGAAGGGAGATAACTCACCGTCTTCTGAGAAGAAAGCTTTTGGTGTTACCTCTAGCAAAGCACTGATAGCATGAATGACCTAAAATCATTCATCAAAAACCTCAAAATAAGAAATAAGGTGCATCTTAAAGATAAGCTATTTCCACTCCCAAATTTTGTTTAAATTATGGATGTACTCCTCAACATGATCAGTTTGAGAACAGTTAATTTCTTTTAAACAAGCAAAATAAGTTTATAAAGAAAGAGTACAACAATTTTCTACTATGTTTAATTACTAGAGTATCTCTCTACTTCCTGGTAATAACAATCCGTAATTAAGCATATGAATATGCTGAATTTCTGGTACACCTGTTTAATTGAAAGCAGATGTTAATTTGGCAGTTATTTTCATATGATGCTTCACTATTAGTTTGCTATTGCTTTCACAACACACTGGGAAAAGTAATATACAAAAAGCTCAGAATAGTTTGTAATTTTAAAGTTAACTGCCTATTTATTCTATTTTTTAATACTCTTATGTCACCATCAGTGATTTCATAGACCATTGCATTGGTATCATCTTTATTTTTGTTATATTATTGATATTATTGGTGGTGGTGGTGGTGTTGTTTCCAACATTTTCTTACCAAAATTCCAGTTCAATTTCTTACCAAAATTTCTTACTTTCTTCTTACCAAAATTCCAGTTCATGTTATTCACTGATTTGTTGGTTTGGATAATAAGCAGTAAGTGATGTGACCTCCTGGGTTCTGTGGGGAAGGCACTTCACACACCTGTCACAGGGCAGATAATCCAACAGAATTCATAGGAAAAGGGGCGCTAAATATTCTTTACAGGGGCAATCTCCTTCAGCGTTGTCAATCTGCACAAGGGGAAAAGAGACCTAAAGGTGTAAGACCCTGTGTATCCTCATTAACTCCCTAATTCAGTATTTTAATAAGGAATTACAGTGCAAGGGACTAAAGCAAAAGCAAACATGAGCAAGGTATGTTGAATGTATTTCTTTGGAGAGGTGCA
Organism: Corvus brachyrhynchos; assembly: GCF_000691975.1. Classification (NCBI taxonomy): domain Eukaryota; kingdom Metazoa; phylum Chordata; class Aves; order Passeriformes; family Corvidae; genus Corvus; species Corvus brachyrhynchos. Next base: position 135,194 of record NW_008239444.1, read on the forward strand.
AAACGCACATGACAAAAGAGAAAAGCACATGAATTCAAGTTTTTATCACATATTTTCACTTTTTTATGAATATAATGAGCCTTAGGTTTCGCAAGTAAAAATACGCTATGAAATCACAAAGGGAGAGCTCTAATAGACACAATTAAATGGAACAAATCAAATGGCATTTGTGAGAGGAGTACGTTTTAAAAATCCCCACATTTAATGATTACCAGCAGTAGAAGCCCCTCTGTGCAGGAGCCCCAGGCCTCAGAGTACCAGGGAATTCCCTTAAAAGAACAAGGGGCCCCATTCCACTAAACTTAAAGTGAACAAAATTCCAAGGGGGAAGAAGCACCACGGGCATTTTAACAGGACAAGGTGTACTCAGGTGACTAACATATTGACACAACAATCTGCAGAAACTTAACAGGGACAATTCCCCTGGGGTGGAACCAAGGAATTAAATTCAGAGCATTATTCTAAATTTTATGGGCATTTTTAGGTTGAATGGAGGATGGTGTCACAAAGCATCACTAAATGGGACCAAAGGCAGGTCCTCTGCCCTGTGTTCCTATCAGGGACTGCTGTACCTGCAGACCAAGCAGAGGAGGCAGGATGCATGTTGATATTTTTGTATATTTTTCCCCTATGGTATAGGAAACACCACAGAGAGAGTGAAGAACTGCTATTACGTGCCTGACTCCAAACCAGCAAAGTACGGTACAGGGCCAACCAGGAAAAGCTATTTCTGCTCAAGAGAGAGACTTCAAAGCTCATAATCTGGTCTCCAGGGAATATACAATATGAAATATAACATGAGTAGCTGGAATAAACTTTGTTTTGATTTTCTTTGGTGAAAACGATTTCAGATAACCTATTTATGATAAATGCATTTGGGACATACTAGCCAGGGTACAGATTAATGGATGTGAAGAAAAAGAGGGGGAAGTTAAATTTTTTAAAAATTCCAAAATAGAAATTAAAGAAAAAATCCCTATATGACGGAATAATTTAACTTTTGGTGTATTTTTAAAGAATAATTATTAAAAATTCTTCTCAGGTCTGTTGATTTACTTCTGAACGCTTTACTCCTAGCTAGTGATGCCAGAGCCTAATGAGAAATAAATTAGACATGGCTGTAGTATATGAACAATGGGAAAAGTTGACTGTATGAGAAAATTATGCATCAGATCTGGATTTATAATTGTATTTTCTCTAATCTCAAGCACAAGAAATGACATATTACTGAGTATAAACATTTTCAAGGGAAAGAAAAATTCAATCATGCCATTAACCATGTGGTAGAAGGAACACTAAATGGGGCATTGATCTGACATTTTCTCCTTTTTTTTTATTGTCATAATTCTTCATTTTTTCCACAAGAAATTGATTCTCTACACTGGAAACATGGAAATTACAGGGGAAAACTGAGTTAGTTTAAGGAAATCAGCTAACACTTGTTATCTCAAGGGTCATGGGCCACCTACTTCATGTGTCACAGTTTGAAAACCTGCTCCATAATAGGTTTGTTGTTCTCCCCGTTCAAGTCTGACTCTGGTATTGAGTCAGATTGTCCCATAAAACCCTGCAAAAACAGGCATTTGGGGAAAGGGAAATGCTGGGGCAGAGACAGACATGACTAAGCCTATGCAGAAGTAAAAAATGAATAAGCTTTTTCAAAATCATAGGAAAATATTGAACTCATGCTATCACTGGACAGGGATTAGCCAAGGGACAGATGTTAAATGTTACAGCATTTTAGAGCTCCAGGAAGAGATTTCCAACCCTTTGTCTTGTGTTATTTAGTAGTCTGAAAACTACCCTAGAATTACACAGCTCTGCCTGTCTGATTGGTCACAGCAGGTTTAAAGCTTGGTGACTGCCAACCCTTAAAGGTTCAATCCATATCACTTTCCAGAGTGTTGTATATTTTTCAGTCTTAACTGATCAAATTTGGGGTGAGATCCCTCTGCCCTCAAAAGGCAATGGAAGTTTACTGCTGGTTTAATCAAATAGTGTAAAGGGGAAGACCATGCACCAAGGATGTTCTTACTGGTTGCCTCTCCTGTAGCCATGAGGATGAGCTGCCTGAATGAATCCCTCATTTCAGATTTTTGCAAGTCTAAGAACTATAAACAGAGTTTAATTTTTTCCCCCTTTCAGCAAAACCCATCATTGCCCTAACACCCACATACAGGTTTTATTTGATGGCTCTTTTTGTGCAGTAGCTAAAGAGGGATGTTGTACTTAAAACTTTTGGATGCAGTTACATCATCCCTGTTTTAGGCACTAACATCATCTTGTGGATCTGGCTTTCCCACAGGAGTCAGCCAACAGATGACCATATGTACCTGATTCTCCCGGTTCAGAACTGTCATTTGAACTCTTATTCTTGTGAATCAAACCCATAACCATTGCATTCATAACTGCATGCAGTTTAATGACTACTCCATGCAGAAATTACCCCAAATAGATTCAGTTTTCAAATGGTTAAAATATAATTTATTACAGGGCTTTTACAACATACAAGTCATGTAAGTGATCCAGACCTTTCTGCTGTGGTCCAAATATTAACTGTGTCAGCATGGTATTTTCTCCCCCTCCAGGAATAAAAATTTAGCAATAAAATCCAGAGGCAAAGTGGCATCTAGCTAATGGCATTCAATCTAAGCTTATTGCAGATCGACCTTGAATGCTGCCAAGTCCCCAACATGTGCTGACAATACAGCATCGTTGCTAAGATACCTATTATTAATCTTTGCAACGAAAAATGAAGAGGTCAGAATATGTTGAAGGTGTATTTATTACAGAGCTTGCACAGAGGGGCTCATTTGAAAGCTTGGATATTTTACCATTTCTATTGCTGTGAAAATCTTCAAATTTTTTTTAATAAAGATTTGAATCTGACTGACAGATATGACCCTGATCATCCATTAATTAAATAGCAGAGAAAGAAATGCATATATATTTTTTGAATATTCATATGTCTACATTCAGGCCAACAGAAAAAGAAGTTTCAGCAATTTGTAATTGAAACAGAAATTATTTGGTACTTTATATCTCATGGTCAAAGCTGGGTCTAGAAAACCTCATATAAATGCATGAAGAAATAGTGTTTAGGAAAAAAATATTATTAGAATATTCCCTTCTCCATTCTTATTGTCTGCTCCTATCTCCTGGGTTTATTCCTGGTGGCTTGGATTTTTATTGAGCTTTGTGGTGTTTTGGTTGAGGATCAAGATTGTATAGAGAAACAGAACACATTTTATTTATCAATAAATCATCAAACACAAAACCCAGAGACCAATGAATGGGATGAGCACACAAAAGATAAAAAAGGGGAAAACTCCAAATCCTTTGAAAGAAGAAAAGGCACAAAGACCACAAAGTGGCCTGGTGTCCCTCTGTCACCAAGGAGATTGATGTAGGAGGTGAAAAAGAGTCAGAGTATGTATTTCAAGAAAGTGCATAGGTTGTCAAAGTCCTGTATTCAGGAGCTGCTGATACACACAGGAACCCCCAAAAAAGTACCCAATGCTTTCCAGGAAGGAAGAAATCTCCTTGAAACAGCAGAAGTCGAAACAAATCAACTAAACTTTCCAAAGGCTTGTTTTAAAGGGAAGGTTCTATCGGGAAAAGCTGGTGCGTATTTCAGGACATGTCTGCATGGAGATCGTCTTTGCCATGGAAATAATTTTGATATGGATTATGAGAATTCGTACAGTTGTGTTACTTGGCCCAAGGATGGGAAAGGGAAGGTGTCCCGAGGTGAACAGGTACTTTGTAACTCTAATTTTAACTTGAACTTGACTTGTCCCTGGCAAAGCTTCATCGTGTAAAACTTGCTCTTGCTTCCCTTAATACTAAACACACGAGGACATGGGACAAACAGAGATGACTTTTACCCACAGGAATCTGCCTTCTAAGGCTGGACTGAGCTTGCTGGAGGCTGTTGGGGCTCTGTCACACCAGCAGCAGCTCATGAAAGGAGCAGTCATGCCCCAGGGGAATGATTTGCTCTGCTCATCCTCATCCCACCTGCCTGAGCACAGGCTCAGCTTTTCTGATCTGTGCTCAAGACTCCAAGGGCTCCCAGCTCCATCTGTGTCTATACAGAAAAATCTGTTTTGTCACATCTGCTGTGTCCACATGAACACCAAGTCGTTCTGAATTACAGCTCAGCTGACGCAGCTCAGCAAGGATACTCTGAAACAAAGTGTTTTTTTATCAAATTCTGTAAAGAGATTATATATCCTCAGTGCTTCATAGGAGAGGGTGTTTCCAAGCAGGATGAGGATTTAGGAAGGAGGTTCACTGGGTTCAGCTGCATTGATCTCTTCAACTGCTTCAGTCCCAGCAACAGCAACCCTCATGTTCTAGGTGGGGAAAGGACCCTAAAGCCACCCCGCAGTAAGAATCCTTCCAGCACCTAAAGATATACTCATCAAATACCAGTGAAGCTTTTTCCAAGAGTTTGAAGGATGGGTGTAAGTCCTATGCTTCAAAACATAGATGGAAATGCCCTTGAGAAAGATGAGCCATTCCTGATAGAAGAGCTTTGTCCTACATGACAGAAGTGTCTCAAGTACGTTGTTATCAAGTGCTGCATAAGCAGAGACTCTCAAAAACAAACAAGTCTGAAACCTCTCAGGAGAAGCCTGATAGCACAAGCGGATATGGGATATAACCCCAACTTTCCTTCCTTTTCTATGTCTCCTTGTAGGTGTTTTATTTATACTTCAGCACTTCAGAACAGCAGGGTGAATGGAGCTGTCTCTGTGAGGGAAACTGTACAGCCAGACTAGGATCTTGCAATTGCAGCAGAGAACTTCTCACCTAACATACAGAAGGTTAAACTACTTGAGGATTGTCAAAGATGCCCTGTGGCCTGGCTAGACATAGATAGAAATGTAGCTTTGTGTTTTGTGTTTCTTGGGACCATCCCCCTGTTTTCACATGCCTTTAGTTTACTAATGTGAAAACTTTGACTGTGGCGCATGGAAATGTGGTTCCTTCTCTCTGCACAATTTAAATTTAGCAATATTCATACAGACTTCCTGATCTTCCCTAAATCCTAACTTGACAGGGGTGTCTTAGAAGGTGCTAAAGTACAGCTCAGTTTCAGCTAGTTCTGCATGTCAAAGCTGCTCTGGAAAATAAATGTATTGATGAGGAAAGTACTGCTTGTGCTTAGGCTCTAAGGGGGGGATGGAAAATAAAAGAGATGCTTTGTCAGCAATGTGAACCTGAAAATTCAGGGTTTTTTTTCAAAAAATGAAAAACAAGGGAGACCTTTAAGGATTTTTCTTTAGATGATGCAATATATAGTCATGGAAGAAAGGCTTAATAGCCACTGGTTAAAAAATTCCTCTGCTATGTGGTACATTTAGTTCCTGTCCTGCTTAGAGGTTTGAACTGAATTTGCATATTTCCCACTGGAACATATCATTCCTTTGTCTGAAGCCTAAGTGGTATGAAACAAAAGGTTAACCACAAGTAACATTGTAACAAGATGTGCAGGTAAAGCAAGCAAGATAACAGCGAAAGCAAGATAGCAACGCCAGTGAGATAACATGAGCCATCAAGATAGCAAGTTTTAATGGAACTTGCAAACTGCAAAATTAGCTAAAAACAAGTTAGACTGAAAAACAAGAAGCAACAGGCGTGTGCTGAAAATAGAGGTTAAAAGTTCAAACGTGAGGAAGACTACAGAAGCCTTCATCAAAAGACCACCAGAAGACTGACAACCACCACAGAAGGAACTGATGCATGCGCGGAAGCAACAAACTGTTGAAAATCATGACACAGCTTTATGCAAATATGAGTATGCTAATGATATGTTGTAATTGTGACGTTGTGTGGAAGGACTTTTAAAATATAACTGAAGGCTAAAGAAGATTGAGTGAGTTTTGTGGCAGAGAGATCCCCCTCGCTCCCAGTGCTGAATAAAAAATACCTGCTCTTGTAGCTGTCTGAATATAGAGTTTTATCTTCTTGCCCAGTTTTGGGCCTCATATCACCAGTGCCAGAATGGTGCCCTCAAAAGGTTAGTCAGATCTTAGTCAGGTTAGTCAGGGCCTTATCAAAAACAAATGAAGAAATCAGTTTGTATCTCTCGCTCAGGTCTATAAGCAGACAAAACTATTCAGGGGAAAAACGTAGATTTTTCTGTATTTGGCCTGGTTAAAAGTTTTGAATCTTAATAACAAATACTATTTTATTTAGGGTCTATGTGCAATTTCCATGAAAAGTGGGAGTCAATAAAAACCCCTGACTTCTTTATAGAATGGTCAGCTGGAGCGCAGTGCTATTTTCCCATGCAAGTGAGTAGATTTCAGAGCTGAAGGCAGAGCTGCAGCATCATTCCCTGATCCATATGCAACAGGAGCATGAAGAGCTCAGCTCCAGCTGAGAGCCCGCAGGATCTCACCCACTGCTTGAACGAGAGAGGAAGATAAAGAAAGGCAGTGATTGAGAGGGTCATATACCCAACAGGTGAGCAACTACATAATGAGTGTCTTCAATATTTTACTTCAGCTGAGCAGCTGCAGCTTCCAGCAGCACAGAAGTTGCCCTGTGTGCTGAGAGGGGCACCCAAAGTCTGGGATTTCTTGATGTCAGAGACCAGATTCGCACAGATTTGTCTGCTTGATGAGGATTTCTTGCCAGAAACTAGGAAGATTTTGAGTTACAGTCTATTCCAGGCAGCCAAACAGAATTCAAGCTGTGACATGCTCACGTATTTATCCTCAGATGACACAGGTCTCATCAGAGGCACATAAGAAGTGTTGAATTGATGCTGGCAGCCACTGCAATACATGTTAGGTGACATCCACTAACAGGGTAAAATTCACCACCTAAACTTTAGCTTTTCACTTATAATGTGCTTCACTGTGTTGCTTTGCTGCAGCAGGGTTTTGCTAATTTATATCAATCTAGATTAATCATATCCATGATTAATATAAACAGGGTGAAGCCAACTAGCAGTAATTCAAATAATGGGAGAAGCTGCTAGATAAAGGGTAGTTTGAAAAAGCATGTTGAATCTGGCCAAAACCCATGAGAAAGCCTGTAAGAGTGGAGTTCTAGAGATGCTCTTTGGAAGGTGCTATGATAACCAGCTGTAGATTCTCCAATACATTGGTCCAAAAAACTTCTTAAATGGTAAATTTATCTGCATGACCCCTTGTTTTCATGTGTTTAAATCCATAGTTCTATGATCAAAAGCACTCTAACTCTAAATTTCCAAGCCTTTGTTGTATGTCTTGTACATTTCTGAGTTTGTAGACTACCAGGCTCCTGATAAGGACAGCAGAATAAATAATTTAATACAGCACACTGCCTGAAGTTGTTGTTGTTCATCTCTAAAGCACAGAAATACTGAAACTGATGGATAATTGGGAAAAAATGACAGTGCAACAGAAAGGAAAAGAAATCATTTAGCAACTTAAATGAAAGATAAATGTACCAACAAATTGCTATGAGAATTTAGAATTGGGGCAGATATGGAAGATTTCCTTCAAGGTGTTTTATTGCTGTGAGTAAAATCAGAGTTTTCAACCAGAAGAAACATGGGGAAATGAAGAAAATCATAGGAAAAAAAGTTTAAACAGAGATGACTGAGCCTGTGATGAAATATAAACAGAAAAGATATGCAGAATGAAAGTAGTAGAATTGCCAAGAGAAAAATAAAGATGAAAAACCAGCATAGATATAACTCATATGTTCTGCCAATGTATATTACAAGGTCTCTTTTAGTTGAGGGAATACCGGGGACTTCCTCTGGTTTGAATTTAATTTTTTGAAAAATGTGTTTCCCTGTTTTCCACTTTGCTGAAACTAGAGGAAACAGAAACATAAAGATCTGGTTAAACTTTGTGACTTCTTCTTTTCTAGAAAGAAAGAATAAAGACGAGAGGGGGGGAAAAGTGTTGTTGAATCAGAGGGATAAAATGTGATCTGTCTCGTCTTTATTCACTGTCATCTCTAGGATGAAGTGTTGTTGAATCAGAGGGATAAAATGTGATCCTCAAAAACCTACCTGGCAATCAGATATCTTAGCAAGAGAAAAACCCTCTATTGATCAAAATATTGCATAAAGAAAATAGAACTTGACTAGCATTATATATTATTGCTGGAAGATTTTAAATTGTAGTGAAAAAACAAGCAGATTGGAGTTATAGTGATGTCTCAATACTATTTCAAAGTCACTGTTCTACTAAAAATGACACCGTGCTGATGAATTTCCCAGTAAAAACACTGTCCTACACAGATACAGCATAAACAGAGACTGAGCACAGCCAAACACCACTGGGCTAAGAAAGGAACCAAACACGCTCTGGAGACTTTAGCATGGCCATAAACCCAACCTGACCTTGTGTTGAGGTGACTAGGTTTAAGAACACTCCCAAATATGACGAGAAAGGAGAAGCCTCTCCCATCAGGCTTTGTGGTGCCACGCAGACTTGGTCTGTCTCCTTGGCTTGTTACCCTACACACCCCCAGACCTTCCCCACTGGCTCCCCTTCCCTAGTCCTGCCTTTGTACCACCCCCATGCCCTCAGATCATTGGTCCCGATGCTCTCTCTGCTCCAGTACAAAAACCCTGGGACTGCTTTGTCCCGCTCTCGTTCGTCTCTGGTCTCCCTTCGCAGCAGGATGCAATAAACCTCGTCCGTGGAGATGCCATACGGGAGAGCCCTCCTGACTCTGCCTCTGGGAACGCTGAGCCATCCAGCTTGAGTGTGTCTGTGAGAGTCCATGCCTTACAGCTGTGTGGGTGAAAGGAGTAAGCCTGCTGGAGTGCCATACTGCACCCACCAGAACGATTCCATAGCCAGGGGTGTTTCAGGGAAACGCAACTGCCCTTCATGAACCACACACAGTGCGTTAAGTGGCCACCTGAACCTGGACTTCTGCTTAAAAGTTCCTGAAAATGTCCCTGAAGCTTCTGAGCTACCAGGAGTCATGTTTCAGTGATGCTGCTCCCCTGAGGAGCAGATCTACATTTTATTAGGTCTGTTTGGAGGGGCATCTGGGACCCCTCCAGAAGACCACACTGAGAGTTTTATTTGACCCCCAGAGTGCTGGAGCAGTGTAAGTGGTACTTCGTTTGGGTCCCTTTTTGCACTTTTTTGTATTACCTTTTCCTCTCAGTACTGGGAAGAGTCTTCTGGGGAAGGATGGGTAGAAAGTTAGCTCTTCCCCAAAAGGAGGTATATTCCCAAATAAAGAATAATCTTAAGGTGGGAAAACCTCTCCTTTTCTGAGAGAAATTTGAAATGTTTTGTCCATTGGCCGTTTGAGTTTTTTCCGGGTGTTTCTAGGGCTTCTGTACAGTCTCTTGGGTTCTGGGACAAAGTCGGAGAGAAGTTAACCCTTCTCAGACAAAGTGGAGATGCCTCAGTTGCAAGGTTTTTCCCTCTGTTAGTCATTATTTATAAATCAGTTAGGAATTCGGAGACTGAGTCAGCTGTGCTGGGGAATCCGGGTCCCTTTGGTGATGGTACCCCTTTGTTTCTTCCCTCTCCCTGTGTTCCCCCCCACCCCAACCCCCAGGGGTGATCAGAAAGTGTAATCCACCACGTGGTGCAGAGGAGCTACTGGCCTTCTGACTTTTCTAGGTCCCCCCTAGCCTCTTCTCAGATCGGGACTGATCACCCCACCCTGGGGGGACCGCTAAACCTCCTCCCAACACCTCAAGATCCCGCTGTGTTGACCCTAGTAGGTTTTCAAAATGGCACAGACGGCCTGGCTGGCCGTGCCATATTGCCTTCTTTGAATTCACTCGCGCCTGCCCGGGTCCCTGGCCCCTCCCTAACTCCGCCCACAGCGTTGCTGCATGTCCCTGCGTCAGACCCCTCCCCCACATCAGCACGTGTGCTGCCCAGCCCCCATGCTACTAAAACCAAAAGCAAAAGCAGTGCCAGCTGGCTGGGGCTGCCGGGCCCGCTGCGTTCAGCACTGGGATACCTCCCTGCTCCTCAGATACCAAGGATTACCGGGCAAAGACAAGGAGGCGGGCCGTGAGGGGAGGGGACTGGGAGCTGGCAGGCAGACTCGATGTAAGAGCAGCCCCAGTCCGATATGACTGGAGGGGAGAGAACACATGGTGGGAGGCAATTCCCTACGAACAGTTAAAAGAGTTGTGTAAAGCAGGAAAAAGCTTTGGGCGGAATTCCCCTTATTTTAAAAACCTGATCCAAGCTACCTTTGCCGGAAACACCCTCGTCCCCCACGACATAAAAAACATTATGTCGTGCCTTCTCTCCCCTGCGGAATACATGCTATGGGAAAGAACTTGGAAAAGGCTGTTGCGGGACCTCCTCTGAAGTTATCAGAGAGACCCCAACAAGACCTAATTTGGCGTTAGACCAGCTCTGTGGTGAGGGGACTTTAGAAAAGTCTCAGGATCAGGCAAAACTGCTTTCTGAACTGGTCCTGGGACATATTAAAAGGCTAGCTGAAAGAGCTTTGTTTCTGACGCCTAGTGACTACACCCCCTCTCATAATTTCTCCACTATAAAGCAGGCAGTCGATGAGACTTCTATATAGAAGATCATTGACAGACTTAAAGACTCATTTGAAAAGCAAGTTGAGAATTTGGAAGCCCAGAAAGAGCTGTTGTGTGTATTGGCTATGGCAAATGCAAATGAGAATTGTAAAAAAATCCTCCAGGCTCTTCCTTTGGATCCTGCTCCTACTATTGATCAAATGATTGAGGCCTGCACTAAATTAACCTCCCCTGAGGTGACAATAGCCCAGGTGGTTTCAAAAGGGGTGGTGGAAGCACTGGCAGAGAGAGAAGCCAAGATGCTTCGATTGTGGACGCTTTAAACTTCTGGTTAAAAGTTGTCCTGAACCAAAAGATAATAACAAAGATTCCAAGCCTGTCCCCCAAGACTGTCCCACATGCAAACACCACCACCAGAAACATTTGGGAAAATGTTGTGCGGGACGGCCTCATGTGAGGACACTAAGCATCGAGCTGTTTCCCTCCACCAGGATTCTAGCCTGAAGGATGGACCTCAGAACTGTAAGCAAACGGAAACTCATTGGGTTTTGGTGAGTGAGCTTTCTTTTCTCTTTGAGGACAATACACCTGTAGTGGTTTGGTTCAAAATATCCATTACTTACTTATTTTCTTTCTGTGAGATAAGAATTAGGAGAAAGCAAAGCAGGCACAAAACTTAAAAGAATATAAAGAAGTTTATTAACAGACCTAAAAGAACGAGAAAATAATCAGACTAAACCTTCAGACCACTTCTCCTCCCCCGACCTTACTCCCTTCTCCCACTGACAATGCAAAAAGACAACCCTTGAGATTTCCAGTCAGTTTACCACTTCTATAGTAACCTTTCTCAGTTCACTTAGGGAGAGGAGTCTCTCTTGCTCATGGTATGGAGACATCTCCACAAGAAGTTCTCTTCATGGCTTCACAAAGAGACAGCCGCCCGGGTTGGTTCTCTGCTCGCATGTGAGAGTCCCTTCCCCCGACTTACAGCTTTTCCCACAACTGATTTCGAGGGTCCAATCTTGAGCTAATGGGGTACCATTTTAAGGTTGAGCTGTTCAGAAACAAAGGTTCTCTTCACTTATCTGTGGGAGCATCTTCATCTCTAGGAACAGAGGTCATCTTCTTCCCTGGGAGCAAGGGTCCTCATCACTTTCATCTCTGCATGTTCAAGCTTCTCATCAAATCACAGTTACTTCAACATTTGCTTGTTTCAGCAGGAGCAAGGGTCCTCATCAAATTACAGCTAATGTAATTTGCTTATTCCAGCACAGGTGCTTTTGCTCACAAGTACAGTTTGAACGCTCCAACCCCCCATGCTTTCATGAAATTACAACAGGTACTCTGATATATCATAGTCCATCACCATAGCTTTACAACAGAATTTCAGCTTCTAAGCTTGAAGCATCTCCTCTTTCTCC
>NW_008239444.1:147556-159999 GCF_000691975.1 Corvus brachyrhynchos
TTTTACAAGAAAATCACTTCCATGGCTGATGGAGCCTTCTTTACTAAAAACACAAACTATGCTAAACCATGACAACACCACACATAACTGTGGGACAGACTGGATTTCTGGACAAGACTACAGACATTCTGATCAGGGGAGACCCTGTGCATGGACCACCTGAACTTTTTATCTTTCCTGAGGTTCAGACTGTGAATATAAACAGTACAGTTACTGTTACTGTTAGCTGTAACAACCAACCATGGTTCATGAACAAAGAGACACCTATTGCACAGGCCAATTTCCTCCCCCAAGAATTCCCTCGGTGCCACAGAATGCCATCCATATGGTGGGCAGAGATTGTGGGCAGGGACAAACCCATGTTGCATTGTAAACTGTGCAATAGGAAAGCCACTGTTTACTTGATGGGGATGGTGGACACGGGCAGATGTGACCATCATTTCTCAATCTAAGTGGCCCCAAGAGTGGAAGGTCAAACCAATGAATGGGAGGATCACAGGAATAGGGGAGTCAGCAACTTCTATAAGGAGTACTAATAACATCATAATAGAAGGACCCCGATGGTCATATGGCCACAGTCTGACCTTTTGTAATTGACTCAGGCTTTACACTGTGGGGCAGGGACCTTCTATCCCAATGGGGGACTCGGCTGGAAATCCCATCTCCACGGGATTTCTAGCAGGGACCACTGTGGAGTGCGCCACCCCACGTCTTACCTGGAAGACAGATAAAGCGATCTGGGTGGGCCAGTGGTCCCAGTCAGTAGAGAAATTACACACTCTCGAGTCCTTAGCGGAGGAGCAGCATTCCAAGGGCCACATAGTTCCCACCAATAGCCCCTGGAACTCCCCTGTCTTTGTAGTAAAAAAGCCAGGCACAGACAGGTGGAGGCTTCTCCACGACCTCAGGTAAATTCACGAGGTGATCGAAGACATGGGTCCCCTGCAACCAGGGTTGCCCTTGCCCTCTATGCTCCCATGAGAATGGAAGCTCGCTGTCTTAGACATCAAAGAGTGTTTTTTCAATATACCCCTGCACCCCCCTGATGCTCCCAGGTTTGCTTTCTCTGTCCCATCCCCCAACCATCAAGCCCTATTGCACAGGTACCACTGGCAAGTTCTTCCCCAGGGAATGAAGAACTTGCCCACAATCTGTCAATGGTATGTTGCCTGTGTCCTGTCCCCTGTCCTCAAAGAGTTCTCAAAGTCCATTATCCTCCACTATATGGATGATGTATTAATCTGTGCACTGGACAATACTTACCTGGACTTGACTCTAGAAAAAACTCTTCAGGCCATCGAAAAGGCAGGGTTTGAAATATAGCAGGAAAAGATCCAACATACCTGCCCGTGGACCTACCTGGGACTCTGCGTCAGTGAACAGACCATCGTGCCCCAGCAGCTTGCCATCAGGGATGATGCAAGGACCCTCCAGGACCTGCACCACCTGAGTGGCTCTATCAACTGGGTTTGTACTCTGCTGGGACTCACAACAGAAGACCTAGCACCACTGTTTAACCTCCTGAAAGGCTGCAAGGACCTGGACTCCGCCAGAGTCATCTCTGAGGAAGCCCGATGGTCCGTTGAAAAGGTACAGCTTGCCCTGTCTTCTTGCCAGGCCCACTGGACCAGTCCTGAACTGCCCTTTAGTTTCATCACTTTGGGTAAGTTGCCCAAGTTGCATGGACTGATTTTTCAATGGGACACAGCAAAAAAGACCCTCTTCTTATATTAGAGTGGGTCTTCTTGTCTCATCAGCTGTTCAAAACTATAACCATGCCACAGGAACTAATGGGACAACTGATTATGAAAGCCAGAGCACGCCTCTGTACCCTTGCTGGGTGTGAGTTCACATGCATTTATTTGCTATTGAAAACCGGTGTCTTGGTGCACTTGCTCCAGACAAATGAACACCTCCAGTTTGCTCTGGACAGCTACCCAGGCAAAGCCTCAATTCACAATCCAATACATATATTGTTCAATTCAGCCTTTCATTTGGCTCCAAAAGAACTTCAAAGTCGAACCTCTCTCGAAGCTCTAACGGTCTTCACGGACTGATCGGGTAGATCCTGTAAATCTATCATGACTTGGAAGGATCCCAGGATGCAAATGTGGGAGTCTGACGTCCAGGTGGTGGATGGTTCCCCACAGATTGCCGAACTGGCAGCAGTAGTTAGAGCTTTTGAGAGGTTCGAGGAACCTATTAATTTGATAACACATTCAGCTTATGTACCTGGAGTAATTGCCAGAGCAGAACACTTTTTTAAAAGAAGTGTCCAACCCTAAATTGTATAGCTTGCCTTCGAAGCTTGTTTTTCTACTCTCCCACCAAAAACACCCGTTCCACATAACGCATGTGAGGTTATACACCGATATCCCTGGGCCTGTTACTGAAGGGAATTGGAGGGCAGACACTCTTGCAATGCCGATACAAGTTCCCAGCGTGCCGGACACATTCACTCAAGTGAAGCTGAGCCATCAGTTTTATCATCAAAACACTCCAGCCCTTGTGAGAATGTTTAAACTGCCTAGAGACCAGGCAAGGGCAATTGTGCCAACTGCCAAAGCTTCCAGGTGCCGTCATTGGGCTCCGGGGCTAACTCCCGAGGCTTATGTAGCTGTGAAATCTGGCAGACAGATGTAACTCATGTCCCTCATTTTGGAAGATTAAAATACGTACATGTCTCTGTTGACACGTTTTCCAGAGCTGTGTTCGTGTCTGCCCATGCAGGAGAAAAGGCAAAGGATGTTTTGAAATATCTTCTCCTTGCTTTTTCTACCCTGGGCGTTCTGGCAGAGATAAAAACCAATAATTGTCTGGCTTACATCTCTAACAAACTTCAGGAATTTTTTGGTTTGTGGGGTATCCAACATACCACAGGCATTCCCCACTCCCCCACAGGTCAATCTATAGTTGAGAGGGCCCATCAACCTATTAAGAGGGTCCTGGACCAACAGCGGGGAGTGACAGAGGTCAATTCTCCCATTGTGAGACTCTGTAAGGCTCTTTTCACAATAAATTTATGGAACAATTCATTCTCAGAGCAAACCCCCCCACCCCGTATTCTGGCATTTCTCCAATTCGACCCAAGCCAAATTAAAGGAACAACTGCCAGTGTTAATCAAAGATCCAGAGAGCCATCAAATTTTGGGCCCTTTCCCACTAATCATATGGGGGAGGGGATAAGCCTGTGTTTCCACACCTTCAGGACCCAAGTGGATACCTGGAAAGAACGTAAAGCCCTACCTTGGACCATTGGTGACAGCTCCTGAGGAGACAACAGATGACACTCCAGACTGTGAAAAGAAAACCCCAGACAAGGAGACAAGTGCAGCTTGGAGAAGACGCTGGTGCAAGATATTGGACACGTGAATGTCCAACTGTGCTACCTCCAGGCTGTTCCCCAAAAATCTGAAACCCCAAAGCCCCTTATATGTTACCTTCATGTGTTTCCCTACCCCACAACCACCTTACCCATGTGCTACCTATCTCATGAATATAAGAAAAAAGGGGGGAGGCGAGAGGGAAAAAGATAAGACAATGAAAAAACATATTTTAATAATTTTTTGCTTAAAATCCCACAGAAAAAAGACTACCCATACCTTACTTACCACCATGTCCGTAACTGTCTACCTCTGCCTTCTCCCGCTCGCCTGGATCCTCTTACCATCAGAGGTCGTCGCATGGATTGTCTCACAGCCAAAAGCCAATGTGTGGGTCACCCTGGTGAAAGCACTCCAGCAAGACCATATGTGCTTGTCTATGGGTAGTGCCAATGTCCCACTTTCATCGTGCCTGGTGGGGATCCCTCTCCGTGAGGATGATCTGCCCTTCTCAGGTCAGGTACCCTATCCGGTAGCCGCTTTGGTTAAATGGGCGAATGTGCTGCCTACAGCACCAGAGGAACCCCAAGAATTGGGACTACTGGGTCCTCCAAGGCTACCCACTACCTCAAGTTTTTCCTCAGCCTGAATGGAGTGGCGATAATCTGGTCAGAACACCAGAAATTGAGTCATATTAAGGATATGACACCTCTTGAAAAAGTTTATTTCACCAAAAATTGGTGCCAAGACGAGCACCTCATCCCAGCTGAGTCACCCATGTACCCCAAAGCACTACCTATGGGTATGTTCCTGATTTGTGGGAATCGGGCATGGTCCAGAATCCCATCCTGATTCTGGGGAGGACTGTGCACTCTCGGCAGGCCTTCTGTACTAGAACCCAATAAGATCCAAATTTTGTATTGGAAAAACCATACTCAATTGGCCTGCCAAAAGAGAGGAATACAGCAATTAGACTCAAATTGTGGTAGCAAAATTGTTAATTGGTCCACATCTAAAAGGGTTGTTACATTGCTTTTCCTGCCTTGGGTAGCAGCAGCGAAGGCCCTGGGCCAAATCACTCACCTTGAATGCCGGCTCGGAAAGCATGCTAACCTAACATTGAGTGCCCTCTCCCAATTACTTGAGGATGAAGAAACCACCAGGCACACAATGCTGAGAAACAGAGTAGCAACTGATTTTCTTTTACTGGCCCATGGACATGGCTGTAAGGAATTTGAAGGACTTTGCTGTTTTAACCTGTCATCTCGTAGCCAGAGCATCCACGCAACGATACAGAAAATGAAGGACCAGATTAAAGAGCTAAAGATAGAAGGAGACTCGGATTGGTTTGGAAACCTTTTTGGACAATGGGGATTTGAAGGACGGGTGAAACCCTTAGTCAAAGCTGGATTGTGGGTAATTCTAATAATTGTTATAGTTTTAAGTTTATTTGGTTGTCTTAAGTGCCTATCTAAGTCGATAGGAAAGGCTTTTCCTTTAAAAAAGAAAGGGGGAGATGTTGAGGTGACTAGGTTTAAGAACACTCCCAAATATGGTGAGAAAGGAGAAGCCTCTCCCATCAGGCTTTGTGGTGCCACGCAGACTTGGTCTGTCTCGTTGGCTTGTTACCCTACACACCCCCAAGACCTTCCCCATTGGCGCCCCTTCCCTATTCCTGCCTTTGTACCACCCCTGTGCCCTCAGATCATTGGTCCCTGATGCTCCCTCTGCTCTGGTACAAAAACCCTGGGACTGAGGGTGCGGTGGCCAGGAAATCACTACAGAAGCCCGGAGGTCTGGCTGCATCCTCTGATTCACAGCGGCTTCACACAAAAAGGGCAGAAAGTGAGCTCCTCACCCGAGGGAGCCACTCCTGGTCTGGTTGTCAGGCGTGCAGGCAGAGGTAAAGAAGGAGAGAGGGGACTCCTCGTATAGGTTCCACGTGAAGGTTTATTCGTGAAGGCACTAGGGACGAAGAGCCAAAAATATCCAGGGGCCAGGAATTCTATACTGAGGGATGTAAAGCCAGGGCTAAGGGATACAGCGAATGGGACAAAGGGAAGGAGGTGGGGTTGAAGCTGAGGGAACCAATGTGAACAACACATAGAAGGGATTAGGGGAAGTAACCAAGGGGGTATCGAGGAGTACCGAACTTTCTAGAACTATTGCATAGTCAACTAAGGGAAATGGATTTTTACAACTTCATACATAAAACAGGGAGGGGAAAGCATTAACCAACCAACTTAGGACATGTAAATAACTGCACCAAGGGGTAATGGGATCTCACCCTAACCAAGAAGGCAGGCTTCAAACATTGGTGCCTGACCACCAAACAGTGGAATCTGGAGTTTTCTGTGGGGTCAGGGTGGCTGCAGCCACTTCCACTGCTACATGGGACTGCTTGGTCCCGCTCTATTTTGTCTCTGGTCTTCCTTCGTGGCAGGATGCAATAAACCTCATCTGTGGAGGTGCTGTATGGGAGAGCCCTCATGACTCTGCCTCTGGTAACGCTGAGCTATCCAGTTTGAGTGTGTGTGTGAGAGCCCGTGCCTTACAGCCGCGTGGGTGAAAGGAGTAAGTCTGCTGGAGTGCCATACTGCACCCACCAGAATGATTCCTTTGCCAGGGACATTTCAGGGAAATGCAGCTACCCTTCACGAACCTGCACAGTGTGTTAACCTTGGACAGCTTCATGTCCAGCAGGGTTTAGCAAAGAGCCATGGAGGACAGTGCTGTTCACTCAGGAGTGCCAGTCTCCATGTCTTGGAGGTGACTGAACATCACATTTTGCATGAGGATGGTGAAAAAAGTTCTCAAGAGCTTCTGCAGGCTCTGTGAAAGCTCCCAACACATCTCCCACAAAAATCCCAGCAGCAACAGGATCCCAAAACCCCAAGTTGTTATGTTGGAGACGACAAAAAATTTAAAATTTTTTTAATGTTACTTTAGTCAGTTTTCACAGAATCATAGAATGAACTAGGTTGGAAAAGACCTTTGATATCATCAAGCCCAACCTATGTTCAGCTTTGCCCTGGCAGAAGGGAATTTTAAGTTTCTTTCCAGGGCATTGTTCCACCAGGTGATGGCTTGATGAGCTTAACACCTCAACAGACTGGGAGTAGCACAGAAGATACAAAACCCGTTAATGACCATTGACAGACCATCAGCCCCAAACAATACCCCTGGCATGGCTGGAGGCACCCAGACTGGGAAAGGAGAGATAAGAATGAGGTCCTAATTAGCATCAGAGCCGAAGAAATCCGTATCCAATAGGAAACCAAATACTAAGAACTGAGCAACTTGGAACCAATGAACATTGAACCAATGAATTTCTATAGGTTTTGACTGTATAAAGTTTAGGAAAAATCTAGTAAAATCCAGGTGTCATGGAATGATTTTCTCTGCACAATCAGGGGTATATGTGGATGAAATGATTTCTGCTGCACATCCTGGCCAGAATAAAGTAATGCCTTGATTCTCTAACACTAAAAATGTTGTTGGAGGATTTTTGTTTTTCCCACAGTTTCAGTGACAGTTGAAGGCAGAGAAAGGCAGAGAAAAGCTGTGAGGTTCCAGTAGAATGATGCCATCAGCCTTTTCATCCTCCTAATGCGTCATTTTCTGTTGATTAAATTTTCCATTGGAAAAAAACTGACAGGCTGCTATTTCCCTCAGACCAAATCACAGTAATGAAAGTTTATAAAGTAGCCATTCATTCAATCAAAACTTATTACTCGAAGCATGGTTCTATTTTTTTCCTCCTGTACTCCACATTAAGCATCCCTATTCAATGGCTGTTATTATGGGAATTGTTCTGTAATGAAAACGTAAATCCTCACGACAGGAATGCATTTCTGCAAACCATGTAAGAGGGGGCAAGTTCCCAGTACCTCCTATGGCTATAATCTGTGGAACCCATTCATATGCTGTAGCTAATGCCACACTTAATGGCTTCAGGATGGAAAAAGCCCCCCAGGCTGAAGATCCATGGTGCTCCAGAGGTCTCCCTGGCAGTTTATTGTGGCCTTAAGGAATCTTGTTCTCTTTGTCATAAGAAATACAGTCACCTAATGCAGCGTGACAGATCCCTGCCCTGGCTGGGGATAGTCAGCCTTGATTTTGCTGAGCAAAAGCTTGGATAACTTAAATATTCACATGTGAATGTGCCATATAGCTCAACCAAATGGGAATAGAGCATGTAAATAGAGCATAGGTAAAATTTCAACCTGACAGTTCAACTGATGAATGAGCAGGAGTTAAATTCACCCCACTTTAGGGCACAAGACAGAGTGTTCCTAATTTCCTTATCGATGGCACCACTGGAAATGGCTTCTCTGCAAGTGCAGGGTGAGTGAATGAAGTCTGAATATTGTGGTCTCTCTGTTTCTCTGCTTTATTTCCACCTGAAATGCCATGCTAGGGATGACTTGGCTTCCTCAGGAAGCTGAAACTCAGACTAAAGTCATCAGGGCTGTTGGGCTGCTGGTGGGCCTGCCTATGAGCTCTCTGTTGCTGGAAAGGGAAATGGGTGGGAGACGAGTATGAGAGAAGTGGGACAGAAAACACAGATCCCAACCCATCTAATATTATTATATGATGCTACTGCTCTTACTGGGAGCAACACTCTCCAGGTCCTGAGCCAAGTAAGGCTGGCAGGAAAGTGGGGAGAGAAACTAAAGGGAAGCAAAAGTCTCCAGTTACCTCATGGTTATAATCCTTTAATGAAGCAGACCTTTAAATGTCTTAAAGTCAAAATTCTTGATACCATCAATATATCTTTTGCTGCTACAGATATTGCAAAAGTCTCCAATAATCCTGAGAGGTTATTATACACCTACAACACTTACACTATACCAGATCCTGATTTTTATTTTCGAAGAGGTCAAAGATTAAACCCAAACTGTCCCAAACTGTGTTTCTTCTCCTGGTCTTACAGTGGCAGCTGAGACATGCACAATACTGCAGAGGGTGGTCTTCAGGCTGCCAAAGCAGCTTCTTCTCTGAGTACCAACAACAGCCTTTTACTGACTATTCCTTGTGGGATGCAGAAAATACAGGTGCCACCTTCATTCTTTTTTTTGATCTGTGCTTCCAGATTCATCACAGATCTAAACACAGTTGGGCTGGCACCAAGATCTTTAATAAAGGGGAAAGGTACTGATTTACTGTTGGTGGGAAGGAAAACAGAATATAATCCCTCCCTCAGATGACCTGGGTACAGCATCCTGCAGGGAGCAAGGTGTTCTGCAGGACTTGTGGTGGTGGTGGACACATTCCTTTCTCCTTTGGTTTTCTTTGCACAGGCACAGTCTGCTGAGAACATCAGACTTCTGATAATGCAGCACAGAACTGCAACACAGGTCCTTAAAGAGCAATTCTGCATCAGCACAAGATGGAATAGCTTTATATATCACAGGCTTTTGCCTGCGCATTTCATTTTCATTTTTATCCACAGCATAAAAACAAGAAATGAGACTGTGGAATGAACTAGGTGTAAAAGCAACTGAAAATGCTGGCAGAAAATGAAATGCTGAGGGCAGCTGCCTGTGCTTTGCTACAGCTGAATCAAAATCTTAGTCTTCAAATGTTTGCCTGAACCTTAGGCCAAGCCAAGCTTGGATCCAATAGAGAAATTCCTGGCAGCACCCATTTCACGTGCTGATTATAAAGCACTATTTCAAATGCACTCACATTTACATAATTTAAAAATTATCTTGTACATACATACATGAAGGAGCTGTTTGTGTACTGTATGTTAGTGATCAACCTTGCTGTTCCAATAATTTAATAGCACACTCCAGATGTCACATTTTAATATTCTTAATTAACCAGGTCACACACGTTTGCTAAATAATGAACAAATGCACCTGACTGTGCTGCATTTTGTGCTAATGCTGTTAGTAATATTTTCTGATTTTCTGACATACCTTTGTGATTTAGTCAAAGGTGATATGCAAGGATTCAGTGAGATGTACTGACAATTGCTCTTTATGCTTTCCTGATAATGCTGTAGACATCACTGAGCTGCAGAGTTGATAAAACTGCACACACTTTACTTATTGCTCCATTATTCTTTGCTAATTGAGCCACGTTTAGTCAAGTGTTTACAAGCTTTGCTAATAGACTTGCATACCAATTTTGTTCAATATGCTATAGTAAAGAGAATGTTTACTACCTGCTGAGCTGCAGGAATCATGATAGATAACAGTTCTGAAGTTGTCACCCGTCAATAAACACAGACAGCAGCATGAGCATCTTATTTGGGGAGCGGACTGCTTTTGCAGTGCTCATGGAAATGATCTGGATGAACCCGTATCATAACTAAGGTGCAAAGTCAGTGGGGGCCAGATGTCAAAGTACTCTGGGTTTCTCTGAAACACTGGGTACATGGGCCATTAGGCAAGAACTTATTTTGCAGAAGGAGAAGTAAAACAGTAAGAAGCTTAATGAGAATCTCTGAGTTCAAACTCACTTATTGGAATGTTCTCCTTAATCAAGGACCCTCAGAGCTCCAGACATCATCCACTGCCAGAGGTGAACAATTCCTCTGAGGATGCTGGGTCGTCTCAAGGAGGGAGAAAAAAGTGTTCCCTGCACATGGATGGCAACCTGGAACAGTGTATGGCTTATCCCATGACACTGTTTTTGCCTTCCCCTCATTTTCACTTGCTTTGCTTTCATCTCACAAATATGGAAAATAGCCACTACCAGTTCTATGGAGCTGCTTTTCTTCTCTGTGCTGGTCAAAACGTGTTTGGTGCAGTTCCTCTCAAAGAGGTTCTTGGAAAGTGGTGCCATTTCCCTTTACAATGGAAGGAGGACACAATCCCATGACAAAACAGCAGCATTCAATTAAGAAGAAATTATTGTACTGTAACAAAAATAATTTGTAATAATAATAATAAAAATCTACCATTATAGGAGCGTGATTTTTTTTCTCCTAGAAAACAACAGAAATTCAGACTTCACAACTACAGCACTACAGGGCTTAGGCAGAATCAGCCACCTGAGAATACAACCCTGCCAGCCTCTTTGCAGGGGGAATAAAAAATGCCAATTATGAAGTTTAATTTCATTGTTAAAATGCATTAGTAGAAGAGGGATTATTGTGCAAGACAACATGCAAAGCTCAGAAGAGAGAATGTATATTCAGCCACTTTCTAAACTCTGCAAAATGTAAGAAAAGAAGCTGGTGCAGAAGATGGTGTGACTAAATTCCAGTTCTGGTGTTTCAGGGCTCTCTTCTCTCTCCATTTCACACTACCCTCTTCTAGCACGATTACTCTCTCATTCATTTTATACATGAAAGTTCCATAATCAAAGTTTGTTCTGCAGCAAGGAGAGAATACAGAAAACTCAAGGGGTATCTTGCAGATATCAGAGATAAGAGCATCTGTCTTGGTCAGCAAAATACAAGGAGACTAAGTATTGAAAAGGACAATTCAGTCAATAATAATTATAAAACCATTGTGTAGTACCAAAGAAGAGTTCAATGAGCCAAACACTGAACTAAAGTTCTCATGTTGGCTGGTGATAAAAATCTGCCCAGTCATATTAAAGACTCATCTGTCCCTGAGCAAAACTGAATACAAAAAGGGGATTCAGTCACACTGACAGAAGGAACACCCAGAGCCCAGGCAGGGACACACCAGCACAATAGACAACCCTCCGGTTATCTCATCTAGTCTAAAAGTAATTTCCAACAGAGTTACAAACCTCATTGCAACCACTTTTCTCTACTTAAAGCAAGCTGGGACTGAAATCTGTTCTAAGCTGAGGAATACCATCAATTATGCTGCTAAAATCCCTCTTTGCAGGGATTTCTCCCATTTTCAGCACTGTGCTGACCCCCATTACAGAAGTGCATATACCATATACCTGTACCTATCACACTGCACCGTGCAGTGGTACAAAATTATTGCACAACATCATCAATTGTGACCCAACATCTTCAGCTTTGTAGGCTGCTTGTGAGTGTCAGTGTGCTGTGTCCAGCATCATGCACCTGCCTCTTCTATGTGAGTCCAGGGAGGAATTCCTGGTCTAGGATATACAGTTGCACAATTCCCACTGCACTCAGGAGATGTCAGATCTGCCTTCTCCAGTGTCCACATGGATCATGCAGTGCTCGTGTGCCTGGGAGGAAGAGATCCCTTCATGTGTTCTGCCCTCTCTGCTCTGCAGGACATCTGCTGGAAACTATGAGATGAACTTCTCCGAGAACTTCCCTGAGAGCCTCCCTGCTGAGTTTCTGGGGACTGGGTCCTGTTCAGGCTCTGGTCTATTGAACCTGCACATGTCAGAACTTAAATCCCTGAGTTTTCAAAAGCAAATCTAACCTTTCTCCCTTTAGCACAGCACTTCTGGAAACCCATCCTGTCATCAATTAGCTCTCAGTCCTCCCATCGGTTTAATTAGCACACGCTTGGTGGAACAACAGAAAAACCTCCCTGAATGTTGAAAGAACTTTGCAAAAAAGGCCAGGACAGTGTTGTTATACTTTGTATCCAGGCATCCCTTCTTTAATCCATCACAGGGCTTAGAAATGCATGCATCAGTGGCATATCTCCTATGTCCTCATAGTGTTGGAAATATTAATAATCCAAAGTACTGTAACATGGGGTAATGACTATATCTGAGCTTTAATGATGTGTTGTGCAGCACTGAGACATTAATAAGCCTGCCTTTCATATGAAACAAGTTGGAATTCTTTATAATGGGTAACAGGCAGACACTACAGAGAAATGAAATAAATATATTAACAATACAAAAATAAATATTTGAGTATTTTTCTCTCCTATTAAAAGAAAAAATATTTTAAAAAATTTTAAAACAATAGCTAAATTAATAATTTCCTGATGATAAATAGGGTTTTAACACACCCTGACCACAGCAACTTTATAGATATTGTGTTGGGTTGACCCTGAGTTGATGGACAGTCTTTAAGACCAATTATGCTTCTCACAATTTACATATTTAAACCGCACAGAAAGGCGGGATTTCCCCTTTGGTCGGAGCTCGCTTGCTGGAAGGTGGGGGGCTGCGAACCTCCCGGCCCCGCCGGGCCGGGGCCACTGCCCCTTTCCCCCTTTCCCAACGCTGCGGCACGGACACTGCGCA
>NW_008239444.1:160998-161346 GCF_000691975.1 Corvus brachyrhynchos
CTCTTTCATTGTACTGCAACTGTTTAAGGTTTGTGCCTGCTTTGCTTTTCTCCTAATTCTTATCTCACAGAAGGAAAATAAGTAAATAATGAATATTTTGAATCAAAACCACTACAGATGTCATTTCATTTTCTGTGCCATGCCAAGCCTGCAGCCAGCTGGATGGTTAAGCAGGGTTTTTGTTGTTTACCAGTCTATCAATCAACAAAAGTACACGCTTAATTTTAAGCCACTTAAGTAAGAAGCCATCAGCACCTGTAAGTTTAATTACATGCTTAGAAATCATTCTGCATCTAAAGCTAGCAGGTAAGGCTATAAAATTAAAACTACTCAAGTTCTCACTACATA
>NW_008239444.1:161522-171508 GCF_000691975.1 Corvus brachyrhynchos
AAAACATGTCCATAGAAGAGTTTGGTAAAGTATCACCAGAAGAGCTTACAAATTTCTTGATATTGCTAAGAAACCCACCACCATGCTATGCAGTGAAAGGTCTACTTAAGTTAAATTATCCCTTTTATTTAAAACAAAGTGATTTTAACTCAGTGTGAAAGATGTGTTCAATTTAGGGACACTCTAAATCAGTCATTAACACTTCATCCTATCAGGACTGCTTACAAGATGTTTCAGACCCTATTGAAAAGAAAAAATAAGCTGAAATACCTCCACCATATCTTATTTCTGTCCTGCCACGATTGCAATTCATTTGAATTTGGTGGATCTGCTGCAATGAGATGGTTTCTGCTACAGTAGAAATATCCAGGCTGCAGATAGCAATGGCAAGTTAATTTTGGAGATGACTGTATTCTTGGGGTGTAATTTGGGAATATGTGACTCATTTCTACATGCACTGGGAGGTGGAAGAGAATTCACATCCCTCGTTGCATTACACCATGCCCATCCCCACGCTAAGTGATTTCACAAGTAAGGCAATTTGTCCTCCCCAAATGAAGAACAGGACCTTTCTCTTACTCATTTCCCCATCATTCACAATTTGAGAGAGGGGAGAGAGAGATACTGAGTTTTGAATTGAGTAGTTTATAAGACTTTGATAAAGACAGGACCTTGCCCAAAGATGCTTTTTATTCATATAATGTTCAAGAGTCAATTTTACTCTCTTGCTCAGGACTGGTTATAGATTAAATTGAATCAGTTTTGGATACCTTGGGAGCATATTTTTCTTAAAATCTATGGCTCTTCAATATAGTTTCATTTTTCACAGTGTTTAATCTCTTTTGCTTAGCATGACCATATTTCTTTTCCTTAAAATTGACAAGTTATATTATATTGCTTCAGTACTTGTTCTACATTTGGGGCTCAAATATATCCTGAAAAACCATTGGGAAAGAGGAACAAATGTGTTCCAGCTTAGTTCCTAGATTTCAGATTAAACATTTTATACCACACACTCTAATAAAATGTATGCATTTATTCATCAGATCTGGAATTTATATTGTAAACAGGATGTCTACATTAAAAAATTGCTGTCAATATAAAGCTCTGAAAAATTACAATTTAGGATTTTTTTTCCATGTCAATAATCCTATCTGTCTCACGTATTGAAAAACAGCAAGGAAGAACATTTCCTGACTTCTCAAAGGAATAATTATTTTAGTGATGACATTGACAGTTGGCACGGAATAGACACAAAAATTGAATTTCCTTGTTGTCCCCTGATCACTCCCAGAGTAAAAAATTCCTGCCCCAGCACTTGGATGTAGACATGGAGCCAGTCCTCACTAGCTGCTCTGCTAACACCACCTAACCACCAAGTATTTTAATACAAAATAACCATTTGTCAGGGCTCCAACTATACAATTTGTTAATCTAATCAGCTTTTAATAAATTGTTGTACAAAACTTTCTTATTTGTAGTAAGCAAGATATGTAGAAGTGATTATGTTCTCATTTTGCTTCTCTAATCAATCATAAGCTGATGACTTAGGCAAACAATCTAGTTCATAAAACAGTGTGTGGTGAGTTTGTGAGGAGAACATCTATCAAAGTCAGGGATGGGTGATTTTTATAATTTGCTCCTGTTGGTGCACTTCCTCTTACATTAAATTTTAAAGAAGTTAATGGCAAAATAGATTTTATTCTGCATATCTCTTTTGCTCCTGTAGCCAGGCATCACTGATGATGCAGTCAGATGAGAAGCAGAAGAAATCCAAGAGTCTCCCAATAATATCCACTGGATTTGGATCTTAAATGCCTGCATGGAGACCTTGCTGTGACCAACCCCACCTCCCAGTGTTCCCAGTCTCTCCTCCCGCAGCTGCTGCTGGTGGCACAGCTGGGTCAGAGGACACCCACACCAGACCTGTTCAAGTGCTTTAAAGGGAATGCTTACTTCAATAATGGATAACAGGGAAAACCTGTCACTGTGAGATGCAAAAATCCATTAAAATCCATTAACCAAGCCTCTGGGCTGTGCCCATCCATAAGCTTTGATACCTGATCCTATTCCTTGCCCTTGGGATGCTCTCAAGCACTTCAGGGTTTCCCTTTGTGGTCCCTGGGGTGGCTTCCACTGCTGCTAAAATGCTGTCCCCAGCCAAAGATCTTGTGGGTTGGCCTCTCAGGAAGTTCTGGCTCAATTACGGTAAAACAGTGTGTCATTACTCCCTTCATATATGCAGAAATATTAATTATTAAAACTCAAACGTAAATTGAGTTGGTTTTGCTGGGCTTTGCTTTGTTATTCTGCAATAATATTTATGTCCACTGCCAGCCTCAAATAATGAAAATGTCAGGGGATGTAAGACAGTGTGTGCCTGGCTTACGGAGAGTCTAAAAATATAATACTCTAAATGCAGTGCCCTTGTGAGGGCTAAATATATTTTCTAATTTTCATGATGACTTGCCACTCTAAACATCGTATTTCTGCAGTTTATATTAAATCCATCCTCTCAATCTTTTGAAACAAGACTTACTACAGTCACAGTGGCAACAGGCAATCTACTCTTATTTTC
This sequence comes from Corvus brachyrhynchos, assembly GCF_000691975.1. Taxonomy (NCBI): domain Eukaryota; kingdom Metazoa; phylum Chordata; class Aves; order Passeriformes; family Corvidae; genus Corvus; species Corvus brachyrhynchos. The sequence continues at coordinate 164,101 of NW_008239444.1, forward strand.
CTTTGTGTCCTTCTGTGCACCTGGGTTCCAAATACTGCTCCCAATTCATATTACAAATTTCTCTGCAGCCTGAGCGTGGATCATCCTTGCTTGGTAACTCCAAGTAGTTTAGCAGTGGCAGCAATAAAAAGGGAACTACAGAGAGATGCTGTAGAGGTAGCTAGTGGGATGCCCGGCTCTTCTGTAAGCTGCGTATACTTAAAAAAATAGATAGGAAAATAGGATCTGCTTGCAATTTGAGAAAACTTGATCTGGAAGTCATTAAGACATCAAATCTATACGTTGCCAGTGTCACTTTTGCTGTTGCTACACAATGTTAGTCTGCGGCAGGAGCTACACACGGCAGCACACACAGGCCATTCCCAGCACAAGGAGATGGCAAGGAACAAGCTCATCAAAGAGTCTTTCAAACCCCCAACTTTCAGCAGAGTAACAACCTTCCCCTTTCGCTCTCCTCTGGTCTCACACTGGTCAAATATCAGCTGTAATATATTAGGAAACTATTTCCCCCCCTTTCTCTGCTTGTTGTGTAGTCAATTGTAGGAGTTTAAAATTACCAATTCAGAACATTTTACTTTGTATTTGCATCAATCATTACCCAGCAAGCACAAGGAAGAGCACAGCCCTGACACTCCAGAGTTGTCTGATGACTTAACAGAAGATTTCACATCCTTGCTGGAAAATAAAACAGGGAAAGGCATTTTCTGAACTGAAACCAAACTGCACGCCCTGAAAGGGATGCCTGTAGTCAAATATTTGCATATGCTTATCTCTGCAAATATTAGGGCTTTAGAGTGAAAGTCAAACAAAGCCCTGGTAAATGTGGGTCTCATAAAGCTGTATGAACATAGAAACGCCTAAACCAGAATGCTCTATTTAATGCAAGTGATAGAGGTTGTCCAGGAAGAACAAGTTTACAGCTTGTATTACACAACATTTTGCAGGGAAACTGTGGGGAGAGCTAAGGTAGAATTGAGCTGTGGGCTGTGGGATGCGCCTGCAGAAGCACATGGTGGCACAAAGGAGCACATGGTGACACAAAGAAGCACATGGCAGCACAAAGGAGCACATGGTGGCACCGAGGAGCACATGGCAGCACCGAGGAGCACATGGCAGCACAGAGGAGCACATGGTGACACAAAGGAGCACATGGGGGCACAAAGAAGCACGTGGCAGCACAAAGGAGCACATGGCAGCACAAAGGAGCACATGGGGGCACAGAGGAGCTCATGGGGGCACAAAGAAGCACGTGGCAGCACAAAGGAGCTCATGGGGGCACAAAGAAGCACGTGGCAGCACAGAGAGGCTTGTCTCCATGGGACCCTGGGGAGAGGAGGTGTCACATGGCAGACCCTACAGAGAGGAGCCTGCCGGGAGCTGACGGACGACTGAACCGCGAGTGATCACCCCATAAAAGGACATTGAGAAAGGGTGTTGCTGATGTGGCAACATGGGATAGGTCACATAGTGAAGATTGCCATATAAGGAAGTACTGTGCCTTAGAAAAGAGTATAAAACCAGCTCATTCTTTGAATAAACAATTCCGATTCCTTGCTGGTCTGGGTCTGTGTCTCAGTCAATACAGAAAACTAAGGTTTTTCTCGGATTTTTTTTTAAATGTACGTATCATCAACAAAGCCACATGTTTATATTCAAGAGCTACATTATAAGTATGTGAGCATCCATCGATCCAGGCTAGCCTGTTTAAGTGCAAAGAGGTCCAATAAATTTATATGAAGTGATCTTTGCAACTGATTTAGAACCTACTTCAAAGGAAAACTAAGCACAAAACTGAATCTCTAGAAAGAACAGCAGCCACAACTGGTAGATTTCAAATATTATTATATAACTCCTGTCAGCAACCTTTTATTCCACAGCAGCATTCTGACCAGCCTGCTGTACCCAAAACAAATTGTCAGCACTCAGGTGTCAATGAATTCAAAATGAATGAGCACTTCGGGAGACATTGATGTTGATGGAGAAACTTTGCTGAGCAAGCAGAGAGAAGAACCAGGAGGTGACACAGGGATAAATGCCACAGGCTGTCCCTTGGCTAACAAGCCCCGTGCCAGGCAGCCAGGGATTCCTCACCTGGATCTTTCCCCAGGAAGAGCAGCAACAAGGAAACCATCAAAGCTGTGATTGATAGGGCCAAAATAACTGAGCCTGCTTCAGTAGAGATCCCAACAGGGTTTGCTGGGCCATTAACTTCCCCTTTATGACTTTTCTCATCTTCCTGCTACATTTGAGCACTGACTGAGCTTTGTTCCTCCCAGGCCAGGGGCTGAGGCGATTTGGATTGCACAGGGATGGGAGGGGGAAGAGCTGTGCCAGGCAAGGGCTGTGTGGGCAGAGGGAGGGGAAGATGGTCAAGGGCTGGCCAGGGGTGCACATCTCAAAATATGCATATCTGTCTGTCAAAAAAATCCAGGTCACTGTCAGGGAAGGTGCTGTCTCCCATTTAAACAGGATGGAAAGAGTCTATGTTTGCCATTCTAAATTACGGGCTAAAGTTTCTTTTCTCTTTCCTTGAATGATTTTTTTTGTTTAACCCAAAACCTCTGCTTATTCCAGACTATAACACTGAAATACGGACAGTATAATGCACTTTTTTCCTCAGCTGGTGACTGCTTTTCAACAGGAAAAGGTGCTACTCCTGCATATAAATCGCTTGCAGAGAACTTTGGGATCACCCTCAATGCACAGTGCACATTTAACAGCTTTGCAAAATTGGGACCTGTGGAAATAAAATATAAAACTGTCGTGGGAAGATTTAAACTGCTCAGAAAAGGTTTACAGCCTTCTGCAGACTGCTGATTATGGAGAGAGGGCAAGGATGCAGGTGCTAAGATATCACAAGCCAATGAAAACTTCCTGATCTTGACCTTAGACTACAATTTGACATCACAATTTCCCTGTGTTTGTATTTCTCTATTCTTGTATGAAAGAAAAATAGATTGAAACCACCTGAAGTCTGACAGGGAAAGTGTTAATGCTTCTTTCTCAGTCTCTGTGGTAGAACAGGTGTCACCGGATTTGCACGTTTTGTATCAACTCAAGGTTAGTAAACAGGCTTCAGCAACAGCTCCACGATTACTTTAATCCAGGGAGACAGAGGATTTAATTGGGCAAGTTGCTTTTTATTGTGAGACAGTTCAGCACAAATAGTCCTTCAGTACCACAGAAAGCTTGGGGGAAATGGGAAGCAGTGGGACTGGCTGCCCCAGGATAGAGGCTGGGGAGCATCACACCTGGTCCTGGGGCTCACCTGCATTTCATGCCTTAGTTTCCATATGCTCATTTGTTCAAGGAAAAAAACCCAACCAAACAAAAACCCAGGCAGAATTCAGGCTCTTGTTGAGAAGGACACAGGAGGGAGTTTTCACTGGAGCTGTAGTAGCAGACAAGCCAACCCTGGTAGATGTAACTGCACTAAACCCCTCAGTAGGGCTGATTTTTTGAACTTGCCACTCTTTGAACTGCAGATCCTGCTGCAGGGCCCAGTATATAACCCACATGTCCTCTGTTGTTCTTTGGGTTTATACAGGAGTACTTTGGCTGCCATTCCAAGCCTGGATTATTGAATGTATTTTCATTTACTGTCATATTTAATCAGTCAGCATGTACGTAACACATTCATCAAAAGGCTGCAAATTCTAGACAAAAAGCCACAAACAAGCAACTTGCTAATGGGATCATAAGTTTTCTGCAATTACAAAATGAAAATGAGGGAATGTGGGAAATACTGAGCTGTCACTTAAAAGTCTCTGTGTAACTGTCATGAGGTAAGACAAGGATCTATAGCTCAGGGCTGGGACAAGCCACTGTAATTTAACATCCTTCTAGAAGAGGAGGTGGAAAGTGAAGAGCTTATCCATCAGGCCATGCTATGGCTAGGATTATCCACAGGAGGGGATCTGCCAGTGACAGGGAACAGGCAGTCAGCTCATGACTGGGAACAGCAGAGCCACATTCCAAGGATCACCAGCTCAGGAGTCCCTTCCCCACTATCAGGTTCTGGGGTGGAGAATGTCAGGGTGAAGAGCCCAGTCCCTGGAGTCTGCTCAGGGAGCCAGTGGCACAAGAAAGACTCACACCAGTCTTCTAGAAACATTACACATCCTTTTGATGTTTTGGAGAAGCAGGATCAGCTCTGCCAAGGGAGGAAAGGCTCAGAGAGGCACTATGGGGAGCAAGAGGAGAAAACACCTTAAATTATGACCAGCCAGGGTTTCTGTGTTGTGGCAGATGGATGAACAGCTCTCCACATGTATTTTCTACTGGGCCATTTCTATTTTTCCTTTGTCTTATTAAGCTTTTTCTCTTGCTGGGCTATGGAATAATGCTGCACTGCCTGAGTGGCCTAGGTCTGCATACAAAATACCACGTTACCTGGAGCACAAAATACATGCACCTTATTTATTTTTACAGCAATGGGCCGAGTCTTTACACTGCTCCATGCAGGACAGACTGGTAGCTCCAGGCTAGTAGGCTGTTCCTGTGTTTTAAACAAAACAGTGTGGAAGCTCACCAGGCACAACGAAGTGAGGAGCAGCCTCATTTTCATCCATCAAACTCTCCTCACAGAAAGAGTATTTTAAGCCAGACCCAGGCAGTTAAAAGGATCTGTCACCAGCAGGATTAAGGATTTTCCCAGGTCAGAGAACCTGCCCTGCTTAACAGAAAAAACAGTTTTCTACTGTCAGAAATCAAGCTTTAAGAATCTGAAGCATTGTCTGCAGCATTTATGGCTCTCTACTTAACAAAGCTGCTAGACAAGCCCAGCGTCCTTTACAGCAACATGGAAGGTCTGTCAGGTTTTGTTAAGGGCAAGAAAAGTGACATTTGTGCTTACACAGATTCTGTCCTCAGAATCAGAGCTGATGGGATGCAGCTTGTGGGCTCTCTGATTCTTGTTCCTTTTGTTCTTTCTCACTGGTATCTGACCCACTTTCTCTTTATGGATGTTTCTTCCTTCCCTGTTCTGTAAAACTCCAGTGAAAACAGGGGAGCCTGCTGCCTAGACACTGGTAATCATCCAGGCTGATGCACTTCCCTTTCAGCCTGTGGAGTTATTCATGCCCTTGGCACACCGAATACAATTTATTTCATGCAGCTTAAGTGTTTCTGGATGACAAAAGCACACACTAAGCAGTGTTGTTTCCCTATCTGATTCTTTCCCTGCAGAAACAGAACACATTAGGCTGGCTGGGGGCTCTGGGCTCATTGCTCAAGTGCTGTCTCTGCTCCTGCTCGCATCATGCCCTGTCCCAGCTTTTCCAAGCCCTGATTCTTCCCATGGCTGTAGGATGCTGCAGCTCCACCACTCTCCTTTTCGCCTTTCCTTTTGTGTTACACAGGGACACGTGTCTGTGATCTGCAGGGCACAGGGAAATCCCAGCCTGCTCTAGGAGTCAGTGCCAGAGACAGGCTGCGCTGATAAACGGAACAAAGCCATGCAAGGAGCACTCCCACCCCAGGGGGACCTCAGCATCTCTACACTGCTAATTCTTTTTAAACCAACACTTCAGAAAGTTAGTGCAGGGAAGAACATGGCCACACCTGTGTAATCCCAGACTAACTGATAAATCCTGTTACATGCTGCCATGAAATATTTACCTGGACTTGGAGGAGACAGTGGCACAACCTGGACAGGCTTTCTGGCTGCAGTCAGGCTCCAATGCTACCAAGAGAGGTGCAGGAGTTCTGCACTTCACAGGCACATGGCCACCAGGAGCTACAGAAAGCACATGCCATCTTTCCTAATATCCAGTCAGACGTATATGAAAGGAAAGATTTATTAACCTAATTTCATTATTGTGTTTGTGAAACCTACTGGAAAAACATGTTACTGAAGTCAGGTGGATGAAAACAGTACTTGGTCTACTGCTTAAGCGTTGCTGGATTCTGAACAAATTTATGTTTATAGCTTGGACACATTTTTGGAATGTGATTCTTATTTTAGGTCAGTTTAATTTATCAAGCAACAAAGGAATTGTTTTCAGGTTTACCACAGTATTTAGCACTGTCAGTTTAAGTTATGGTTGTGCCACTTGTAAGAGAAAATAATTATTCCAATCGTGCTCTAAAATAAATAAAATGCTCTTTTCTATTTTGCTATCAAATGTTTTGCTGGCATAGAAACAATAATCTGGGATGAAGATGTGAATTTGTATTCACCTTAGAGGCAATATATTCACAGCCCAGAGAAATGGTCCTGGTTGTTTTCAATTCCCATTATTCCAAATTAGAGCGACATGGCCCAGCTTGCAAAAAAGCACCATTTGTATTGTCCTGACCAACGGGGTGAAATATGCAGTGATGACTGGATTTATGTTCAGTGAAAACAAAACCCACCAAAATCTCAAAGTTTCTTTCAAAGCTTCCAACAGGCACTGTCACTCAGGGAGTTGCAAACAATGTGCAGGCCTCCAGAAGAATATTGATAGTGCAGGGAGCGCAAGCATTTAAAGAAGGGGTAAGTATGACCTATCAGCTCTTTTCAGTCTTTATACCTTAACAGTTTTTATAGTTTGCATCACAATATTTGTGATTTCTCTCTTTTTTTTTTGCCTCTCATTTTCATTTGATTTGAACAGGGAGAGGATCTTGTAATAGCAATGCCTTCAACAGCTCCTGACAATTCACTCAGCTCATTTCCCTGACTCTCAAATCAGAAGAGTTTATTCTTCCTCTGCTCTGAGACAAAAGGATTCCCTTTAAAGCTCAGATTTCTTTAAGGAAATGAAAAGAGAGAGTCTGAAAGTACTTGGCTGCTCCAAAGTGCAAATCACTCAGGAAAACTCTGTCTTGGTCAATCGATTCATCTTAAACAAAGTGACTTGAAAGGAAGGAGGGTGAAGGAGAGGGTCTGAATTTAAGACTTAAATTTTTCCAGTAAAACAGTCTATATTTGGCTCATTGTGTTGAGAGCTCTTTGCTTGAGGCAATACCAGTATTTCTGTACTTCTGAACTGATTTTATATACGTGTCTTCTCATTAATTAGTTTTGCCTTCAAGCTCCATTTAAAAATACGGGGCTAAAGAGGAGCAAAACTAACATCAGTGTATAATTTATTATAATTTCTACTTTTTGTTTAAATAGGACTGTAAAATTCTGACTGAAGAAAGAATTCCTTTAAAAAAATGAAATTAAGCTTCAAGCTATTTTTTAAATCAAAAGTTCTGTGGTCAAAAAAGGAAAAAAAAAAGTAATCTAGTCGCAATTTTAAAACTCTTTCCTCTAACCACAAATCCATTCTCTGTAAGTCAACTGAGCAATAAAGCCAAAGCAATATTTAGTTACTGGGGAAATATGAGACCCTGCTCATAATGTTCCTCTCTGTCATTTTTTGGATAGCAAAAAGATTTCACACATTTCTTTACCCTTTCCTTTCTCTGAAGAATG
>NW_008239444.1:171554-210796 GCF_000691975.1 Corvus brachyrhynchos
TTTCCCCTGTGCAACAGCAGAAACAGATGATCACGTTCCAGAAACCCAGAGCAGCCTCATTTCTCTTTTAGATTCTCTGTATTTGTATTCTACCCACAGCAGGAACCACACCAGAGTACACTGATACTCTGTGTCCTGCTTGCAGCTGGGATGGAATTTATTTTCTTCTCTGTAGCTGAGTTTTAGGTTTAGAATGAGAATAATGTTGATAACACACTGATGTTGTAGTCATTGCTAAGGATCCCCTTCACTGAGTCAATGACTTTTCAGTCTCAGCTCTGCAAAGGAGCAGGTGCTCAGGAAGCCACGAGGGAGCACGGCCAGGACAACTGACCCAAAGTCACCACAGGGATATTCCACACCCTGGAGCATCCTGTCCAGTATAGGAACTGGGGACAGTTGGCTGGGGAGCACTGGTCACTGCTGGGATGGGCTGGGCCTTGCTGAGTGATTGTGTGGGGCATCATTTGTCCTTCTTGGGTTGTATTCTTCTCTCTCTTTTCCCTATTATTATCATATTTTAAGGAGGAGCAGAATTTCCATAATAATTTTTTGGGAAATGTATCACTAAACTTCTCCCACATGCAAAGATGGTTTGAGGGTTTTTTGCACCAGATTTCACTCAAACTGATGTGAACCAAAATTTGTACTTTGTACCTACACCACAGTAAGGTCACAGTCCCCAGCTACTGGGTTGGGATCTCCTGATGGCAGGAGCAGTACACATAAACCATCCAGAAATTATCCTTACCATATAGATTTTACACACTTTGCACAGGAGGAGAAGGGAGAAGGAAATCAAAACCACAAGCAAGATAAGATTCAGCACCCTGATAGCTGCAAGATAAGATCAGCATCTCTGAAGAGAGCACACAAAACTGTAATAAGCTGCAGTGACACTGTTTACATAAACAATGCCATTCTTAAACAGTTGTCTGAAGTTCTGTGATTAGAGATTATTGAGGTTTCCTAATATATTTGACTTTATCTACCTGGGTAAGAGACTGCAGCAGAGCCTAAGGCTGCTGTTTCACCGGGGGCAGAATAAAAAAATATATAATCAGGCTGAAAAGGGATAAAAAGTTACATGCCTATTATTTTTTTCTTGGTTTCTTTTTATAAGTACTAAGTCATGTCAACTTTAAACACTGCTGCTGCCATCACAACAGTCGTGGGATCAGTAATGAGACTAGAAACCAGGGTTCTGATTTCAAAAACAAAACCCCAGCAGCCACGAGGAGGTGGCTTTGACTGTGCAGGCTTATGTGGCACAAAATAAAAGAAGAACTGCATGGAAGAAGAACATGGACTGCACTGGAAGAACCACCACAAGCCATTTGTAAAGCATATGAGGGCTGGCAGAAAAACTTGCATTGTCTGGGGACATCCTGTGCGTCTCATTTCACTAGGTAAAATCAAAACAAGGTGGGAATCTGACAAACTGGATCAATAATTACTATTGTTAATGACAATATCAATAGCTAGAGTCCCATCAGAGGAAAGTTTTGATCAGCATGAGTTGTGTTTCCTCCTATCACCAGAAGGAAAGAGGTGAAGATGTCATTGCTGTACTCAAGGACCATCATTATCTTGGAATATCTGCCAGGATCAATTCAGTTAAGATGTTCTGCCTCAGTTTATCTGTGCAAAAATTAACATTACCACGCTGAAAGCACAGGGGTAGATCCACTGCCATGAGGGAAAAAGCCATAATCACTGTCACTGAACACATCCTGGTTTATTTTCGTACCCAAGCAGACTCAAAGCTGGAAAGAACCATACTACTGAGCAAAAGATTTCAAAATATTCTGCTACCTGTGTAAGCTTTGCTGCATCACACAGGCAGAAACCACAGCTGTTCCTCCAGACAAGATCAGAGACTGTTTAATATCTCACAACAAAACTAAACAACTACACATTAATTAGGGCCTGGAAGAGAGCATGTTGTATTCATTTAAACTGAGGAAGTACATCAGAAGCTGAAATGGAAGTAAATGGATGGAACCTGGCTCTTAGAAAATAATCTGCATATATTTAATGACTAAGCATGCCTTAGATTCTGAATTTTATGCCCCACTCAGAAGGACATTTCTAGGAAAAGACACTGTTACCTCACAGGAGAGGAGAAATTGGAAAAAGTAAGTACTCAGCAGTGCTCCTGCAAACATCTGAGTTACCTTCTTCCTGGCCACCCATCCATTCTACTTTCCCTAATTACATTCAGTAGGATCAGAAGAAAAGGCAGCCTGGATGTGGGTCAGAAATAAAACCAACAGTCCCATCTCTCTAATGATGTTTGGCTTTGGAGACTGAGATGAAAGATGCTATACAATAAGTTGCTCTTATTTTTCTCTCTCTTCCTCTTTGCTGTTGCCCTATGAAAAGATGACAGCTGAAATACTGACTCTTAATAAGAAAGAGCATATTCAGTTCTCTGGGTATGCAGAAAAAATTGTGGACCAGAAAATACAGAGAGTGGTTAGAGATGGAATAAACCACACAGCATATGATGCAGTGTAAACATCAGAGTCCCAATGCACAGGATTATAATTTCCTTCATTTAAGTGTTAATCAACTCATATTACTGTGAAATCAGCATTTTGGAAAATCCTCAGTTAATGCATTTTTGCACTGAGCCTACATTAATTTAGGAATTGCATTAAGCTCTATGGCGCTGCAGAAGACCATTGTGTCTTTGGAACAAGGAAATTTATACCAGATTGTGTTCTTGATGCTATCCAGGATTTCCAGTAAGTAAGGAAAAGAAGGATTTATCTCATTATATGCACAAAATCATGAAGATCAATATATAAAAGCATTAATGAAATTTTATATGTGAAAACATTATGGTGTTACATAAAAATCTGCATACCTTGATTCTGGATTCTGGAAATGACCTTAAGATGTTGAGACAAAAGGATCTGACCAAGTGAGATGATTACCACATGTTCTTATCAGAAAATAATAAATACTCTGTACACTTCTCAGTGATTATCTTTGAAATCCCAAATTTGATGAGAGTCAGGAGAGAGGCATCAGCAGGACACAGAATAGTTACCACCCCCAAAATGATGGGTTGCTTTGGTTTGTGGGGTTTTCCCTTGTGGGTCTCATATATAAGAATAGACCAACTTATCTGTTTCTGTTCCTGACAGCACAACATTCCAGAGCAGCTCCAAATGTATTCACCACTCAGAAGAAATATTGCAATAAACCAAGAATAAAATTTCCTTAATACCATTTCCTCAGTGAGGGCTGCAATGTTTTGGATACACCACTGAAACCATATGGCATCCTCAGCTAATTTAAGATTTAAATCACATATATAGCTGAATGACAAAACCTGTTGCACACAAATGGGGGTATCTGGATAACTTTTACTTTTGATTTCATCATTTATGCATATTTATGCATGTTTCCACAAACCTACAGCAGAGCTTATTATACCAGCTTATCTTCAAGTTTAGGCTCACTTCAAGTTTAATTTAAAAATTCCTATAAAGTTTCTAACAAGCCATTATCAAGGGTTTTTTTTTATTTCCAGTGGATGTATAATATTATAGAGCAATCCAACCAAGCAGGAAGTTCTTACTGACATCAAAGGGAGAGTTTAGACCTTTAGTTCCACACTGTTTCTACATGAAAAGATTTACAAGTCCCATATAAAAGAAGTGACAGTAAATATATTTGGAACTAAAATTTGGTCTAAGTCAGCAGACAGATCCCAGTGGGTGTTGCCCCCCAGGTTCCACAGAGCTATTAGGCAAAAAATTAATCTATGGTTAACAGCTGAGGACTAAGTGAGGACAAACAAGTAAATAACTTTCCTGCAGGGCGGGGTGACACGGTACCACTTTGCTGTGCACATCTGGCTGAAGGCAGCACTGCTGCACAGGCTGAACTGAAGTGTTGGTGGATGCCCCATCCCCTGGCAGGTTTGAAAAGAGCTTTTCTGGGCTGGCAGCACCCAGGAGGAGCATTCAGCAACACCAAAACAGAGAGAAAAAACAGAAAAAAAGCAATTTTTAATTTTGAAAAGAAAGATTATTTATCATACTTGGAATCACACAAGCTATTTAAAAAGCATACCTCCCCCAAACCAGCAGCACTGTGAGCTACAAACTGATCTGCAGGTTTACAGCAGGCTTATCTGAATGACCTTAAAGACTTTTGCAGCTGCTGTGCCCCTGCTCCTGCCCCAATCCCGAGTCACCCCCCCTCTCCTGACTTGGAGTTGGATGCTATGAAGGCGAGTGTCAGATGAAGAGTCTGCTGAAGTTCACGTTATACCCTTGAAAATATAATTGGAAAATTCATGAGCACCAATGACTTTATCCTTAATTGGAGCACTGTAAGTTGGGAATGCTCCTTCAGCACTTCAGAATGACTTGGTTTAGCTCTCCTAGAGCTCAGCTCACTGCTCCAGCGGGCTTCTGTCCTGGCTTCACAACAAACACTTTCTGCTAATGCCAAATTCCAGGACAAAACCTAGAAAGGTATTTTATAGAAGCCTGCAGCAGGAAATTGGAAAATTTAGAACACTTTGGGGTCATTGGACAGGGACAGAGAGACACCAACAGCATGATGGGCAATCCTGAGTCAAAAACTGTATATCTGAATTATTATGTCAGAAAGTCCCACACCAGGAACTAAATCTTTGGGAGATTTTCCTTATGGTACCACTCCTTTCTGAGGGAACCTTCAAAGTCTGAATTGTAAGGGGCAGCATTTGCGTTAACAGTGGGTATAACAAACACACCCCCATGAGTGATGCTTTCAAGAATTAAATAAAACTGATACACTGGGTGTGATTGAAATAAAAAATATTCCCCAAACTTCCCAAAGTTGCAGGCTTAGTCCATTTGTTATACTAAAATACGGAGTCTGGTGTTCATAAAATGAAGCAATAGAAGTTCCCCTGGTTTAGTCCCTTGTGACAGCTGGTGTCAGGCAAACTATTGTGCAAAAATGTCTATATTGTAATGAAAGTATGTTATTATGCTAAACCACAACTATACTGTATAGTTACAAAAAAAAATCTCAAGATGCATAATTACTGGTGTAGATAAACCAGTATAAAAATCTTATTTTAGTCTGGGTGTCTTCTATAGTATATTTTATCTACTTATGGTGCTTATTGCCCTGTGTGAATTGACAAATGTTGGTCTAAGACTAAGAATTTATTTGAGAAGTCCACAAGAGGATTGAACTGAATAGCAATTTCAACCTGAACATTTCTTTGCTTGCAAGTTTCAGATTCTTGTAGAAAACAGGGCTCATGACATGGCAAAGTCAGAGCTCTCAAACACAGACAAAAGAGCAAATATTCATATTTACATTTTGAAAACACAATGTGCTTCTGCCTCTTGACAACAAATAAAGTCAGAGAGCTGTGGCAAAAACCAATCTTTCAACAGGAAGCTTGTATGAAATATTCAACAGTAGGGAGCAGTTCCTTTATGTGCATATGACCACTTTCTTATCTGAGGAAGCAGAGATCAGCAGTAAGGCAAAGAGAATTGAGAGGGGGGTCTGCTACTGCTTTAATGGCTCTTTATTGGCAGTTATTCCCTGGAGAGCCCCAGCACAGGGCTAACAGCCATGGGAGAAAATAATGCTGGAGAAAGTCCACTGGGTATCTCCAGTTCCAGAAGCTGACAAATTGCCTCAGTCAAGCGGAAGCCCTGCTAAGGAGAGAGGCACAGATGTGGGGTGATAAAATCTAAATATAATTTCCTTTTTTTTTCCAGAGTTTGAGACAAATGTAGACTTTCCATTAATATTGGAAACAGTGCCATGAAGCCATTCAGCTTCAGGGAAGCACATGGGATCACTGCTATAGCCACTTCAACCTGTGCCTAGGTGACAATTCTCAGCACAATTTTTGGATGTCTGTGGCAGAACAGCTCTGAGCTTTCATGTACAGTGACTCCTCACTGAGGTGACAGGTGTCCATACCCCCAACTCCAGACATCTTACACAGGTAACAACTTCCTAATCAATTTTGTGACACTTTGATCTTCTGCATTGGAAGAAGCCTGCTGTTAACCAATGCTCCAGATCAATGACTCCAAAAAAAAGGCTAGAAGCGTAGGAAGGTTTTCTGTTCCTTGGCTGTTGTTGATTGATTTTATGAAACAAAAAACATGTGTAGCAGTACTTAGAGTCATTAATATTTTGAAACTAAAATGTCTTGTTGGGAAATCAATATAGTAATACACAAACATCATGAACAGTAAAGAAACAGCTAAACAATATGGTGAACTTAAAGAAAATCAATAGAGTGTTCAAACATGACAGTAAAAGACTAAATAGAAGAACTACTTAGAGGACAAGTTAATCCACCTACGAAGTGTTAACCACCATCTATTGCTGCTGTTTCCTACATCATTGACATCAGTGAAACATCCACTCTTCGAAATTAAGTATAACACAACAAACAGCACAAGAGGAGTACCCTGGATCAGTCTGGAGAGAAAATCTGACCAGCACTGGATACAAAAGCCTACATTAATTATTCTGCACGTGGGTGAAAAGAAAGCCTGTCATATCTGCAGGAGCCGAGGATGAGGAGAAATGGAAAGAGAAAAGCCAAGTGATGTCCTACGTCATAAGAGTCATGAAGCATTTTTAACTACAGTTAAATCAGTTTTGACTATGTGGACAAACAGAATCAGTTTTTGAGCAGCTGTCCAAAGAAATTAAATGAATGCTTCACTGGACTGGGAGAGCACAGCCGAGTCTGGCACTGGGGATGTGAGTGGTTGCTCTGCCTTCATTCTGAACGAGGCCAGGCTTGGTTTGGATTCCCAGTGAGCTTCAGTTTATCACCACATTGACATCTGCTGGCCATAAAGGAACTCTCACAGCAGTCTACAGATTTAAAGACAGAAAGGCTGAGCCTTTCATTTTATATCTTATTTTCTGTAGTTTCATTTGAACATGCCTTTGGCATAACTACAGTATAATTTACAGTTCCACAGGATGTCACCAAAATAACTGTAATAAATGCTTTCCTCATGGAAGATCTGAAAAGACAGTTGCTGTACATTTCTGAATAGTCCATAACCTTATAAGGTACACCAATATTTCTATTTTGACAGGACCACTAAATAAACAAGTAAAAAGTCATGCCAAAGAACACTTTATGGACTATTACATTGTTTCAGTCATCCTTGTGATCCATTAGGCTCTTGTACAGTTTTAAACATAAATATTTTGTGATTTGATTTTTCTTTTCTTCTATGCAATTTGAGCTAGTAAAGCCATTATTGCAAGCATTGGAATTGCACAGCTGGGAAATCTGTCTTGCTGAGAGGAGAATCAGACCTAATATATTTTCATTTATTTTAATATATGCCATGTGGAAAAGGCAGAATTTAAACTAAGAGTTTAATATGCAAAGCAGGGAACAAACTTTTCATTTGAAGCTTTCACTCTCTTTTATATTGTAAAATGGATTTGTCCTGGAGCTTGGGACAGTGTAAATACTAAAAATAAAGGTAATTTGGACTCAGGAACGGCTTATTTCTGTTCACTCTGTATTGAAACATCTACTCAGCTTGTGTCACCTAAATAAAAGCTCACACACAAAAATCCCACAGCCTCAATGAGCCAATGTCACAACTTAAAAAGTGAATTCATTTCTTGTAGTAAATTCACTTAAAAACTCAGCGAAGTGCCATCTTTGCATACACACCAACCTTACTCTATTAAATTTTGTGCATTAAGTAGATCAGTCTCAGAAAAAAACCCCACAAGTGTATTTTAATCTCATCAGTATTTCACAAGTTGAAGTCTCCAAAACCTGCCAAGACCCCAGGCCATAAGCAAATAGATCCCTCAAATATCAAAGCACTGCCTGCGATATCATGGACAGAGAAGACAAAACATTTCCTGCTTTGGTTCGAGTTCTTTATTTATTTTATCTAAAGTAAATTTGTACATTTTGACACTGCTTCCAGTGTTCTATTTCTAGACTGGTGGCCAAGGTGCTGAGTGTATGAAAAGCCAAGACTTTCTAGCTAAGGGAGGCTGCAGCCACACACTGTTGCTCTCTCTCTGTCCTGCCCTCTGCAAAGAGCTTGCAAAGCTGAAGACTCCAGCATCAGCCACATCACAGGGTGAAAAATAGTAACCCCAAGTACAAGGGGAGGTACCACTTGCTTGTTGCAAAGTGTTGTAAAAGAGCTGGGTCTCTTTCTACAGGTGTAATGCTCTGGAAAACAGTGGAGCTATTTCAGGCAGTGGCACCTGTGTGACAAAGGGCCACGAGGTCTGAACTTTAGGGGCAGAGGGGATGCCCAGCAAATCCTGCCAGTGGTTGTGATCTGTAATTGCTGCTGAAATCAATGTGAGCTCTGTTTGCTCCTCCAGATGCCTCCACACGCAAGAAACTTACAGGCTATGGAAAAAAAAATTTCCAAGTTCCTCAGGCAAGTTTTCCAGCCAGCAGGTAACAGTATTTCCTCTTTCTGAACTCTACCCATTCTTCCAGATATATCAAAGCTGAATTAGGGAAATGGGAATGATGGGACTCCCATAAGCTCAGAAAAAGCAAATGCAAAATGATCCAATTCAGAAGCAGGAAGAAAAACAGCAAAATCACTCTACAGAGAAATGTCACCCTTAGGACTGTTCTCCACCTTACACACCAGTGATTCATAAAGATCAAGTCACTGGGACCTCTTTATGAATGGATCATTAATAGCTTATTTCTGCATAAAACTTTCCACTATGTGTATGTGTGACATTTTAAATCTTCACATCAAAGCAATGCAGGATATATTAATGCAGCCTCACAGCTTTTGGCAGCTACATCTACAGCTAAGATGTCTCTACATTATTTTATCAATTATTAACATGGAAAATCAACAGCCCTCTTTGAGAGTGATTTCTGAGCTTTTATTTCAAATGGCCTGACTGTTATCTTGGCATTTTGTTGCCTCAGGGCTCATAAAATCGCTCAACTTTTTCATCATCGACTTCTCACTGACTATAAATCTCTACTTCTGTGTATTCTAAATCCAAGGTGTACTACTCCACTTTAAGAATATTTTAGGGACAGTTTTTATTGATGTCAGTCTCACTTTAGTTTCATTAGCTCTGTTGCAGAATTCCCTGTTTACCTGTTGGGGAATTAGATTACAACTTGGGAGCAATGTTTTATTCAGAAGACATCATCTGCAGAATCAGGCTTCATTTCACATGGGTAACATAGATATTGATGGCCTGATTTCTTGTCTGTGCCATGTTTTAGAATGTAAAGGATGGATTTAACCAGTGAATGTGAGGAATTGTACCTTGTATAGGAGCATCATGGGAACCTGCAGACCAGAATGGCTTCAGTATTAATTGAGAACTCCTTGGGATCTTAAGGCAACACAGAGCTCCTTATTTCCTCAGTAAAATCTAGTCCACACTGAAACTGAAGAAAAAAATTTCTTTATAATGGTTGTAATTTACATATCACTTGGAAAATACCCAATCTGATTTGCATGTCCTTAGCAAATTAAATAAAGATAAGCATCTTGCCTAGTTGCACTGTGATAGCAATGTAAAGGCAGGACCAGGAACAGAAACTTTTAGATAAGCATATAGTTATGAAAAGGAATTCTCCTGGAAGCTCTGGGCCTGGGGTTAATATTAATAAAAAGCAGTTCTGAGTTACTTACTGAGTTGACTCTAAAATTTCTAACCATGTGAGTTCCAGGTACAGAGCCAATACTGAAAATCACAAAATACTTTTCACAGGAATATAAAGAAAAAAAGAAAGAGTGCTGTTTGGTATTTTCCCTGCACATTGTCACTACAGCTTTGGGGTCTGTATATCAGAAGCTGTTTTTATAATTCAATGATTACCTTATATTTATTGCATCCTCATTCATATCTTCTCCCTTAGAATCATTTCCTTCACACTATGTATTTAATCACCCTCAATTTAACACTTCATTGACCTTTATGCAAAGTCAGAGGCATATTACTCCTGAAAAAGAGAGAGAATGGCCATATTAATTTACTGCAGCTTTCTCAAATACATTTGATCAGCTCTTGAACAAAATAGAACAGTTATAGCTTAGTGGAGCAATGCTGATTTACATCACACAAGTCGCTGTTCTGCTCTTAGATCACTTGTGTTGGGAATAGATTTTTTTGCAAAGATAACAACTTGGAAGAATTCCTGCAAGAGCAGAAAGTAAAATAGTACTTCTTTCCTTTTCTTCTTTTGAGCTACCTGACTAAATTTGGCAGCAAATCTACAACTTTTGATTGCAACTGGCAAACATTTCCACCTCTTACTTTTGAGGTTGTGCACCAAGTGTAACAGAAAAGCAGAACACAACACAAATATTTTTTATGTCTACACTGACCTTTATTGTATGAACTCATTATTACATACAAAACATTGTGATATCTCTATCTTGGGAGAAGATATTCATCTTTCTGGTGAAAGATGCCTTATATCCAAGGTCATTATATTTTTCTGGATGCTGGAAGACATTGCAAGAGAAGCACCACTCAGCACAGACACCCTTCAATTCATTAACATTTTTGGAGAGACAAAAGACGGATCGCCTCTTCAGAACTCTGCATCTTGGGAATGAGTTCTATGACTGCAACTCACAGGAGTACAAGGCTCTAAAATCCCTGCTGCAAACTAAAAACTGGATCAGGCAGATCCCTGGGGCATTTCAGAGGATATTTTGCTTGTGTTCTTTGGAAGCAGCACATCAGAGACAAATGCCCATCCTGACAGGGCAGTGATTTAACATAATTTAACCTTCACCTTTAAGCATCTGAACGAAATACACAGGCATTTAATTGGCATAATAGCAAGTTATATGTTTGTTATTGATTAACACACTTACTAAAGGTTAACTAGTATTTTAAGCACTTTGCAAATAAAGTGTGTATTCTAATTATCCTGAAGGACTTGTAATTATTTTGTTAAACATCAAGTAAATGCAAAAACATTTCTTACTGGCCTGAACTTGTATGTTGCAAACTGTACAACTTTGTGTTTTATTGTTCCTGTAATTTTCAGACAATTACTTGGCAAATAGATTGACCTCTCATCTAAAACTGCAATACACCATGGTCAGTTATGGGTTGGCTTAAAACCAGTAAAAGACAGTCTGTGCCTCACATGTGAGACCGCATGGGAGAGAAGGGACATTTTCACAGTGCAGGAAGGATTTTGGTAGTGGTAGTAATTTAAAGACAAAGCTATTTATCCTCACCAGTAGCTCTCTGTGAACTTACTGCAAGTTCTTGAGTGTTCCTTCCCTTTTGGGAGCTTTACACTCAGAGAAACCATATGAAGTAGGAGGTTTTTCCAGGGATGATTACCATCAAAACATCAGCTTAGAGAAATCTAGACCATAGTCATTGAGAGTTTGGGGCCTGCCAAACAAAAACTGCCCTAGACTTCCATTAAGTTTGCATGAGCTCAAGCTCTAGATTTTTTTCAAATCCCCCAGTGCTGTTCATTGCACTTTGTTGAAAACAATGATTTCATGATGACAGCTTGCATGGGACAGAAGTAGTCTTTCACCATTTACCACGATAAGATTTTCATTTAAAAATGTGGTATGTATGAATTCAGTGTTCACATTCACTCTTCCCAACACAGGGCTGGATTTCAGAGGATAAAGTGCATCAACACAGTCTGAAAAGCCTGTTTTCCTCTAAGGCAAGTGAAAATAAGTCAATAGATCTGAAAATAACATTTCCTACCTGCATCCGACTGGTCAAGCTGGGCAGCCAAGCAGAATCAGTGCTGCTTTCTTCTCTACATTCTTCCCAACTTCAAGGCATTGATACGACCTAAACTACAGATATTTGGAGATCAGCGAAAGTCTAAACCTTTCAGGAAAAGGCACTACTGAAACAATGATGCTTTTTATTGATTAGCTGCTAATTGTCTGCTCCTTGAGACCTGACTGTAAACCTACCCAGTTAAAGGTCAAGCACAAATTCCTTCCAAACAGGATTAGCAATAAAAACAGTAACAAAACTGGGGCAGTTTGAAGTGTGTTGTTTCATTATAACTCCCTTGGGATCAGAAATGTCAATGGTAAAAGGGAAGTGAAGGCATGCTAATGAGGGATTCAGCTTTGTTTGATGTGCCAAGGGGATATTCTGTTAGAACATTCTGGTTCTGTGCTCGGCTTCTCTCCCAGGGCTGTGCAGGTTGCTGTCACTTGACAGTTGTCACTCTCACAGTGGAAATAACTGCCCTTCTGCTCTAAATTGCCACTGAGCTGTGCTTAAACTTTGAAATTTTATTCATCTTGGATGAGACGATAAAACTCAGCCTTGTCTTCTTACCTGGGGGTGGTGGGCTGCTTTTCAGAAGGACCTTGAGTGCTGCTTTGATTTTATTTTAAATATTTTTATTTTATATGTGCCTAAACACTTTTTATATCTGCTCTGTCTCATATAATATTATAAATGGTAAAAAAAAATTCCCAAGCCTTAATATTTTTTAAAGTCTTTGAAGATTAGGAAGTCTTTAGAAGTTCTCAGATCTCCTCATTGACTCCGCTATTCTTTGACACAGCAAGATCAAGCTTTTATTTCTTCTCACTTTCACAATTTCCCCTCCTGGCTGTATTTCTGCTCCCATTTCTGTTTCCCTTGCACACCCTCCTCCTGTTCTGCCTCATTCCCACCCCCACCCCAGCCCCACCAGCCCCAGCCCTTTGAATCTCCTGTGCTCTTCAGAGGGGCCTTTCAGGGATGTTTTTTTGAAGTCAGTCTCAGAAACCAATTTTTGGAGGTACTTAATATTTCTTTGCATACCTTCTTCTTGGACTGAACTAGCAAAAGGTTCTGGGGGCCTCTCACAGGAAGGTCCTCACAGAGTCTTTCAGCAGGCACTGGTTAAATGGGGTACAGCTCCAAAAAGGCTCCCTCATCCTAAACTTATCAAGCTGTTGCCAAACTGAGAATTCAGACCTCTCTAAGTCAGGTTTCTATCCAAAGGATGTATATTTGTGCATATATACAGTGACTGTAATGCTGAAATGCATTAATTTAGTTTCTGAGCAGTACCATGAACTTATGATCATGATAAGATAATATTCCAGATTAAGGTTTTCATGGTTATGAACACAGACATACTTAAATGAGCTAATTAGAGATACAGGTAGAAAAATAGATAGTCAAGGCTTTAATGTAATTACTTGATCTAGAGGGCAAAATCTGGCAACATTACTCACATTTTCTTTACATCTCTTTTCCACATCCTTCCTTCCTTCTCTCACTAAATAGATCAGCTCCTATGGGCACTGGCCTTTGTGGACACGTGTTTCTACTGCCTTCAAGAAGATGAAGATGCAGCTCATTGGTATCTTCACAGTGAAATATTCAGTTGAACTGTGCAGTAAATTAGAACTGGAAGTTAGTGCTACAGTTAGACTCAGTTTGGAATAGCTCCTCTCCTCCTCTGCACCCTGAAATAATTCTGCAAAATAAAATATGCCCTTGGACCCCCCCAAACCCTCCTCACATGCCCCTAAATCAAAGCACTTCACACTTACTCCCTCTCTGCCATAAACAACACCCACAGCTTTGCTCATACTGGATAGAATAATAGATGTGTTCTATTCCCCAGCTATGACTGAAATCTTGTTTTCATGGAAATGTGGATATTCAAAAGTCCACTCCCTTCTGCCAAAACCAGAACAAATCCCCATAAACTTATTCATAAACACACAGAGAAGTGATAGCTGGAAAAACCATTCTGGGTAATTCCAATACATGTTGACATGAATTGTGTTCATTTTTTAAATGTATCAGTTTGTGCAACAGAGCAGCTCCTGGCACCACCAGTCTGCATTTAATAACCTGATAGAGCTGATTGAGATGCTGGGAAGAATTGCTATTCCATTTTAGCAGGCAGGGTTAAACTGATGTGCATTTGATTTTCCACACCAGGCTTATACCCAAGCTGTCCACGTGTTGCAGAAAGTTAAATTAATGCCTGCTGCAATGGCTGATGTATCTATGTCATGCCTACATGCATGCTCTTCATTCCCTCTAAATGTTAATAGCAATTCCTTTTACTTTTGTATTTCCATTGCAGCAAGTATAAATCCCAATATTATTCCTACTCAAATCTATGACTAGGGGGTTATTTTTACCACTGATAAACTGTTAACAAAGATTGATGCTTGAAGCTGCTCATCCATTCATAAGTGCTCCTGTGCTATTATTGGGTTCTGATCAAAATTAAGACTGAAAGAGTAGTCTCCCATCCTTCCAAGCACTGTGTTGCCTAGTCATGGGCAATAAAACCAGCAAACCAGAAAAAGTAATGTATTTTCTGCCCTTGCTCTCAGATTCCTGAGATTTCAGCCCGGGAGCAGGACCATAATAATTACTGTAACGGCCATTGTATCGCACGTGGCAATCGACCCCTCATGTGGCATCCAAACTGAAATGTGAATCCACACTGGGAATTGCAGTGCAAGTGAAGAAAATGCATGGAAACAGGGCGAAAAAGCCACCTTAACTCACTTCCAAGGTTTGGCAGAATCTGAAATACATTTTGTCTGATCCCAAGGGGTTAAACACTGTCAAGGTGCTGGAGTGAGAAAAGCAATGGAAGTCTCAAAACAAGTGACTTGTTTTTCTGGCATTGCTGCTTCTAGGTCCCAAACTTTTCAGAAAGTCTTGGAATTAACTCAGAAAGTGTGCTGGCAAACATGTACATGTGAGTTATGTTGCTCAATCTGCCCATGAGCTGCTTTTTTTGCTGTTTTTAGGGCTTCTGTTATATGTCTGCAAGTGTTTGCAATTTGTACTGAGGCTAATTGACCTTGCACTGCAGTAATTGAACACTGTGAATCATGTCAGTTTTGTTTACTTTGAATTATATATATATAAAGTAAGGATTTGAGGCTGGATACTGAATGACATATGTTATTTTTTAAAGCCCCCTTGTTTCTCCTAACCTCTCTCCCTATTCTTCCCAAGGAAGAAAATGAAAACAAACTCTAGCCATCCAGTCCTTTATACCATCATTCAGCAGTGTTACCTTACCTGTCAAAACTACTCCTTCAAAGAGTTTATTCCTACCCCAATAAGAAGAAATAAGTTACAGATACACTCCAAGCCTTGGAGATTTGTTTCATTCTGGCTGAAACTGCAAAGACGTAGTGGTGTTTTTGACACCAGTGGGAATTCACTGAGACAGTCTCAAGCAGCACGTCACCCTTCTGCTGTCACCTGCAACAGCTGCTACCTGGCTGTGAACCACTGAAACCTCCAGCAGTTCTGTCCTTCACTAGGCCCAAAATTCAGCCAAATAATAACTTGTGAGAGTTTGATGCAGAGGGAAGTCTCAGACATGGGAAATGAAATTATTTTTCTGTGGTTAGATGCAAGTTCACTCTTGGTGACTGCATGGACAAGGATGCTCTCCCAAACGTGGGATTTGTTTAAAGCTCACGCAGTAAGTGATGGGCTTTCCACTGGCATTGATGGGTCATAGGCAGCATTCCCAATGCTTCTGTCAAGTAGAGTTAGCTAATATTTAATTAATACAGAAATAACAACAGAAAAGTAGGGACATTCTTTACCTAGAGGAGCATTTTCCGGTACCAATTTCTAAAGTATAAGCCCTCACTAATAAAGTTTTTATAACTGTCACATCAAAAACTCTCTCATTGTGAAAATTTTAATGTAGCTTCTGGGGTTAGCTGTCAATGCAAATTCAGGTGGGGGTTTCCTCTGAGTAAGTAAAATAAAGGGTGTAAAATCTCTGTGGATAAACCCAAAACAGAACACAGCCAATTTAAAGAACCTGGCAGTTTCTGTAACTCATTTAAAGTTAGGGTATCTTTAACACAAAGCCTTAAAGGCTGAAGGCTGATGGCCTGTTGAGTAATTAATGCCATGGGGACTCACGCTGCACCTTTTCAGGTGCCACGTTCAGTCCTGCATCTTGAATTTCCTGCATGATAGCTACCTGAATAGAACATAAGATGGATTGATCGTGAGCTGCAAGTAAAACGTCATCCATATAATGATATATGGTTGCAGCAGGAAATTTACAATGGACAGGCTGTAGGGCAAGATTGACCACCCTTTGGCATTTAGTTGGGCTGTTACACATGCCTTGTGGCAACAGTGTCCAATGAAATCTCTTCATTGGTTCTGCATGATTCAAGGTAGGCACAGAAAAGGCAAACAAAGGTGCATCGTCAGGGTGTAAAGGTATGGTGAAAAAGCAGTGTTTTAGGTCTATAATTACTAAGGGCTAGTTTAGGGGAATCATTGTAGGTGACGGAAGCCCAGGTTGCAGAGCACCCATAGGTTCAATGACTGCATTTACTGCCCGTAAATCATGCAATAATCGCCATTTGCCATTTTTTCTTAGGTATACAGAACACAGGGGTGTTCCAAGGGCTAGAAGATGGACAAATATGGCCTGAAGACAAATGGTCTTCTACAAGCTGTTTTAAGTTTTGTAGCCGTTTCTTTCGTAGGGGCCATTGGTCAGCCTACACAGGGTCCTCAGTCCGCCATGTGAGCTTACCTATGTCCAGTATTTGATTTTGGAACGGCTGATCAATGGCCCCAATGAAAAATGTTTTTTCGGTGAGGTTGAGTCTATTTGTATGGTGGTTCCAAATTGTCCCAGAACAGCTCTTCCCCATAATGTCCATGGTATAGAGGCAATGAATGGGGCAATCTGGGCAGTTTTCCCTTCAGGACCAAGGACAAGCCAAAGGTGAGGGCTTTGTCTAGGGTGATGCATTCTTCCCACCCCAATTAGGGTCAATGTGGGGCTGATTGTGGGCCAATTACTAGGCCATTCACTGCTTTTAATAATAGAGACATCAGCTACAGTATCAACAAGCCCTTCAAATTTTTTGCCATCTATACTGCATATCAAGGTTGGTCGAACTACTGTAATGGAGCTTGTCCAGAAAACCTGTGGCTGACCTGTGCTGCCAAAGTTACTTGTGCCACGTTTACTCTTACTACTAGGGGTTTTGCTGGAAAAAGGAGTAAGTTGTGCAATGCATTGACCTGCAAGTATAAAGGAGGGTGGCATAGGAGTCCATAGCATAATTTGTATTTCGCCTTCCTAATCTGAATCAATAACTCCAGGTAGTACATAAAGCCCCAATTTAGTGGCAGAGGAACGCCCTATTAGCAAGGCATGAATATTATTACCAAGGGGTCTCCACACTCCAGTAGGAACTAGGTGCACTGAAGATGTCATGAGAGTTATTGACTCTCCGGAGGCCAGGTCCAACCCTGCACTGCCTGTGGTTGCAGGCAGGAGCTCACTTGCCAAATATTTTGCCTCGTATTTTTTTGATTCTGAGGGGCATGTGGGCCCACCCCTCGCTGGAAGTTTCCTGGTCGTATAGCTTTCCCTTTTATAGTGTACCGTGAATGGCAATCAGTAGCCCAATGCTTCCCTCCTCCACACCGGGGACAATCTCTAGGTGGCATTTTTATCCCATCCCCTTGTTGAGGGCAATCCTTTTTAAAATGATCAGTTGAACCGCAGTTAAAACAACCTTCTGCCCGCGTGTCTGGAACCCAGAAATGCGCGGCTAGAGCCGCGGCCAGAGAGTTAGTATGATGAGTGGCAGAACCCACATTTTGGCATGCTCTAACAATATCTGCTATGTCACAAGTGTGCGGGTTACTAACAGCGAGCAATGCTTTTCTGCAGTCTTCATTTGCATTTACGAAAGCAAGCTACCGCAACAGAATAGCTCTGGCCTCATCGTTATCGACTTGCCGGGAGAGCATGGCTTGCAGTCTGTCCAGGAACTGTACAAACGACTCCGCTGGATCCTGTAAAATCTTAGCAAAAGACATGTCAGCATCAATACCCATCCCTGGGAGTCGCCGCAGGGCTTGCCGGGCTAGGCGGGTGATGATATCATATACGTCACGCGGATAGCCTGTCTGCGCTGTAGGGACTGCGTACGGACCCTCTCCGCTCAGCTGTGCGGCAACGATGGGTGGATTTCTGTCTTGCATTTCCACCTGGGTAGTACACAACTCACGGTAGTCGGTGAGCCAGACTGCAAATTGCGTCATTGTTAAGATCATTCTCATTATGCTTTTCCAGTCATTAGGTACGAGAACGTACACAGTACTTATGGACTCTAGGTAAGTTAGGACGTGACAGGAGGATACGCCGCTTTCCTTTACTAGCATCCTCAGTTCTTTGATTACTTTATAGTCTAGTTCCCTGTAGGCCGGGCTTGTTGGTTTGGCATATATATAACCAGACAGGCAGTGACGACCGCCAGGTCGCCCTCCTCCATCGCAGCTTCCCTATGGTTCCACCAATGCTGGGTCATTCTGGGCAGGAAGCGAGTCCAACGTTTGCTCACGGTCAGGGAGTTCCGTGCCAAGGGGCCAACCATGGAGGGATTTTTATCAGGGTAAAGCAATTCCATAGAGAATGGATTAATCTCGGGGTATCCTGATGCATCAGATACGGGTTCTGGTCGCACTGAGGGCTCAGGGGAGTTGGCTTCTGAAGCCGCATAATGGCCAGCATCCGCGTGACTTCCCTTAAAGGCTGCCATGATTGCTCTCCGTGTAGCGAGGTGCCCACAAACTTCGGTATCACTGTCCCTGGTGATATCAAAAAGTCTCTGCCCTACCGCTTGCCAGGCTTCTGATTGAAGGGGCCCACTAAAGGGGAAATCTCTAACGTGACTGGACACCCAGTCCAGCAGGGTGCTTAATTTCGTATCGGCAATATCAATAGTTTGCCCATGTACAAGCTGCCGTAACAGGTCCAAGCTCCTTCTTTGTTCCAGGGATATTCCACCTCCCATATTGCTTCCACTGGTTACTCAACTGATAGGTGAGGTGCACGCACTTGAATTCCTTGAGTTCCTTCCCTGAACTCTTCCTGGTCAACCAATTTTTAACATAGCGGAAGTACCAGAGTGGTGCACACCCTTCACTGCTTTTAATGGTCCCGATTCAGGCCAGTCATTTGTAGCAATGGGGAACAAAGATGAGAGACCCCCTTGTATGTCCCAAGAAGATCCCTTTATTGCCAGAACTCACCCCCTCTTTATACCCTTAATCTCAACCGAACACAACCGAAACCAAACCGAACTTAACAGCAGAAGGGCACCCATTGGCTGGCACAGCTGCAGTGCTGCTGTCCACACATCCTATCAGCCAATCAGCTTCCCGCTCATATGCTGTGCACGTGTTCCTCCAGCCAATCACAGTCTCACTTCCGCCTGTCACTCACCTGATGCTCTCCTCACTTGCAGTTGCCTCTCACCCCTCACCCAACTTCCAATGTGCAGCCCTCAGCTGGGCTTTTCCACAGGGCCTTCTGGTGAGCATAAGCCTCAACCATTTTAACAAATATAACCCCATATTCCACATGCTGGCCTCATGGAAGAGTTGCTGTTCCTTTTACTTCTCAAATATGGGCTGTAACCCCCCCAGCCCAATTCTTTTGCACCAACTACCTGCAAACTACCAACTTGTTCATGTTATTAGTTACCACCTATCAAAAGGTCACTGCAGACTCACCTATCCCATGATTTAACTTCATTCTACTTCCCTCAGGAAAATTATTCTTAATAATAAAAAGGTAGAGATGGATATCTCTCCTAAGACCCCCCCAGCATCTACCAGAGAGCTGAAACCTTTCTTGTTTAAAACAAAGCCATCCAGCTAGAATAAATAGATTTGGGGGTTTTTTGTAAGGGTCATACCTTCTATGAGGAGCACTGAGAAAGAGCCAGGAAGCTGATGGCTGAATTCTTAAACCCATGTCATTTAAATTATTGTCCCACACTGTTTTGACAGAATATTTATTAAGCAGATGGGACCTACAATTTAGGCTTTTAATTGCTGGAAGTCATCAGTGTCAGGAAAATTAATCCACAAACACCAGAGGTTTATGTCCAAAAAGGAGACAGAGGAGCCCTGCTACTTTATTTGAATAAAGGGAGAGGCCACGGGGCAGTTCCCCTGGGGTCTCTCAAATTGTTAGAGGATGCAGCCTCCTTTTTATCCTATTTCCTGGCCACATTTCCCTCTGTCTTTCCCCATTGGCTGAGGTACTTAGGAGGTACAGACTTCCCGAATCACCTAATACAGACCGGCTTCTGATGGAAGTTCCTATGGAACTTATGGTTCTTCCCATTGCTTCTTTTGTCTCTCAGTGCCTATCTTTACCTATCAGCCAAGCCACAGTTTGTTTGTAAGGACAAATCCCTCTCACCCCTTTCATCAATAGTGGAATTCCTCCCATTGTTTCTTTCACCTCTCAGTATCTAGCTTTTACCTACCAGCAGACCCACAGTTTGTTTGTAAAGACAAATCTATCTCATTCCTTTCATCAGGTTGATTGTAATTTAATTTTTTTCCATGCTTTTTAAATTGGTTGCTTTTCTAAAATTAAATATTTCATTATAAGCAATTTGCAACTAAACATTTTTTAAATTGCTTTCATTTTAAATGTTGCACTTGTTGGCCTCAATTAATTCTTTTAATTAATCTTTTTTTCCTTGATGCACATCTGTTTTAATGCCCTTAATGAGAAGCAGTAAATAACATCATTAATTTTCTCCTTATTCAAATTTATTGGCTGTAGTTATTTTGTTGCAGTCAAGTGTATGGTCAGAAAGTGTTATCTTCATCACAAACAACTAGCACAGTAGACTCAAAACTCTGATAACACTGTTTGGAAAGCAGGAAATTAAAAATACAAGCACAAGGTGTGAATGAAGCAAATAAATTTTTCTGCTTAAAGAGAAAGCAGTTTTCCTTTCAATTAATTTACTTTACTTTTCAGGATTCAGACTTTTTGTGGCACTTTCCAGAAAACTCAAATTTAACATCAGTATTCAAGGACAAATACAATGTTTAAATCAATGATCTCCCTGAAGTGGGACCCTAAGTTCACAATCTTGGGAAAATTTGGTTCAGAATCCAAATCATGGGCTGTGTGGGATTTAACTTGATTCACTGCACTGCTCTTTCATAATAAAATTATCTGGAGGGATTGCATTTAAAATGCATAAGCAAATAAAAAAATAGAAGTCCAAACCCAAAGCAGTGCTACACACAAGGAAATGAATCAGCAATTTAAACCCCATCAGCAATGGTTCATCTCCTTACTTTGTTCCTGCTGCAAAATTTATGGGATTTGAGCTATCTGCTTAGGCAGCTGTTCTGGGGCATTTCATGTGACTTTCTGAATTTCCCAGCCCAGTTGCAGATTTATGAGCTATGTTTGCCTTGTGTCCAAGTTGATGCCTGCCTTGTTGATGACTCCAGCCTTGGAACAGAATCAGTGAGATCTCCACGTGAATAAGTGAGGGGACTTCTCCTGTAAATCTTTCCCATGAGCTGGTGGGGGAGTGTTCCCTCAAATCTTGGCTCACATTTATTTCTGTTGGCCTGCAGTACATTTTTTTTTAAAGGAAAGAATGAACAGGTAGGTACTTGTGTAATTCTTGCTGACTGATGAATCTACTGCTGCATGGGAAAAGCACAATGCCACTTTAAAAAATAACTGAGTACTTCTGCAGCAATATCTACCTTTTCTTTGAATTGTCTTGTTGAATTGTATTGTTATTTTCTGAGTTCTTATTTTCTTAGAGGGGAAGGGGGATAAAATAACATTTTCTGATCCATATACACGCTGTATTTTGTCAGTCAGAGATGTAGAAATTCAAACCCACAGACCATGGGCACTCTATGCCATATTCAAGCAACATAAATTATTTTTTGTTATCTAATAACTTGAAGTTTTTGGGATGCTTGTGCAAGATAAAAAAGTTAAGACTTTTTGATACTAAATGCTTTATTACAATCTGCAATCTTATAAAGATGACTGATTTAATGTGAAAATCTAGAGCATGTGGAAATACAGAGACAATATATCTAGGGTTATATTCTGTCAAGCACTGAGCACTGGTCTCAGTCTAGACAAAGCCTTATCTCTATGCATGTGAGTAGTTGAACTGATGTTAATGGGACTTTTAACATGCTTTTAAATGCCGTGACAAATAAGGATCTCAATCTTCCCTACCTTGCAAACCCAAGCTTAATAGTAGGTTTATTAATATTTAATACCTGCCTCCCAGATACACATCACAACGACAAGTGTGGATTACAGCAAAGCTATTAAGAAACCAGCCTAAATCTCCAGGCTCCAGGCAGGAGATAAAGGCAGCCTGGCAATGGGTGATATTCCCTGTCAAATGGGAGTGTCCAGAAGGCAGTAACTGCTTTCTGCAGACATTACCACTCATGAGGGATGAGGCAACCACTCACATGGTGCCATTAGCTTGGCAAGGCAGGTGAAGTGCTTTAGGTACCACTTGTCTTAGCCAAGGAGCCAGGAAGTTTTTTTTCTGGAGGGTAAGAAATGTGGTGCACATGGGGCTCTAAGGACTTTGAACTTCTGGAAAGGAAAATTCACACCTCACACTGAAATCTCATTTAAAAAGTGGTTTAAACGTTTCACTCAAAAAACTGCTAGGGTAAAAGAGCGTGGTTTTACCCAATTCTGAGACCATCTGAGAATTTAAAACAAAAAAGAGAAATTACTTTTTGCAAGGTCTCAACACTTTTATATGGTCAGTTAGAGTGTTCTGTTTTGACAGAGCCAGGCTGGATGGGGCTCTGAGCAACCTGGTCTACTGGGAGATGTCCCTGTCCATGGCACGGGGTTGGAACTGGATGGTGTTAAGGTCCCTTCCAACCCAACCCTTTCTATGATTTTATTCTAGGATTCTATGACGGTATTGAAGTATTACATTACAATGCTAAATTTTGTGTTTCTTCTGTTGTGAGTTCATTGTGAGTTTCTCCACTCTCAATGAATGTCCAAACACATGGTATTTGGCTAAAAATTGACAAAAATTACAGAGTTTTCTAGTTGGTGAACTCAGTTAAATGACACTTTGTCTTACAGCTCTGTTTGAAGTGCAATGTTTGAAGATCCCACTATGACTCAATTCCCATTACAAATGTTTGGGGAAGACTCCTCATCCCTCAGACCCTGCTTGAGCTTTGCTGGACCTTAATACAAACAGACTTATGATTGTCACTCACACACACTCGATCCACTTTATTAAGTGAAACCAGGTGAAGGTTCCAGGTCTTGATCAGACAGAGCCCATCAAGTGGGTCTTTCCAAAATAATTACAGGATCTGCCCACTAGAAATTTCCTTCCAGATCAGTGGCCTAGTGAACTAAACTAAATTATTAAAGTTGTGACTGTCAATGACAGCACTATTTTAACAATCACCACTGGGATACAAAAATAGCTTTCCTGGAAAAGGGAACACCATGGATGACAGGACCTGGGAGTGAGATCACAGGAACAGCTGTGGAACAGAGGATACAACAAGACTCAAAAATTAAAACTGCCTGGAGATTCAAAACACTTTTTGTGTCCTGACAGAGATGTAACAAGTGCTCACAAGGGGTCAAGCCCTGCAACAGGAGGCTGAGGGAGGGTATGAAGTCTCCATTCTTGGAACTATGCAAAACCCAGCATGATCCTGAGCATCCTACCACAGCTGACCCTGTTCCAAGCAAGGACTGTTTGGTCTCCAGAGCTCCCTTCCAACCCCACTAATCCTATGGAGAGATATTTAGTAAGATTCTAAAACCTATGAGTTATGAATTATGTCAGGGAATGGAATAATATATTCTTCAGTTCAGGTGGGACCCTTAATCCCCATTAGTCTCAAGGTGCCTTATAAATAATAGAAAATATGAAACACTTCATGAGCTTTTGAAATGCAGCCAATTCTGGGGTGAAATGTAAAACAGTTTAGTAGTTACCAACAAACAAAAAAACCAACAGAAGCCAAAGAATGCCATATGCAACTGAAACTACAGGGGGAATTAGGTAGGAAGAATTTAATTATCCAGGCTGGATTCTGGCCAGAGCTAAAAGTAATCAGAAAGTCAGTGAAAGACCAGAAAAAACTGATCTCATTACTCTTGCATTACTTGGATCTACTTCTAAATGGAAAACTCTTTCCTGAGTCTCCTGGACTGACACTGTTCACACATAGTTCAAAAAGATCATTTTACCACCAGTTAAAAACATAGGAAGCTGATAACAAAGGCAGAGTCCCAGCCTGGGTTAAGATAGACTGGGATTTGATTCTCCTGCTCCTGAGGGCAGCAGAATTTTGGCTTCACTGAAGCTGCCTCTCCTGAGATTTGGGAGTGAAATTAGTTGCACCAGGTAAGCCAGTTAATAAATGTTATTCACTGCTTTCTACAGGACACCAGAATTTTGCAGGCAGTGAACATATATGAACCACCCAAAAGCTGATCCTAAGAAGATAAAATCTAATTTCTCTTGGTAGGCACAAAACACAAATGCAAAGTATTGTGAGGAAAGTAAATGGAAAGTACTGTCAGGGAGAAAGCAACCAAATTTAGGTGTAATTATGTTTACTCCCCAAAAGTTAGGAACAGTTTGGAAACCAGCTCAAAAAGAAAAAGATAAGAGAATTGTGAGCATGTTACTGAAAAAGTAAGAGCAAAAAACCTGTGTGAAACATGGGCAGCGCTCAGAATGCTGAATAAGGATTTTCCAATGTGAGTGACAAGAAAGTGTGGTGGGGAGGAAGAGAACAGCAGCTGTACAGAATCTTTGGAGATTCTGCTTCGGTTGTCAGCATTGTTCCAGAGTTTCATGTCCTCCAGAAAACACGTAAGTAATATTCAAGGAATATTTTACTTCAAATTAATTTTCCCCCTTTTTGGAAAAATAACATAAACCACATTCATTAGAGAACATCTCAACCCTCCAAGGCCAAACCCACTTTCAGGCAGAGCTGATCTTTTTCCCATTATCAGGCTTCCAGCAATGAATAGTGTATTGTTTCGGCAGTGAAGCCTTGTACCTGACAAACAGCCAGCACTGTGCTACAGGGGGAGAGAATAAATGGAAAATAGAAAGATTTGGGTAAGGAAAGGTGAGAAAAAATGTAAATAGTGATCTGTTTCTTAAGTAAATACAATAATGTATCAGTTCTGAAGTAGCATTAGGAGGCAGAAAATTTTTGGCACTGGATTCTTCTTTTATACTACATCTTTCAATCCGTATTAGTGAAGAGTTTTTCAGTAAACACAAACATAAATCTCTGATGGCAAAAGCCAGAGGAGAACACATGTCCTTGTCTCCCACAATGAAAGCTTTAACAAAGAGCAGGGATTCTGCACAAAAGTCTTGAGAGTGGGGTTTTGAAGGATGAAAATGTTTGCAAGCACCTGCAAAGGACCTACCACTTGTTTGTGGAAAACCAAAAAGGAACAAAGAGCAGAATCTGACCCATCTTCTGGCACTTACAACTCTGTGTGCACCCTGCACAAAGCCCTGAGGATGACTGCTCAAGTGGAATACAGGCCTGACATTCCTTAGGTAGCTGGAAGAGCTCCTTTACTACACAGGAGTTTTACTACGAAGATATTCCCGTATTTTAAGCAAGAATTACTCACGTTTCTCAAACAGCTCCATGAAAACAGAAATTATTGTTTGAATGAACTATGGCAATTAATAATTACCCCCACTGTTGAAAAGCTGGCCTTTTATTTCTGATTTGAATGCTTTCAGCTCTCATTTTCAGAGACTGGATCACATTATGCCATTGCTGGCTAAATTGAAGAGTCTTTGAGAGAAGTAAACATCATTGAGCAGCTCTTGCTTGGAGCCTGGGGGTATGTGCAGGATGTGTAGGCACAGACTCCAAATGAACCAGTTTGGGAAATAACAGCAACAAGGAGCTGGGCAGGAGCTGAACAAGCTCTCCAGGAATTCGGATTGCAGGTGAGAGTCAATCTCTCTTACTCTTAGCCAGAGTGAAGCACATCTAAACACTGTCCCTGACAATCCCATCTCCAAATTGCAGCACAGCCTTACCCCAAGAGAGCCCCCACCTGCATTTCACTGACTCTCAGGTCGTTTGAGAAACAAAGCAGCACAGAAAATCACCCTATTCAGAATTAACCAAGAGTGGCCACATTTTGTGCCATAGCACAACCTGGCCCCAGGTGGTAACATGGTGTTTCAGGGATGTACAGATGTGCTGCCTGGGAGGAGGGGAAGCAAAAAGCCCTGGGCAGTGTACTCAGAGAGGGAGAGGGTGTGTTTTGCTGAGTGCAGAACAACTCCTCATTGTGTGTGCAAAGGCTCTGCCAGCGAGGGAAGTCCCTTTCCTCCTCAGCCCCAGCCCAGCAAGGCTCTGACAGATTAGAGCTGGCAGGGCCAGGCTGTGACAAACCTGAGGGAGCTGGGGTTGTTTATTCTGGAGTAAAAGAGGCTCAGGGGAGACCTTATCACTCTCTGCAACTCCCTGACAGGAAGGTGCAGCCAGGTGAGGGTCGGGCTCTGCTCCCAGGCAAACAGTGATACAACAAGAGGACAGAGCCTTAAGCTGTGCTAGGGGAGGTTTAGGCTGGACATTAGGAAAAACTTCTTCACAGAAAGGGTGACTGAACATTGGAATGGGCTTCCCAGGGAGGTGGTGGAGCCACCGTCCCTGGAAGTGTTTAAGGACAGACTGGATGTGGCACTCAGTGCCATGGGCTGGGTGACAGGGCAGTGTTAAGTCATAGGTTGGACTCGATGGCTTCAAAGGTCTTTTCCAACCTCATTGATTCTGTGATTCTGTGAACGGGACAAAAGTTCCCACTGCTGTGGCTTCCCATCCTGAGCTGGTGGGGTCCCTGTATTCCCGTGGGTTCACCCACCAGCAGAGGAGCTTGTCCTGTGCAGTCACAGCAGCACCCATCCTGTTTTTCCCTCTTTATTGTACTGTGCCCATTTACCCCCCTGAAAACATTGATTTGTCTCTGTGCACGTGCATGTTTTTATCCACATGTTTGCTGCTTGTTGTCCATCCCAGGCAAATCTTTATTCTCTGAGCATCCTCAAAAGCATGTTCCACTTAGAGCCATAACTCCTAAAGAGATGTTGCAAGATTGCTGCAGTTAATGGAGTTACCACAAAGCACAGACAAATCAGACCTCTGCTGGGTGTTGGCAATTGTCTCATCAGGTACAAGCATTTACCAACTCCAGACTTGTGCAGAAGGAAAAAAAACAAAAAATCAACAAGCTGTCCCTACTGTTCTAAAAGCAGAGGAGTGTAGAAGACAAAAAATAAAATGAAAACATGTGAAATTAAAAATAAATAACATAACATAAAAAAATCAATCTTTCTTCCTTTTTGCCATTTCATTTATTTATTCCAGCTTCCCCAGTAAAATAATACAGCAGTAGGATTGTTAGAAAAAACATAGGTGGATTAAATAAAATTAGATTTTGAAAGATTCAGGTGATAAAGCTTATTAGATAAATGAGACAGATAAATCAATAGAGAGATGAATAAGTCAGATACCAGATTTACTTTCTGGGGATCCACTGAGCTCCTTCTATTAGAATTTGAATGTGCCTTGGAGATTTCTCAGAAGCTGCCATATCTGACAAAATTACCCCAAAAATTACTTGCCAGCACTGCTGGACCCCCAGTCCAGAGGCACCTACTTTAAGGCTACCCTTGGAAAGAATACACTCCACTGCAGAAATCATGCTGACAAACACCACACCTCACCTCTGCAACTACAGGCCAGAGAAGGTTCTGTGAGGAAATAAATATTCCTTTATGTTGGATCAGAAATATATATCAGATCTCTTGCTCCAACTACAGGTCATTAAATTGGCTTTATTACCCCTTTCTATCAATCTTCGTGACTTATCAGGATGAGTTTATTCTCTGGTGAAACACTGCCAGCTTTGTCATGCCCCAGCCCTCCCCCCAGCCCCCAGAATCTGTCAGAGCTGCTGTTTGACCAGGGTATCAGGGGGTTCCTTTTCTTCTGGAGCAGCCTCTGAGGCCACAAGCTGCAATGTGAGGTGCTCTGAACATGCCCCAAGCTACTCCATGGGTAAAACTGGTGGCTTTTCCACACTGAGAGAACATAAAAGCCATTTAAATTCTCCTTTTCTGGGTCACATTAAAAACGTGTTGCCCAGCTGCAAGGATTGGATTCCAGCCAACACACTCACTGTGTGGGCTGTGTGAAGATTTATGATGTCCTTTAACTAATCATTTTCTAGCTGTTAAATTCTTGAGATTTGTAAATAATGTGGCAGATAAGTGCACTGCAATCACTCAGCATCTGCACTGAGTTTTAAAACAAGGTTATCTGCCTTTAGAGGAGAGGAGGAGGGTGTCTGCACACCCCTCCAATGGAGAATGAAGCACATTCTCTGTGTCAGCAAGGAAAAGAACTAACTTCGCGAACCACTAACGGGACAACCCTGTCACTCTGGGACACACCTGCAGCTCAGAAGGGTCCCCTTTTGTCATCCACTTGTTGAAGGACATTGCCTGCAATGCCCACACTCCTGGAAATGGTTTGCAAAGGTGAAACCAAATGACTGATGATGGTTTTCCTACAAAAGTTCTGTGCCATTACTGTGAAGAACAGTCAGGTCGTGTTTCAGATGTCATTTCCAAGGATACTTTAATTCCTGCATTATGGGTTTGGTTCGTGGTCATCCAGGACAATCTGCCCTGCTGAATCCTGGGACATCTCATCAAATATCAGGCTGTTTCCACTCATGACTTTATGGTCTTCACAAATACATAATGAGCACCATCAGTTTCTGCTGCATCCAAATAAAACCAGCACTCTAAACCACATTAGCACTAATGTAGTGTGCTACCCACCTTGAGTCCCAAGTCTATTTTTAAGAATGATTTATGAACAAAAATTGACATGCATAATTAACCTAATTTGAGTATTC
This sequence comes from Corvus brachyrhynchos, assembly GCF_000691975.1. NCBI lineage: Eukaryota > Metazoa > Chordata > Aves > Passeriformes > Corvidae > Corvus > Corvus brachyrhynchos. The sequence continues at coordinate 200,368 of NW_008239444.1, forward strand.
CATGGTAAATGTTATCACAGAACTCTGGTCTAAATTAAACAAAATTAAATCCTGATAAAAATTTACTATCCTGCAGTCCCCCAATGAGAGTATGCTTTAACAGAAGATATAATGTAAAATCCATTAGTTTAAAACTGAATGAATCTCATTCTTGCACTATTAATTTTAGTTCTTTAGTTTTATACTTCAGGTTTTTGCAGATTATGCTTAATTAACTTTTTATAATGGTATTTAAATTAGCTGTTCTATATGTGACAAGAATACCTTGACAGATATGTTTCTAATTTGACCTGCAGGATTTAAGTTCAGAAAAGTTGCAGTTATTTTGATGTCTTTGCATACCTTCTTCCCTGTCCTAGCCTCCTCTGTGCCAAACACTTTCCTCTCATGCCTCTGACATCCCAGGAAGGCAGATAGCAACAAATCTTCAGCTCCAATCATGCCAATGCATTTTTATTTTTATTTTAAGTGGCATGAAAAGAAATTTATTCTAAGGCAGTTTAGAGAAAAACATACCTTAAAAAAAAATCACTGTGTTAAATTTATATCTGGGTTTAGCACAAAACCACCATATTCTGAGCAGAGAATGCCCCCTTATTGTGCCTTTTTTCTTACCTACACAGCAGCGAGCTCAGGAGCACTCAGGGAGCACAGCTCTGGTGATGAAGTACAGAGAGAAAAAACCCTTCAAAGCACATGAAAGCAACAAGACAGAAGTTCTATACACACATCAAGTTTGTTCAGCTCACACCAGAGCAAGATTTTCCAAGAGAGCTCACCTACCTTTTACCTTTTCAATTAGAACATATTTTCAGCATCGAAAATTACATTTTTTAAATTTTGGTCATTCCAACTCTGAGTAACCAAATCCCTAATGATAACAAGATAGCTGGCCAAGAGAAAAGCAAAACATTGATCAGACAGTAGGAAATAGTCTAAATTTGCTTCAATTAAAGCTCTGCAGAAGCTGACCATGCCCATGTACACATCATTTCTGTATTATGGGTCACTCAGGTGGACTCTGCATCCTTTCATCAGCCAGAACAACACAATATGAAACCCATTCCTTACCTGAGGTCCCACTGGAAAGGATGGAAGGAAAGCCTTGGGGTCTGGTTACTTGCAAAGGAGTTTGGATGCAACCTCAGTGCTGGGAAATGGTCAGGTCCTGCCCATTTACTGCAGTAAGTTTTGCCACTTACAATCATGCTCTTTTTTGGAAGACATAACGTATAATAGGAAAAAATGCAATAGGGTTCAAAAATCATAAATCACTCATTCTGTAATACAACAAACTTTCCAGTCTTAAAATGGAAAAAGTACAGAGGGTCAGGCTGGTTTGATTATTGTTAGTGAAGATTATAAAAACCTTGCTAAACCATTTTGGAGGTATTCAAGAAATAACTGGATGTGGCACTCAGTGCTCTGGTCCTGTTAACAGGGTGGTAAATCAGACAAAGTTTGGACTCGATCTTAGAGGTGGTTTCCAACCTCAGTGATTCTGTGATTCTATGAATTTGAATAGATGCTCATTTCCTCCATTGTGCTCTCATTCCTCATAAGACTCCATATGCTAGATCCAAAGTTGTCTTAATTAACTTTTTAATTTTGATAGTGATACTATTGAATAGTCTCCAATCTTAAGAATATTATAAAATACTGTTATAATGGCTTGTCAAAATAATCTAACTAACAGGACTTAGAAGATGTACATCTGTTACTGAGTTATACTACAAACAATCAGAAATGCCAACTCATCTTTTTATCATTTAAAGTATTATATGATCCTTAACATACTTGATTTGATTACTGACCAGTTCTTTTACTTTTCACTTTATTATTTCTGTCCCCCCCAAATGGATACTGTTTGCAGCCTACCCCAATTCCCTGTTTTCCCTGAGGGGCAAGGTGGTTTGGAGTTTGAAAAAGTTTTGGTGAGGCATATGTTCCTCAACATCTACTGTGTCCTAACCACTGAATTATTTCCTAGGGTGGCTGCAAGGCCACCTGGGCAGGTCAGTCAGGGGTGTTCCTGATCTTGTTCATGATCCTGGGATGATCCTGCAGGACAACATCACCCAGTGTCACAGCAGCTCTTGAAAAGGACAGTCCAAGGTCCCACAACCCTGTAGGAATTTCCATTAATGCCGTGCATTATGTGCTGATGTCACATGAGGCATCAAGGTCATCTAGAAATGATCCATTTGTATCCTGCTAACCAGTAAAACCAAAATAATTTTTAGATTATTTAGGATATTAAAGACTTTGCTGACCTTTTTAAAAGATATTGTGAGGGACACTAGCATTTACTTTGATCAGAAACATTGCCATAATATCATCAAATAATCAGATGACAACCACATTCACTGTGCAAATTCTTTTGATAATTTGCTACAACACTAAAAAGACTGGGACACTTGTAGGAAACACTAACAGAAAATCATTGGTTTTGTCTTTTGGAAATACTCGGTCAAGCTCTATTCTCATTTGCAGTGATATAAATTTATCATGAGTCCATTCACCCCAGCAGCCCCATGATTCTGTCAGCTCCAATTCTAGAGCCTGGTAGAGTCCCTGCCGAGCCAGGTATTTGCGGTTCCCAATTTATTGTGATGAAACATCTCTGTGCTTAGTCCATCAATCATCATTCTTGTGAGACACAGGAGGTAAACTGAATCATGGCTTCTGTCCCAGACATCTCCACATTTTTGGGTGATCTATGTTATCTTGTACCTCCTGCAAGAACTTCAAAAGTAGATAAAATGAAGAAAAAAAATGCAAAAGTCTTTTGTAATTTTTTTTTTACTCCCCTCTTGAGACTAATAGAAGTTTCTAAATGGTTCTATTAATCTAATTTGTAAAATTAATTATCCCACACAGAAAATTCCTATTATGAAATTTGTGGCTAAGAAAAAAATAATCTTAGAAATCTTCCCCAGACTCAAATATTTTAGATGAAACACCTGCAATAGTGTGTATTCATCTCAAGTTTTAAACTTCTTGAAGTTAACTCAGCATAATAATCAGAGGTGAATTAAGGTAATCACAACTTAAAAATACCTCTGGTGCTAAAGGATGTTGATAGTTGAGAGGAAGGGGGGGAAAATACCTATTCTCTACTGTTCTAATGAAACAGAAAAAGCAGGGTAATTTATTTTTTTCTGTTTCCAGATTACAGATGGGAAGAAAAAATGACATCAATTTATGGCCATCCTCAGGATGTTTCAACTAAATGAACAGCATTTAAAATATGTATATGAAATATGAGATGGATGAAGTCTTGAATCTGAGAAGTCGTTAAGTCCTTATTTGGCTTAACTTACAAAGACTGTTCAATAATTAGTAGAATTTTTTATATTCAAGAGGCAAGGAAAAAGACACTGATGATTCAAAAATGACCACAGAGAACAGACTATAAAATAACCAAGGCAAAAAAATCTATGCAGATTTTATGTGAAAGGTAATATTTCACTTATAGATTTACATCATGTCACATTTATGGTTCCTAAAGTGTTCAATAGCAAATGGGAAATATCCACTGTGATTTCAAAATGCTCAGATTAATAGTTGTTAAAGTAGATGGGTTTATTAGGACAAAAGTTATAAAATGTTCAGACAGTAAAATGCAGAGATAATGATAAAAAAACAAAAAACAACAAAAAAACCCCCAAACAACAATGTAAAATTCCCAAAACTCCTGCTGCTGAGATGAAATTAAAGTTGACTTTGCAGTAGAATTTTCAGGAGCTCCTGGGCACTTGGGAAGTGTTCTCAGGAAAGCAGAGAGGCAGAAATTTGTTCCTGCGTAGGGAAATCACCTGCTCCTTCCCAGGCTGAAAACTAGGGCATGGTGTTTGAGAAGAGCACCTGAGCTTCAAAAAACCCTCCACATCCTTCAAGGCAGATGTGACATTTGATAACACAACAATACAGAACAAAGCATTATTTTTTAACATTCTTGTGATAATGTCTGGACTCCTACCTTAAATCTCCTCCTATTCCAAAGTTCAGCCTGGCACAGCTCTCCTCTTCCTCGGGTTCATCCCCTACTGATTATTCAGGAAACATACAGATTTTTCCTTTCTTTCAGTTATATAATTAAATACTTTTTTTTAAATTCATCAACTGCACTGGCACTGAATTGCACAAGGTGTAGCTTTTTCCCACTCACACAAGGGCAGCTTTTTAAAGGACAAAAAGGGATAAAACAGGACTACCCACAGACATGGGCCAGTCAACCAGCCTACAATTTTCTGTCCTGCCTTCCCAAAAAGCCCAGCCTGGGAGGGAAGGTCACAGAGCCAGGCTGGTGTCAGTCACATAGCAAAGCCAGCAAGGACATAACCCATTAAAAACTCAACATAAAATAAAAAAATAGGCAAGGGTTGGAGGAACAGCTCATATACACCTGGAAGCTAAAAAAATCACATAGAACTTTAGATCCCCAAAGAGGTACTGAATGGCAGAAGGGCATGACTTGTCTGCTCACAGGTAATTTCTGACCAGCCCAGCAAAGACAAAACTTCTCTTTTTCCTCTCCCCCATTGTATTTTTCTCCCTTTTTCATCTCTGTTTCTTCTGGAGACGAGCTGAGCAGCACTCCCCACTCCATGGGCAGCCTACATTAAGTGCAGGGAAAAAACCAGCCAATCTCCCAGCTAAAGGAATTACCTCCCCTCTGCCTCACTGCCACTGCAGGAACTCCACAGAGAGCCAGGAAGCTTTTCCTGAGGCAGCAAACACTCTACCTATAAACCCATTCTTATCAAACAAGGAGAGCCTGACTCTGCTTAGTTGTGTTAATTACCACAGCTTCTGACAAAGGAAGATGTCTTCTTTCCCAAAAGTGTTTGCTTTCATGTTTGGAGAAGAAAATAAGGAGAAAAATGAGAAGCACATATTAATCTGTCGAGGTAATTGCTCTGTGCAGCATGGGGTGAACAGACAGCCCTCAGACCTCCCATTGAAGCTGCAGTCACTGCCAAATGGTAACACACGCTCAAAGCAAATAAATAAGATTAAAAACATTTGTATAGAATGCCACAACAGATTAGAGCACTTGTACAGATGTTTTCCCCTCAATGGCAAAACAAAAAGAATACCAGCCTATCAATACAGTTTTATCTACAGCCCCAAACAAAATGTTAACCAGAAATTGTTCATTCTAAGGTTGGAAAATTTACTTTGGCACATGAGAGCATCTTAGTCCAGTGATATCCAGCAGGAGAAACATCTTCAGGCCTCCAGTTAAGACGAGCTCTTTTCTAAGAGCCCTGGCTAATTATCTGTCCATGCTTAGTTGGGTAATCTTGTCATTTGACTCATCTCTTCCTTATGACCAGACAGTATTTTGGCCATGCACCTATTTTATACATTTTTCATGGACAAATAAGGGGCAGTTGTGTGTATGTATGTGCACACATGTCTTGTATATGATCATACTTACATACAGGAAGATGCAAAACTAAATTACAGGAACAGTTGCAGTGAAGAGCTGAATGTAATGGCAAGATCTCAGAGTAAATCACAGGCCAAATGACCATCACTGAGTATCATGAGAGCCTGTCCTTTATTCTCCTATATCAGTAAAGATAGGTGATGGACATTATCACGACTTCCAAGAAATAATACATCTCATGTCTTCCAAGACCTTGGAAATGCATTTGTTGGCATATGTAGACCAGAAGGACTGAAAGCCCTGGGGTTAATAATGAAATACTTAAACCCAAGGAAAAAAAGAAACAGATGTTCAGTAATACCAATATTTCCTGTTGCACTGGCACTACAAAGAAAATATTTCTCCCTGCTAGAAAATATTCCTTCAATATACATTTACAAACATCTCTTCTTAATTTGTTGTAGTGTTTTCAAGGAAATGTCAAAAACCCAAACTGGTTGGAAGGAAAAACCATAATAAAATTACTTTATCTGGGTTGAAAAACAATTTAACAAATCTCCTTGTGGGGGTGAGGTTGGGGTTCAGGGGGCCATAAAAGTCAGACAACAAATTAATTTATAGTTTATGCTTTAGAAGCTTGACAAGTAAATCAAATACAACAGAAGTAAATGAAGCACAACAGGGAACTGTCACTTGTGACAGAGCCAGAGCTGGTGCTCTGTGCTAATCTTGGGGTTTCTAGAAGAATCCAAGTGACAAGAAGATGACAGATTGTGCTCACTATCATTATTATTTAGATAACATCAAATACAGGATAGTTATTTTGAAACCAATAGATTTGTTGCTTTAGCACCACAATATTTGCCAGCCATAAACTCCAGCAAGTCAGAGCTGTGGAGAAAATGGTTCCTGAGCAGCCTGCACAAGCCAGGATTAGAAATAGATTTTTCTGGTTTTCACAAACACTCTCCCCTTTAATATTTAGGGTGAAAAATCTTAAGTCCAGATAAATATCAAACATTAATCTCCATTTCAAGAAACATTATTCCTTTCAAGAAAATTTCCCAGAATGAGGTATTCAGAGCAAAAGAGAATCTAATCTCAGACCTCAGCCCACATTTACCAGTTCTAACAAGAACACACCAGTTCCCACTGTGACTTATCTTAAGAAATGAGGCCCTATGATTCTTATTTTCCAGCTCCCTCCAGAATATATCTGGAGAAGTCAAAATCCCAGGCTTGTCGTATCTGTCAAGCCGATGTTGCTTTGAGACAGCTGAGTTACTATGGTTAACTTAATCACAATATACTCTCTTCCAGTTTGTTTGTGGCCATAGATACACAGAACATTCGAGTCAAAATTAAAATTGAACAAAGCTGAGCAATATGCTGCATTGTTTCATTTATTTTCCCAAAACTAAGCACACTGGTAATACAATTTAAACACAAAGTAAGCTCACTCAAGTGGCACCCAAGAGAAGATCTCTGCACAGGTAACTGATACTAGGAGAAAATCCTGTCATGCTCTGAAACACAGCAATTGTCTTGCTGCCATAAAGAGCAGAATAGAAATTTCCTCACCCAACAAGTCTGCACTAAGTGGCTTTGACATTACAGATAACAATTACTGTAATCCTTGTCAGCAGACACTGCCTGTCACCTCTGCCACAGAAACACCTTCCCAATAAAACACTGCACAAAGGATCCTGTCAGGCAAGGAGCAGAAGCAGGTCATGATCAATCCTTGCAAAGCAGTCAAATAAACCTGCAAGGCAACAAATGAATGAAGCCATACTGTTAGAAGAGCCATGATTAATTATTTGCTTTCAAATTATGGGATTTCTTTTGTCCTAAATACTTCACTTTGTCTCTAATTTCTGAAATATTTCTTTTCTGTGGCTACAGAAGCCAGTTTTCTTCATCAGGAACAACATTAATGCTGTCCTGGTCAGGTAAACCAGATCTGACAGTGCTGGTCATGCCCAGCAGCTCTGATGCTGTGTCTGCAAATACATGTTGTCTCTACACTGAAATGTTTGTAGGGTTTTTTTGCTTGGTTGTGTTTATTTTTTTGGACGGGTGTTTTTTTACTTGTTTTTTCTTTTTTTTAACTTACCTGGCTCAAGGAGATTAGCACACCATATAGAAAGCTGATCTAGCTTAATCACTGCCTCCTTTAAAACTAAATTATAAGTAAGCCTAAGGTCTTCTTCTAGACCCAGTCTTAAAAAAATGTATCTGCATCTAAAACTCAGGTCCTCACTGTTTCTTCTGAGCTCTTCCAATAATAAATATTATTTTAATTCAGGATATACTGTGAGAGAACTGCTGCATCCAGAGAAACAACTTCTGTTCAAACCCCTGGCACAGAAGGACTTCAGGCAATAAAAACCCCCACATTCACTCTTTGCCCATCTCTATGTCTTACTGCAGCAATTCAGCCTCTGTACATTCTGTAGCAAGCATCAATCAGCCACATATATTTGTGTTTTGACCTCCCTGGCATCACTACCACAGTGAATAAACAGATCCAGCAATACCAAAGCCGTGCCTTACACCATTTGCTGCAGACATTTCCAACACGCTCTCTGAAAACTGGGCAAGTCGAGCCAGTCTGCTCTGTATTAAAGAGCTTTTGAATCCCTGATCCAGGAAGGGGTTATTCTCTGCGTGTCTCTATCTGCCACAGTGGGAAATCAATGCTCCCCACTGCAGGCTGAAACTTCTGGCAAAAACTCATGCTGTGCCTCTGTGTAAAAAAGTCACCCTTTAACTGTGCTTGCAAATCTGTTTACAAATAGCTGCAGACTTCACTGCCAGATACCAAGGTTTAAATAAGGAAGGAAAAAAAAACCACCAAGAAAAAAGGACCCTTCAAAGCTGAACTAAAGCGTATGATGATAATATGAAACAAACTGTGCATGAAAGTCTGTTTGCTAAATAATATATTGGTATAGCAGTGCTGTAATGGGCTATGAAAATCTTCTGACTTTCTGCAGTGAGCTTTCCTAAGGAGCACTACAGAATTTATCAGCTGTTGAGAAGCAATGACTCAAAGCTGCTTTTTCAGCAAAGAGGCCCCGTGTATTAGCCATCCCTGCTCCTGTTAAGCTCTCCTGCCTGATGTAGCTGGTCCAACAGTTGTCAAAAACCACGGGGGATTACGAAACCCTTTTGTTTGGGAGGTGCTTGTAAGGCTGAATGGAGAGAGATCCTCCACAATCAAAGCTCAGTTTTTAGGAGCACCCTCATCTCTCTGAATAGGAGAAATGAGCTGCAGAGGATTTCACCACAGGGGTAGCCCAGCCTTTGAGAAGGTCAGGTGGAGAGGCTGCAGAAACGACATCATCAGGGGTTTTCAAGATTCAGAAATGGCCAAACTGGCCTGATGCAGCACAGACAGCCCCCATTTCAAGCAGGAGGTTGGAGCACAGCCCTCCATAAGTACATTCTAACCATCATTTCTATGATTAAAGGATGATTTGTTTTGTTACCAGATGAGCTAATGAAGGTGACAGAGGGCCTTGGTTTCCTCTGTTGTTCTCCAGTGTCCACATGAATGTTTGCAAACTTCATGATAATGTCCCACGAGAGGCAGGATTAGAGTTGTTCCTATTTTTACACCAAGAGCCTCTTCTAAAAGCTGGCAAGTTGGAGTCTACTGTATATAATAATGGATTAAGAAAAATCACCAGTAAGTGTACAAATCCAAACTTTCAGTCCTTCAATATATTCCTGATAACTTGAGTCTTGCCACCCAAACACCAGGTGACCCAAAGTATCATATTCTCAGAGAACAGGGACTACTTGGAAATACTTGACTTCCAGGAAAAGAAAAATTTAATTGAAGTAAAAAACAAGAGAAGATTACTTCTAGCATGGCTTGCTAAAGGCTTCAGGGAGGAAAAAAAAAAAAAAGAGGAAATAAAAAGAAAGAAAGAAAAGATGAACTTATTGTCAAAACCAGACCTTTGATTTGCTAGAGCAGATAAGGATCCAAGTATGGTGCAGATGACAGCAGGAGAAAAAGTTAACACATCTCTCAAAATGAAACAGCTTTTCTTAAACAGAACCTTGTGATAATATGATTGTTTCTAATGATAATGTTCTAATCAGCTTAATGAAGAGCTAATTTTAAGGTCTTTGCAGAAAGAAATCCAAGGGACTTATGCAAATCATCAGTAAAAGGATTTAGTATCCTTTCTACCTCTGAGCTGATGCACAATGAGGGGGGTATTGGCAAATTTATATTGCTATGGAATGTAAAAAGAAGGATAAAATCCTCCTGGAGTCTGTGCCTGTCACTGTAAGAGGAGGAAATCAGGGACTACACACAAAAGCAGGAAGAACAACCTTATTTGCAGACCAATGTAACCAAGCACAAATAGATCTGGACATCACCCACTCACTCTCCAAACACACAGTGCTGTCCTCTTACAGGAATCCACTCATTACTGGAATTATGCCTACAGTGAATCCAGCACCAGAGGTGTAGCAAAAACTGTGAATAATTAAACAAAGTATGAACACACGTTCACACATTTGAATAATGGAGAATCTTCTACTTACTGATAACCCTTGAATGAAAGTTGAGTGAAAATAGAATCTTAATGCATGGAGAAAAAGAATTTAAACATAAAATATTGTCATTTTATGTTATTGGAAATCCGTGCTAGCAGTGGATAGACTTCTCTTTACAGAGGGGAGCAGACTTGTTGGAATTGCTGACATGATGTATCTTCTTGATGATAAGAGTGTTGCTCTGATATTTTAGCCCCACTTGCAATGCTGGACTTTCTCTTGTAACATTTATAATTACGCCTCAACATGTCACTAATGGGACACTTTAAAGGCATGAACACTGATGCCTTGCTCCAGCAGCACGAGGGTTCCATGGCTCTTTGCTTAAAAGAACAGTGACATTCTTAAAGAGCTCTCTCTATCTGTGACATTTTCAAATAGGTGAAGCTGCTCATATCCACCCATGCAATTAAATGATTTGCTGTTTCACAGAGCTCAAAACATTTTCCT
>NW_008239444.1:210841-232603 GCF_000691975.1 Corvus brachyrhynchos
GAGGAGCATCAAACAATAAAACTGGAACCTATTGTGTTGCCTTCTATTAGTGGCCCTGTCCTTTGAGCCACTGAATGTGACAACAACAACACTGGCACTGCCAAACCCCAGACAAGTAAGAGAGAAAGCACCAGAGCACAGATAGGAAAAACATCATTTTTGTTTGGTTTTTTTTCTAAGATATTCACAGACTATTTATACACATGAGCACACACACATCAAACCCAGCACAGACTGGGAGAGAAACTGAGCTGGCTCATGGAACTGAGGCTTAAAATGCTGCTTACACCACACTTCTCACACTGAGGAGCAGAGTTCCCTCTGCTCACAGAGGAGCAGCAGGAGAAGTCCAGCCCCTTGAATAACAACATTCCTGGGAATCACCAACACCCCACACTGTGAGCACTGTTAATAGTTACTAATGCCAGCCAGATCAACAGCACCGTATAGGTATTTTTCCCTACCTAATGCTGCTTTTGAGTTTGTTATAAAATACTAAATAAGCATCACTGAATGACACAAATTCTGGGAATATCTATCCTCCATTGACTGTATTTTTCTTCCAAAACCTTCTTGAGGTGCTTATTCAACTAGAAACTCCTTGTGGGCAGAGAATAAATCCGACTAAATTTGAATACTGATTTATTTTGCCATTTTGTAAAAAAATCATGTTAAATTGGTAACTGGATCTTCCTGGCATCCTAAAACATTCCTAAAAAACTTAGAGGGTCCCAGTACACCCAATACTTTGAGTCTATTTCTAAAAGAATAATTTGCAAATTTGAAATTTTATGGCTGATATAGCCCTTGGACAAAAATCTGAGCACATCTCAGCTTGTCTACGTAGCCACAGCAAGCTGCAGATAGATCTTGCTTCTTGAAAAAACTTTATTAACTCCCTATGAAAGCATTACCAGTGCATTATTATGGCAGACAATTGTTATCAATTAAAAAAATAAAAGACAGTGAGATGAGTCAAAGCTGCCTCAACTGCTCATTCCACGGGCTGTTGGATGAATTTTGAGGTAATGGCAATTTTGCCTTTCCTTTAGTGCAGCCAGGACTTGCCTCTTACTATTTTGCTGAGTGAATTCAACAGCTGCACAGCAATGTCCACCTACAGACACCCACACAGACACATAACCACAGCCTGCAAGTGCCAGAATAAATTTATATTTCAATGTTAGTTCAGTATTAGGAAAAAAAACATAGTAATAAGTCAAGCAGGTGGTAGCAGTGGGAATGTGCTTCAGCAAACTGGTATTTTGAAGTTGAAAACCCCCCTTACATCTATAAACTGATAATTTACTGTGCAATGATCTATTGTTGTGGATGCCATCATCATATGGAAACAACCCCGCTCTCTTTTTTACATGGCCATTCATTTTTAATTGCATGGGCCACAGACACATTTGTTCATTTCCATCACAGATGTACGTGTGTATCAGCATGTGCAACAGCCACTGCAAATATATTGTGCACCTGCAGTGCACATTAGGAAAGCTATCCAACAAGTAAGCCTGAAATCCACATTTGCAGTTTTGCAGCGAATAAAAATCAGGCTGACTCAGTAAAAGGTGCTTTGATGCTGATTCCCTGCACTTATTGCCAGAGCAACTGTTCCTGTTCAGGAAAACTGAAAGCATTCTCTCCTATAAAATACGTGTGAGAAAGAGGGAAAAAATATATGCAAGCAGGAGGTTGATATAAATGAGGGAAGCCCATGAGAAGGAGCCACAAACAGGGAAAATGAGCTCTGGATGCAGGCAGGGAGTGGTTGCCTGCATTTCAGAGCCCCCCTGGCCCTGCATGGGCTCAGGCTTAGGATGAACCTGAACTTGGAACCTGTGCTGAGACTTCCAGACTTTCCTGTTTATATCCAAGTGCTGTCATGGCTCTTACCTGGAGCCAACAGCCCCCGAGGATGGGGAGGGGGTGTACTGAGTGCTGAGTGGAGGCTTTGTGCCTCTAATGAGGACAGAGAGGCTGCACAGGGCCCCTGTGCCACCCCAAAGGGAAAGATTTATCTTCCTGACAGATAGGAAAAGAGAGTAATGGGGTTTTTTCTCCCCAGAAGTTTTCTTCACTGTCTTGTTTTGACTCAGCATGAACTCCTTTCTTCCAATTTGTTTTTCTTTTCGTGGTTCTATTTAGCCCACCCTTGCCTCCTACACATTCTGGGTTTCTTTGGGTTTGTGGTTTTGTTTGGTTGGGGGTTTTTTGGGCAGGATGTGAGTTTTCAAATTTGAGCTCCTGATAAGTTTGGGTTTTGTTATAAAGAGAAGTTAAGGAAACACAATAACTGACCATCCAATGGTCAGATTTCTGTTGGTGAGGAGTCTGAGTGCCACTGAAATTACTCTTTTATACTGCAGGACAATGTAGTTTCTAAACCATCAGGCTACTTTAAATTTGTCAGTATCATAAAATGTCACAAAAGTCCCTTGTGCTTTAATTTTTCTTGACAGTGTTTTGAAATGGCATTTTTGTGGAACATTTGAACTTTAATTGCTCGGATTCCACTTCTGACTATGCACAGAATCACAGCAGCCCAACACAGGCACACGAGGATTTTTCTTTTTTCAGGAGCTCCACAGTACAAGACGCAAAAATGAGTTTCCAAAACTCCAGAAACATACTTTATCCTAAATTCCTGGTAGCCTTCCTTCCCAGAAAAATGTCAGCATTTTGAAGTGTTTTGAAAATGTTTTGTTAGTGATATTTCAGTTGAGACATCCAGCATTTCGTTCAGCCTCAGCACAGGCAGTTCCTTGTTGGCATTCCCGGCACAAGTCCACTGCACAAGAGAAGGGTTTGTTCTCTGAAGGACAAATCCAACTGGCACAGGACTGAAAAGCTTCTACCATTGCCCCTGTATATCCTAGGCAATAATTACTTGGAAATACTTTCAGGTATCAGGATTTTCAGGCCTCTGAATATGCTCAAACCACAGCTGCAGATTGAAGTCATACACCTGGATGTTCCCAGACACACCAAAGGGCCCAAGCCCAGCACACACAGAGGTGAATTCCTCTGTCCATGAAAGAAATAAGAGAAATACTTTGTGAATGAGTTTGTGTCCATATAGAAAGCCTGAAATAAGTACTATACTCCAAAAAAATTTTCTTTACATGTAAAGGGAAGATTTTTGGAAATAACATGTCCTTAAAGTCTCGTTACTAACACAGGTCTCAACTTTATTTTGGCACATTTCTTTACTTGCAGTAACTTCCTTTAGACAGATATCTTCCACATGCAACAGAATATATTGGCTTCTTTAGGAAAAACAAGTAGAATGGCTTCTAAAAACTTTAAACCTTTTAATTACAAATACTTGGGTTTTGGAGCATAAGTCCAAGCATCAGTTCACTGAGTCCCTCCCTGCTCTCCACTGATGTGTATACTGATGATTCTGCTATATTCCATGAAAGATAAAATGCAGAGAAATCCAATATGCTGCTTTAGGAATTCATTTGCTAGTTATTCTGTCAAGAATTATAACCATATAGGGAGACATCAAAAGAATTTGCCTAACTTCTTTCTTTTGCACAGTGCATATCTGCAGTGGTTGCACTGTGCAAGCTGTTAAAGAAAATAAAATATAAATCCCCAAATTCAGGGCAAGCATTGTATAGGATATATGCTGCCAGACCCAGGCTCTAAGGTGAAATCACTGTCTTTGAAGGACTATAAAATTGCTTTTAAATATCCTACGCTTCTAACAAAAAATGTACTATTCAAAATTTACACAATGAACTCCAGTGCAAATGAGCTGGGCGGGTACAGCTTAGCCCTGATAATCCCTGTAAATGAGGCTCATTGCTTTGTCTTCCCCATTTCGTGTTGGGTTTGTAAACAAATAGTTTTGAGTTTCATAAATAACCAAAGCGTTCTTGAACAACACCTTTCTTGACTCATTCCCCTGCAATTCTATTAGCAGTGAAAAATATGATAGAGCACAGAAAGAGAGAAAGGAACAACATTTCAGGACAAAGAATTGTCAAACACAGCTTCTCCTCAAAATGTTGATTCATAAAATGCTGAATAGTCCCTTTTTCAATGCAGTAAGACATGGAAGGATATGTCATATCGTATTCATACAAAAATACAACAGAATACAGTTCATCCTGATTTTATTCTCCAGTTAACCTATGAAGAATGTGTTTATTTACCTTATTTAAACATCAGGGTTTTTTTGCTCTGAAACACTTCACTTACCAGTAGATGTGAACTCTCATGATATAAATAATCTCTTAATCTATTCCCTATTGAAGCCAAGATCTAATTTCTTAATAATTTATGGCACATGCCAAGTAATACTGAAATACATTATTATTATTATTATTATAAATCCCAGACCCTGAAGCTTGCCAAGTAATGATGAGTATGGGGAAAATATGTCAGCATGTTTCTGGTGTGAAATTTATAGACTATTGAAGTTTTTGAGTTCAAATTGGTAACTGTACAATAAGAGATATTGCCTTTTGAAAGATATCTGTTTCACAACTGATAACATACTATGGACTTCAATAACATGTTTCTAAAAACCTACAATATATGGAATAGATTACATTCCTTGAAATATAACAAGATCACAACTTGGAAAGGACAGGGGGCCTATGGAGAAAATTAATTACTTAAAATGATTGGTGTTATGGAGAATAAAATCACCAATTACTGCAGTAAAAATAGAGACACATCAGATCTGTCGTCCCCTGCAGAGGCAGAACACTGAATGCACAGTGGCATTTGGTGCCCCAGTGTTCAGAGGCAAACACCCAGGGATGTGGCCGTGCAAGACCCTGTAGGGATGGTGGTGGCGGGAAGTTCCATGGTGTTTGTTCCCGCCTGCCATCTGTCCTGCTTTGTGTTTGGGGAGCAGTGAAACCTGTGGATTAGCCAGAAAGATCAGACTGGCTGCACGGGGACATTTAGCTCATTTCTGACTGTAAGATGAATTACGCTTTATTTCCCAGGTTAGTTCATATGCTCTAAACTCCTAAGATCATACTTACTAAAACTATGATGAAAGTCTTCAGGCTAAGAGCCAAAGATCTGATAATTGAACCGAAAAAGGGAGAAGCCTTGCAGCTCTGATACAAGGAGAGAATGGTAAAACATGAGGGAACATGTGCTGTGAATGTTCTGGGCAGGAACATCCACACCACAGCCAGGGTAGAGAGACAGGCCTGGCAGCACTGGAGCAGCACTAGAGCTACACCCAGTTCTGCTGAGAGCTGGAATCAATCACAGAAGAGTTTGGGCTGGAAGGGATCTTAAAGCTCATGCAGTTTCAACCACCTGTCCTGGAACACCTTCTGCTGTCTCAGGTTCCTCTGAGGCCCATCCAACCTGGCCTTGAACACTTCCTGGGATGGGGCAGCCACAGCTTCTCTGGGCAACCAGGGCCTCACCACCCTCACAGGCAATAATTCCTTCCTAATATCCCATCTAAACCTGCCCTCTTTCAGTTTGAAGCCATTCCCCCTTGTCCTGTCCACCTATTTCACAGAAATCCAGTATGAGCTAAGCACAAGAAAGCTGGTAGGGAGAATCCTCTCACTGTGGAATACCTTCTATGTAATACAAACCATGCAAACACCTACAGGAGATTTCTAAAAGTCCACGTGCCACATCACTCAGCTCTGCAGGATGGCAAATTACCAGTGACTGTCCAGGTGGGCAGAGCAGACACTCCAGCCTGTAAAACAGAGCATTATCCTGGCTGCAGCCCCAGGTCCAAGTGCAATCCCAGCACATCAGCACCATTTAACCCATGTCCCTTCATGGCACAACCACCACCTTCTGCTACTTCTGCTAATTTCTCTTCAAGCTTTCCCGCTGTTGCTTCCCCCAGCCTGTCTGGGTGATAGCACCAATACAAATCCACCTGCCTTAATATAATACAGATTTTCAAGCAAAAACAAAGTGCAAATGGCATTACATAGCTCACAATGATCTGGGACCCTCCCCATGGCCAATGACAGCTCACGGTCCACAAGCACCCCTGTGACAACCCCGAGCCCTGAGGCTCAGCAGCTCCCCACCCAGCCCAGCTGCCCATTGCCTGTCTACACTCAGCAAACAGCTGATTCCCTTCCTCATCTCCCTCTCTTGGGGATTTTATGGCGTTGTGGCTCATTTCACCCTCATAACTCAGTCCAAGGTGATGCTGATTATGACAAAAAGGCAACTCTTTGTGACTCCACTTGTGTTTGTCACCTCTTTACCCATCGTGTCCATGTTCTGGTGGCTGCCCTGAGGACCCCAAATTCATCCTGTGTGTGTTCTCTTATCCTTCTCACACACATCCAAAGCCCCCAGTGACTCCCATATCAGCTCTGAGCAGCACAGACCGCTTTTTTTCTCTTTTTTCTTTTTTTTTCATTTTTATGTCAAACAAAATGTCAGCAGGTAACTGTCCTTGCTTCTCTGATGCCATTCTGAAATGTAGCAATGCTAAATATAGACTGATTTAAATGCAGTCCTTTTAGCTGGTATTTCATTATCTTGACTTTTTTTTTTAACAGACCTTTTGTAATGAGACAAATGGGCTAGCAGCAATATGCCAAAGAATATATTATATTGAAGGGTACCTTAAAATCCTACCTCCAATTGCTACAAATTACTGACTAAAGAATATACACTGGGTGCAGTAAAAATAGATTTCACCTGTTCAGCTGTACTATCTTCTGATAAGGCCATTTCAGAAGTAAGGGTAATATTTAGCTAAGCTCTCTTTAAAATTAAATAATCACAGCAATGACATAAAAATGATGATTAAGTATGTATCTCATCATTCCTTTCAATTCCATAAGAAAACTTAATGTCTTTCCCTTATTTACAGAGGCAGCTTTCTCAGGAGCACCAAGGCTCCAATCTGGACACCTTGCTGGGCAAGTGGAGCTGGGAGAGGTTATTTTTAACACACAGATTTACATTTTTTATTGGGACCTCAGCAGCATTATCTCTTTCCAAAGCTGCTTGAACCATCTTTAGCCTTAAGTACACACCTGTCTGCTTCCATTGGCTCCTAGAATCCTATTTAAAAACCTTGTCTGAACATTTTGTGTTTCCATGGGCTGAAAAGCTCCTTTTTAGAAAACGGATCATGGCTAATTTCCGCTGTATCACAATTAGAGTTGGTCATTTCAGATTGGGAAGCAATAGATTTAGTTTTGGTTTTGCCTCTCAAAATAATGCTCTGAGGTTTTGCTGTTTGAGTTTTTTTCTAAAGATAAATTATCAGAAAATGCATTACCTAAAGTAGAACTTACTGTTTCTGAAAGCACCTCTCCCCACAGCTTTAATTCTCAATAACCATTGCCTATTTTAAATCAGAAAGTAGGGAAAAGTAATTGCTGTCTGTGATGGTTTCCAGGAGTTTATTCTGTTTAAATGCAACTGAAATTGCAATATTGTTGCTGAATGTATATCACTCTTAAGCATAAAGGATCAAGGATTTTTGGATTGGAGAGCACTTCAAATTCAGTTTCTCAATATTCAAGTTTTTATGCTCCTCTTTAGGGCGAGTGAATTAAACTGAAGCTTCAGTGTGCTGGTACTGTACATGTAGGCACCATAAAACAGGCAAGGCAAAAATTGTTCTGTTGTAAACCCATGAACAAGCACGTAAATAGTCTCAATTGTTCTTGAATGTGTTAAATCCAAGTTCACATGACCAAGAAGGTTTGAACCACTCTATCAACACTACCAGCACAGTCCCAGCAGAAGGGTTGTCTGAGTTTTGAGTTGTCATTTCTGAGTCTTGAGGTGATTTGACTTGATTATTATGAACACTCTGAGGTGTGTGTTGTACGTAAGTGTCATCCTATCACAGTATCAGCACCTGAGGAAGCTGTAGGTGCACTGGTACTGAAAGAAGAAATGAGCCAGGGCAGTCCATGACATAAAATTCGTCAGCACTGTGGTGTCACAAGTCCTGTGTCCTTTTTTCCTGGATCCATGTCTCACCCAGCAGTGAACCATGTAAACACAGACCTGCACAGGGCTTCCAGAACTCATCCTGGCTCTTATTGCTACCACTGAACCAGGCCAGCTCTACCCTTTTCTCTAATATTCATCCAACTTATTTTTGAAAACTCCAGAGTAAGGAACATAACAGGCTCTCTGCATTATTTGTGCAAGTCCTCATGTACCCACAGAAATGGAGTTCCCTCTGAGTATCTCAGCTGAATCTCCCACTGCTATTACCTGAATAGTGATTCTAATGGCATTTTGGATCAAAGGAATGTGCTTCTTGCCCTGGTGTGAAGAGCACTAAGATGACATTCATCACTTTGCTTCCCAGTGACTGCCAACTTTTTATGATAAGTAGGGCAGTAAATGAAAATAAGACTCCTGTGGAATCACAAGAAGTCCCATAAATCTTCTGTCCATGAATCAAAGAAGCCACTTACCACAGCTAAGTGCAGCTTTTCTGTGCAGACAAATATTTGTTTTCCTAGAGGACGAAAATAAAGGCTCATTTGAAATAGATGAATTTCCATCAGATTAAATTCAGAGGTGGAAGAAACAATTCAGGTAAATTAATAAATTACCTAATTTTCTCAAATGAGCTTTGAGATTTAGATATGGCTGAATATAGCTTTTCTGGATGCAATTAGAGGAACATCTGGAGATTCAACTAGATCATTTGAAAAGCCTTTGCAATTTCAATGGATTATTCAGCTGAAGAATGGACAAGTTGTTATTTTTCCTGTAAACACAGATATGACTTCCAAAGTCTTTCAGAGTCCTATTCTGTTTGCACAGAGTAATGACACCACCAAAGAAAAAAAGAGCAAATGCTGGCTAGGATAAGATATTGAAAAGCTAAATAAATGCAGTTAAACATGGCAAATGCATTTAAAAATAAAACTCATTGCCAGAAATTCTCCATTGAATTTCATTACTGAGGAGGATATTGCATAGATATCTCCTTTCTTAGCTGCGTATTTCCCCTTGAGCTGTTTATGCCCTTAAAATATAATTAGACAAAGACTGTAAATGCAGTACTGGAATCCAGAATCAGAGTAATTCAGTGAGGGTTTAGAAAGGTTTGAAACTGATAAACTATTCATTACTTTTATTTTAGAGGCTATTTAAATCTCACAATACAAGCAAGTGATGTTTTAGTCTAAGGGCAAATCTCAACTGGCCTGAAAAGATCTGCTCTCCTGGGTCTAAATCAAAGACAAAACCAAATCACAAATCAAGGTCTTTTTCCAGTCTGAGGATGAGCCAGATCCCCAAACCAGGAACAGCAAACCATCAAAAAATTGCCAGTTTCTTGTGAACAGAAACTGTGCTCTGACAGAGAGATAGAAAACAGGAAAGAAAAGGGAGATGTCTGATTTTGGAGCAGGTTAAGCCACTTGACACAAGTGTAACATGACCATTATCCTAAAGGAAAAATTACTTGGCTTCTTTTTAGTACAGGGTTGGGGTTTTTTTGGTGAAGTTTGAGTACAGCGGGAATGGGAAAAGCAGCAGACTTCAGAAATCCTAATTTCCCTAAATAAAACCCATCCTGCCAGCTCCCATGACTGACACATCTATTAGCTCAAAAGTGGCAGTCCCAGCAAGATGCAATTTGTGAACATCTGGACTTCTTTGCAGTCATTTCTACTGTCACATTCAGCTATTCAAAAATGTCTCCCGTGGTTTCTGAATGACCACAGATAACCTGTGTTAGAAGACAGA
The DNA here is from genome assembly GCF_000691975.1 of Corvus brachyrhynchos. Lineage (NCBI taxonomy): Eukaryota > Metazoa > Chordata > Aves > Passeriformes > Corvidae > Corvus > Corvus brachyrhynchos. Next base: position 220,547 of record NW_008239444.1, read on the forward strand.
AAAGCCCAGCAATTGAAGGAAGGCCAAAGCAGTTTCATATATTTACATAAAATAAAATAATCTCAAACTTCATGACTTCACTGTGGGCAACTCAGCACTCCAGTCCTTGGGGCTCTACACCTGAACCAGTCTTTCTCTTTCTGAACTGCAAGGTAAAGCCATGAAAATAATAATAATAACATATATATGTAAAAAAATAAATCAGAAAGGAAAAGTGTAGCACTAAACAAATTAAAGTTTTGCAGATGATGTTCCTGCCTGGCAAGAGCTACAAAGTAAAGGAAATACATGTTCTCTGCTGCCTGCACATGTTGTGATTTTGGAAAATTATCTTCTGGTATGTAACTCCAGCTCTTTGATTAAATCCTATCTTAAGCATATGTTACCATTAATGCCCTAATTGTCCAGACTCTAAGCACGTACATAAGCACAATAAATCCCAGGATTATTTATATTTGAGTAGCAGCGCAGCATGTGAAGTTAGGCCTTTTTAAGATCAAGGTCTACAAAGATGAAAACAGACTCAGGGGAATGTGTGGTTTCATTCAGAGTTTCTGCATTGGATCAAATCACTCCAATGTATGACTTCTTTTACACAAGGACTCTCTCATGCTGGGGAAAGCCCCTTAAAAATAAGCTGATATCTGTTTATTTAAATCCAGCAGTTCAAATATCATGTGGAACAATAACCATCAGCTGTTGTATTACAGCTATACTGACATAAGATAAAACAATCTTTTACCCAAACAATCTTAAAGAAAAAAAAAAAGAGAGAGGACATCTTTCCTAAAGGAAATGGGTTAAAGTCCAAAAAAGAGATCTCAATTCTTTGTGATTATTAAAGATCCTAGGATACATTTTTCTAGAATAGGAATTTCACCCAGATACTCTTCATCAACTGTCAATATGACTTATGGACACAGAGGTGTCTCGAACAAGCCCATATTTATTTCCCTAAAGGACCAACACATAGTGGTGTCATTCAGAGCTGCCTGCAGGTTCTGGAAAACACAAATGAGGGGATCATATCCACTTAAAGGAGATTCTCCAGCACTGCTCCAATTATTTAGGCAGTGCTCTCAGAATTCTTGAAATGACCATATTGTACAAACTATTAAATAACATTTTAATCAGCAACTACTAAACATTTGATAATAAACCCAAATATTTGATTTTTTTTTTTTATAATTTCTTGTCCCTATTCTCCAGGAGAAAATACCATGGCCTAGCAGAATGTAAAAAAAGTATAGACTAGAATTTCACACAGGCAAGTGCTCTGAAACATTCTTTTAAGTCGTTCTTAAAACACACAATTCCTACAATTACAAGAAAAGCAGTATAGTTCATCCTTTTAGAAATCAATTTGCTAAGAAGGCAATTCTGTCAAGAATTATAACAGCATAAGGAGATATCAAAGGGAATAATTTATTTCTTTTTCTACAGAGAAGGATTTCAGCTTTAAGCTTTGCTTTGAGATGTGTCTTCCAGTGCTACAGTGCCTGTGCAGCAAATAGAACCAGGACATCTTACAAACACATATAATCCCTCATTTTGCAGCACACTGATAGTTAGTGATGTGCAACCATTGTGCAGCAGCTCAGCAGCTGCTCAGCAACAGAAATTTGAATTAGACATTAAAGGCAACCTAATCTGCTTCATGATTAACCAAACTTTAAGCATACGGACATCTCGGGCTTGCCTGAACTCGAGCTACTCCTCAATGCAAGAGTTATCCAGAGTCAGAAAAATCCTTTTTGAAAATGCAGGCATGAGAGAAGTTAGAGCTAAAGTTTCTACTAAATACTACTACTACTACCAATAATAATAATAATAATAATAGACATTTATGGAACAAATTCTTTGGGACTTCATGGTGTATGAGCACATCCAAAATAACAAGGTGCATCAGAAGGTAATCCTTGTCTAACAGTGGTTTCACTGAGAATTATAGCCATTAAATCTCTTCAGCACAATAAAAGATACTTAATGTCAGCTTGTTGGACAGTTTTAAGATGTTACCAAAGCTACTCCAAAGAGCAAGTGAAAGATATTGATTGCTGAATATGCATCCTGCACAAAATGCTGAAACCTCCCTGAGGAGAGGGAAGTCTTTGGAGATGTGACACTGCAGGAACTGGGGGGTTTCTGGTGCTGTCACAGTATAAAGGGAAGGAGGGGGATGAGGGAACCTCTGGAAAAGGTTTTGATTACAAATGTCAAACTCGTTGACACATTAAATTATCAAAAGAAGCCCATTTTCCAATATTTTCCAGTACTTTGTCATTATTTGAGAGATGTAAATTTTTTTTAAACAGTGGAAGTTGACATCAAAATATTTTTAAATGAACAGTGGGTTGCAGCACCCATCTCACCATAGATTATGGAGGTTGGGCAGATAGAACTGATATATAATATACTTACCATTCAAATATAGAAGCAAGACATACAGAAGCTGCAAAGCTCCTAATTGCCCCCTGATTGAATCTATGATCTTTTTACTGCACATTTTTGGTTTTGGGAGTATTTCCTCTCCCTCAGGAGACAGCCCAATATCAACTACACTACACCACATAAATCACCATTAAAATTAAGCACAGAGTTTCCACCCATCCCCACGTGTATTGTTTTCCATCTAAACTGTACTTGCACTGCAGAGAAACAGGACTCATCCTGTGTCTGAAGAGCATGAATGGGTCTCAGGAGACTTGGGATTTAGTGTTGTGTCACAGACTCTACAGAACATTATGGGGAAAATCATTTAAAATTTCTGTTCCCGCACAAATGGTATAAGTATCATTTGTGTGTGGCCCTGATCCTGCAGATAGAAGTAAGGAAGATAAACAAAATACTTTCACATCATGTTCAATTCCCTCTTGCTGTACTTCTTTTCTATCTTAGATATCTGAAGCTTGCAGAGGGTTTTTAGATTTTAGCTCTGGGGACTGGCATCTGCAGAGTTACTTTTAAAGCTTAAAAAAGTAAAATCACCTCCAGGCAAGGCCCTTATGAACAGTAAACAGTGCCATCCATTTCTAATCCCTGCTTCTCTACACCCACAGGAAATAACCATGAGAAATATGGGGACTATGAATCATTTATGGTGTTTCCCTTGCATGAAAAATTGCTTTCCTTACCTATATGATCAGGGTGTCCATTCCAATTTTTCAATGCCTTTCAGACAGCAGCAGCAGGTCAAAAGAGAGGCAGTTTTCTACCCTACCCTCACAGGGGCAGATGCTGAGGTGGTTTTACCTCAAGTTCAGCTGTTGCCCTGCTGTTATTTGCCACCCTGCTCACTTTTGAGGCAGAGACCTCCAGCCCATCAGCCCAAGGAAGCATCACCTCAGGACAGAGAGTTCCTCGTACAGTGCTACAGAATGAGGCAGCTGCTTGGACAATAATGAATGAAAAATTGTGCAGAAAGTTATAAAGTATTTTTAGATGATTCTGGAAACATCATGTTTACATTAATTTAATTTCCATTCAGTTCAGTGCTACGAGTGTCTGCATCTGTTAACTGGTTTTCCAATTACAGTGTTCATGGCAATAATCACTTTAAAACTCATCCTCCTGTTCCTGCAAATGGAGAGCATTGAAATCAGTCTGAGGGGGATGGGAAGCTGTGGTGGGGGCAGGGAGAGGACATGGGACAGTCCTGCTCCCCTCCACTCCTTCACTCAGAGCCCACCCTGCTCTGTAGGAGATCTGCAAGATCCCAGGCCCCCTCAAAAGTGGGTAAGGAGTGTTGGGAGGGTAAGAAAACCTTGCTGCCCCACCAAACCTCCCTAGGATTGCTGGCTGTCGTTATAACACAAAAATCATCCACCCTTTTTCCTGACACACCGTGTGGGTATAGAAAGGTAAAATGCCCAACTGGAGGAAGCTACACCACCTCAACGAAGACTTTGCTCTTGTAAAATCTGCAGTGAAGTTTCAATAGTGTGTCTCTCTTAAACCTAGTGCTGCAGAATCATCCTGGAGAATAAGAAAAATGATGCAAGGGTCTCCTCAATTCGGGGACCAATGCCCCATTGTTAGAGTAATCTAATGTTAATAGAGAAATCTGGGCATATCCACAAATACGGACACATCCCAGCACTGGACTTCCTTAATGCCACTGCTTCCTTTAGTCACCAGCTCTGTAATCTACTAAACTGTGCAGCTGAAAATGTCCAGGTTCATATTGTCTGGTCTCAAAACTCTTGCACGATTTCGATATATAGATAATAATCTTAGGTTAATTTATATCCATGGCTCTCAATATCCGCCTCTGCGTCCTTTTTGGAGCAGTTCCCACTTTGCCCGGTCAGCTCTGGACGCAGCAGGCTGCGGGGGCCCGCCCCCGGAATCCGGGAAAAAAAAAGACCGCGGCAATAGAGGCAGGTGGTGGAAGAAGGAGGCAGGCTCAATTGTGGATGAAATCCGGAAGGTTTATTGTGTCTCCGAACAGGGGACCTCGCCCCCCGGGGGTGTCCAGCAATGAGCAACCCTGAACGCGCCTCCCAGGGGTTTTATGGGGGGGTGGCGACAGGGGAGGGATGACAACGGCATCGAATCAGGGAAGGAGAAGGACGGGTCTGCGGGATGAGGGACACACAAGGGAACCTATCTTGGGAAAGGAAGGGAGGGATCCTCCCCCCAAGATCAATCACTCGACGCCCCTGCCAGAACTTTCTAGAAGCTTGGGAGGGGTGCCGGAGAGATTGGCAGGGGTCTGGGAGGAGACAAATAGAGAAAGCAGGGCTATGAACACGAAACCCGGAGGGTATAAACTGGGATGGTACAGTAACACGAAATCCAAAGGGGAGACCCGGACTGAACCAAACAAGACACACTCCCACAAATGTCTATCTTTCCTTTCTTTTTTTTTTTTTTTTTTTTTTTTTTCTTTCTGTCTTTATATTTTATCAGCTAACTCCCAACCAAGGTAGAACCATCAGGGTATTCCATGCAGAACCACAGTACCTGAAACATGCTGATGGTGTTTCACCCTTCCTATTTTCCCTTGAAATAGATAGATAGATTGGATAGATCATAGATATTACTTTTGTTGCAGACAATTATTGAAACACACAGAACTGAGTCCTCACAGAACTTAAATCTGATGCTGAAGTACCCAGTTAACTGTGGGCACTCTGCATCCACTGCAGCTGAGCTTTGCAGATGGTGGGGACTGCTCTGCTCCCTCTCCCTTCGGTACCTCCACCATATTGAATGGAAAGACACAAGGAGCTCTGAATCCAGCATTTATTCAAAGCTGTCAGATCTTGTGCACTGAGTCAAGTCTGTCTTCTATTTCCAGGCTTTATTCATCCCAGGTTGCTGATATTTTTGGGTTCCTTGTCTGAAATCCCTAGTTTTTAGCCACAGAAACTTCCTTGAGCCAAGCAAAATCATATTAAGATCTCCATTTTGTTTCAGACTTAGAGTCACTGGAATTTTTTCATAACAAGAAAATCAAACCTTGCTGTTTGCTGTGGCAGTAAAAGTCACCCTCAGAGGGCCAGTACATTAGTACTGGGATAACCAAGCTAATCACTTCACTACAGTGCTTATTTTTAATATTTTCTACCACAGCCAAGATTGCCAAAAGGCTTCACATTTTTGCTGGTGAGTTACTGGTAACATTCTGGTCTCAGCATCATGCAGGAACTGCACTTCCCTAGAACTACTAAACCTGAATAGTATTTCAGAGACACTCAGAACAACTGCTAAGGAAGAACAAGATAAAAAAGAAAAATAAAGGCAGCATCAATAAAACTATGCCTGAGAAGGGAATATATTTACTTAGAAACTAAGATTTTCAAAGGCAATCAGAGTAGTTACATTTTATCACCTAATTACAGTGGGAATGTGAGCTCCACAGTGGCCACTCAAGAAGACCAGCCACGATTTTGCTGTTAACTCCCTCCAGTTGGTGCCTAAACATGAAGTCACCCATGAGCACTTTAAAACATCCTTCTCCAGTGTGTGGTGACTCACATATCTTTGCTAGCATCGGTGGACTGATTAGCCTCCTCCAGAACTTTCATTTTCTGACTCATTTAATGAAATGTGGGCTTTATTCTAATATCTACAGCAATCCTGTACTTAACTCCCAGCTACCTGCATTTTTTATATTTATAAATAGCAATTTGCACATACAATTCTTGTTGTATTTGCAGCTCTCAAAGCACTTTGCAAAGGACATTTTCCCCATTTGCTTTGCAACAGAGAAAGAATGAACAATCCCATTTACTCATTTGCTAAAATGCCCAATTTTTAGCCCATCATAATGGTGTGATGTGCTCTCTTTTATCAGGTACCATTGTTATCCTAATAATACTAAAGATGGCAATAAACTCAGCAGTAGCAGCAACCATTTCACATGTCAAAGCAGCAGGGAAAAGGACTCCAACTTGCACTCCAAAAAAGCTGCAAAATAACAGGTTTCTCATGCAGAGAATCTCTAGAGCCACTTCAAACCCAAGCAATAAAGCATGCCAGGAGATTACCAGCTCTAAAGTTTATCTAGTGCTTTACATCATAGTCTTTTATAGCAGAATGCATTCATATCATGCTCAGATAAGCATAGCAATAGGTGGAGGAATGTAATAGCATCTCAGGATCCTAAATAATACATTGGAAACTTCATATGGGGGGAGCTGGTTTCTAATGCTGTGGATCTGTTACATTTCAGAAGGGCTAAAAATAATCCCCTTCTATCAGCCTTAAAGGAAAAATAAACCAGACTAAAGTACAGCATGTTTACATTCAATAGCCTGGCATCAATAAAGTTTGGACCCTTTCAGAAGATGTGAAATGAGTTTAATTTCAGCATCATTTGACTAAATCTTACCCTTAGCTTTGTTTAATTATAGACACCCTGGAAGAGAGATGAGATCATAAATCTGAGGGTGTTGGGAAGATGTGCTAGTTAAAAATCCAGCTAATCGAGAAGAGGTGCCTCCTGTGAGTTTCAGCATGGATACACTGTAGAAACAACAGTTAAAAAGCACAGCTCAATTAATTATCTGCAATCCTTACTAGGATTGTCTTTTCTAATATATTTACTGTACCACACTCTGAACATTTATAAGCGCTTTATTATTCAATTGTCAAAAACCTAGCTCACAGTGCCTCCCTGTTTCTCTTATCAACTATTTCCTAGTGGCTTTAGAATGAAGGCATAGAAATAACAGAAAAGAGGGATCTCATCCTTAGAGAGAGCCACAGCCTCGAGGAACCCAGAGAATCCTTCAACGCCTCACTGGAAGATCGTGGGGAACACAGTGAAAACCAGATACCCCTCCTGCCATCACAGAACACTATCAGTATTTTCTATAACTGAATCAGATTAAAATTAAAATACTTTTAATTAAGTGGCAATGAATTTCAAATAAAGATGAAGTTTACAGGTTTTCTTGAAGCATACCTCCATTCGTGCCAACACAGCTGAGAACTCCACATACTCAATAGTCCAACAATAAAAAGCAGAGACAGAACACAGACCATCAAACTAAGACCCATCAGATCCTAAAGCTTTCCTGACAATTCAGTCTATTAGTCTTGTGCTTTGTATATTTTTAAAAGACAGTATGACAGGGAGAAAGACGCACAAAATATTCTTCTCAGATGGTTTAGAAAAATTGTAAATGGAACTGCAGAGTGAGGCTTTCAAGTCTGGGCTGCTCTGATAAATCAGATAAATCTGGGACTGCCAGTCCCAGGTAATGTAAATCACATGGTGCAGTTTTGATGTGACAAACGCATTGATCCTTGCTGAGAGCTGTTTTGCATCATTTGAAATACACACCAAGCCAGGCTTACGGGAAAATGCTCTTAACCTGAGATAAACTTCTCCATTGACTTGAGCCAAGTTCTCTTGCAAAATGCAAATCCTGAAACTTTCTTCCAGATTGTTTTTTAATTAACACCTTGCTCAGAGCTAATTCACAGCCTTTAGAATGAGCCAGTGAGACACTTTGATCTCTCTCCTTCCACACCAGACTTTTTGGATGATGCGGAAAGCTTCCTCTGGTGTTCCTGTTCAAATGCTTGTGGGACATGTTAACCAACAGCCTGGTTATACCTTCCCCTCTCTCTCTGGGGGTGACAGAGCATCTCACCTTCCAAGTACAGATATGATTCGTTCCATGTAACACCTGCTCTGGGATGTGCCTGTGCTGTTCAAGTGAGTTACGTTCTGCATCATTCGGACACCCCCGCAAACGAGGACTTGGAGTGTTTATTCACACATTTGTTATTACATTCCAGGCTTTTTCCAGTGCTGCCATTAGTTACTCACACTGATAAAAAGCCAGCATGGCAATCCAGCTGAAAGCATTCAAGTTTACAGACCCCTTCTTCCCAAAATGGACACAGGAACTGGAGCATGAGAATTAGCTCTGCAGAAAACTCTCAGAACACTCCTGAAAGCCCAGGAACTGCTTTGTAAGGCCTGGCATGCAACATGGCATATAGGCAAAGACTCTGTGCTCCCATTATTACTAAATATAATGTGATCAACAGGAGAAAAGAGGTCCTGGGGTGACCCTGAACCTCCTGCACAGTTTCTGGCAGTGGCTGCTTTGTGTTGTCACCTGGCAACTCATGGAACTCACCTGGGGTTGGATCCTGCACAAGTTGTGTAAAGGCTACAAGTGGAGTTTGTGCCCTTAGGAATTATACTAAATAGATTATCCTTCTTGTATATAGGATGGTGATCTTGACATCTACATCTCTGCCAAAGGGAGAAATTCTGCTGCTGCAGAGTCCCCTGAATCATTGCACAAAGTGCATCTGGGTTCAGATCTCTCATGAAGGGCAGGGTCCATAAGGGTGGCAGAAACTTGATTCTGTGGCACATTTTAATTTCAAGTTATATATATATATATGTATTTATAGATATGTGATATCCAGATATAATTTGTTGCATTATGGCTCTACAGAGAAAAGACCAAAAATGACAATTCCTCCTCACATGCCCAATCTGTTTTGTTCCCACCTTTTTTACAAACTTCTCAAAAGAACTGCGTTTGTCTTTCTCACTTTCATTCACCTAAAAAACTCTTTGTGGACTGCTGAATACAAGGCACAGAGTGTGATTAGCTTTAACCAAATGGCCTCTTCTGTTCTTGCAAACTATTCCTATGAAGAACATATCCTGCAGAAATTCTTACATGTGCTGACTCCAACCAATACCTGCAATGTAACTGCACCAACTCCGAACTTTACAGTCTGTTCAGAACAGCACTTTTATCTGGCAGTTTGTTTTCATGCTTGTATTCTTTGGAGTGCCATCCACTTGACATTTTGTATGAATAATAACAATAAAAAATCTTTCAAATAAACAAAAGCAATAAGATAATTTTTTTCTGTTGTTGGGTATTTTTGTTGTTGTTATTACAGTAAAGGTAACTGTTAAGTAGCCTAAAATCTTGATTCTGTTCCTTGAAACACCAGATATCAGAACAATTGACATTTTCTACTGATTACACCCAGGGTGATCCACAGAGAGAACAACAAGAGTAAAGAGGTGGAAAACTGAAGGGAGTGTTTCTCTGGTGCTGCTGTTGCCTGAATGTTAATCAATAAAGCAATAAATAAGCTGCCAAGTTAGGCATATCTTAGCTGTGGATTTTGATCATAATGCTCTAGAGCACATTTATGCAGAAAAAGAAGTTGATTTCTATTGAATTTAAATTCAAATTTAAGCCTTAGAAACAAAATACAGATCTTCAGTTAACACTGAAGGAATCCTTTATTTCCACTTCAAGAACAGAATAAAAATGTCTTTCTGCTGCAGAATTCAGGAATCTAAACTTCTCTAAGAGTTACAGACAACATTTCTTTTCAGTCTTTCATTTTCCCTGTGAATGAGTTTGAACAAGGTGTATGTAGAAAAAGCAGAGAAGCAACAACTAGGATTTATATACTTCAAAAAGATCTGAACTGGACCTCTAAATATAGAGAAGAAGATATGTTCAGAGCCTTAAGATGTCAGCTGTGAATGTTTTCCACCCTTCCAGGAATACAAGACTTGTTAGACAAAACCCTGGATGACCTGGAAGTCCTGCTTGGAGTAGGAGATGTGATAAGAGACCTCCAGAGGCCCCTTACAACCACCACTTCTCTGATTCTGGGCTTCAAAGTAAAACAAAAACCAGAAAAATATTTTCCTTTCATTATTCTGTTTTCTTATTCTATTTCATTAATACGGTTTTAAAAACAAACAAACAAGAAAGGAAGAAAGAAGTGTATATTTTTCAAGAAGGAATATTTGTGAAAGCAATTGATTGAGAAATAAAAGACAGTCTGAAGATTTATCCTAGTAGAAAATTACCAATAATTTAAAAAATGAATAATGTGAAACCTGTTTCAATCAAAAACAAACAAAAAAGCCCAAAATTAGAAAAGCATTTATGTTGCTATAACAAATAAGCTAAACATTACATAATGGAAGGAAAAGGACAGTCTGTACCATACAAGGAGCCCAGCCTCTTCTGAAATACAGCTCTGGGATAATCTGGGATAATCCAAAAACCAATTAATTACTTGGATTAAAATTAAAGAAAAATTCTTTAGGAATTAGAGCAACCTCCTGCTTCAGTTGTTTCATCCTGCCCTGATTCATTAATAAATATCTGCTATTTTTTGAGATTGTTAAGGAAGATTGACCATTCTGTGAGATGATCTAAAAATTCTTCCATGATTATCCAACACAAATTATTTTTAAACTAAAATTACTTCAGAGAGCAGATCTTTCCAAATATTTCCATCTCCATTCTGAAACATACTCTCTAGATGGGTGAGTGCTCTACAAGCTGTGTCTCTTCCAGCCTGTCTTTGCAGGAACAGAGCTTTGTAAGAGAAGTCACAGACATTACACTGCATATTTTAGTGTCTTAGTTTTCCCAAAGGAACCCTGGAGGGACCAGCCTGCTTTATTAAACTTTAGAAGAGTTACAGAGCCAGAGCACAATTAATTCCAAAACATGTTTTCTGAATTGCCATTTTCCCCAAGGAAGGGAATCTCGCATGACAAAGCAAACTGAATTCACCTTTTCAGTGCAAAGTGGCTGCCTCCCAGTTTTAAAAAAGTGCCATTTTTCATTGATAACAGATCCTGAAGGGTGCAGTTTTTAGTGTGCTTTATTTCTCATTGGTGATTGTGTTTATCAGCTTTTCAAAAATGGTCTTAACTTCCCCATGCAAGCCCAAACTCAACTTTCTGTGAATGTGCACATCTCACAGGGACCATCTTCACCACCAGCCAGAGATGGAGCAGGGGAGCTCAGCACATCTCAGACTCCCAATATGGGACCACCAACTTCTTTTCTGATAGTTAGCAGAACCACTGTCCTTCCCACCACAATTCGTGGTTGAAGACCACCTTAGGCTGCTGCCAGAACACAGATATGCTACAAGTCAGCTGGCTCCTATGGAAACCACACTCAGTGAGACAGACACAAGAGGTCACTTCTCCAACCAGAGGCAAACCAGGAACAGCTGAAGTGTGAAACCTCAAATTGCTTTCCCCTCTAAACAAGAGTGCTGCTTGCCCTCAGTGATGTAGTGGTTTGACCCTGGTTAAAATACCAGGTACCCATGAAAATTGTAACAAAGGGTTCATGAGTTAAGGATGGGGAGAAAACACTCCAAGGGCAAAACAGGCTCAAACTTAAAGGTATGAAGTAAATTTATTATTAACAGAGTCAGAGGAGGATAATGAAAAATAAAATAAGCCTTTAAAACACAATTTTTCCCCCCCAGCCCCCTCCCTCCTTCCCACCAACAGCACAGGGAGGCAGGGCGTGGGGGTGTTTAGTCAGTTTGTCACTCTGGATCTTTCTTCAGTTCGCATAGGGAGAGGAGTCTCTTCTGCTATGTTGTGGGGTCCTTCCCATGGGAGACAGTTCTCCATGACCTTCTCCAACGTGGTTCTAATTTCATGAGTAGCAGTCCTGCCCAACCTGCTGTAAACTGAGTCCCTCCCATGGGCAAAACAGTCTTCCCAAAACTGCCGTGACATGGGTCACTTAGTCCATGGGCTGTAGTCTTTTAAGGGTAAGCTGT
>NW_008239444.1:233209-248767 GCF_000691975.1 Corvus brachyrhynchos
GGGCGTGGGCGGCCGCGGCGGCCACATGTCTCTGCGGCAGTGCCTCGCCACCCCTGGGGAAAATCTGCACCTGCACGGTTTTGATTTTCTTCTTAAATATGTCATCGCAGAGGTGTTACCAACCTCTCTAATTGGGCCAGCGGTATGTCCATCTTCAGAGCCATCAGAGATTGGCTCTGTCAGACATAGTGGAAGCTTCTAGCAGCTTCTCATGGAAGCCAACTCTGTGGCATCCCCCTGCCCCCTCCCCCACCAAAAAATCAGGCTGTGTTAAACCAACACAAGTGATAACTCTGGTTAAGAAGTAGCACACACAGAGAAAGTGTAGACTGAACATGCCATTAGTTTTTACTAATTTGGGAAGCCTAATTTTAGAATTTTAAAAAGATTTAATTTTGCAAGGCACTGAACCAAGACATGATGCCTTCAAAGGCCTTGAGTGATTCCTTAAAACAGTGACATATTCAAATGCATCAGTTATCTCTAGAGCCAGAATCTCCATTTGAAGTCTATCCCTATTCATCCAAGACAGTTTGGTCTCTACCCATTTTGATGCATCACAAGAAAGACTTTATAAAATGACAATCAGTGGTTTCATGAGAGAAATGAATTGGATTGTCAAAAGAACTTGAAGATACCTGGATGCCTGCCCAAATCTCTTTGGAACACATGTTCCAAGTCTTAAGACTTCAGTCTTAAGTTTTTAAAACTTATAAAAGTGCTAAAAAAATTGTATTACTTTTTTATTCATATCAACCAAAATACCCCAAATATTCATAGAATCTTTAAGGTTGGAAAAGACCTCCAGGATCAATGAGTCCAACCTGTGACCCATCCCCACCTTGTCACCCAGCCCAGAGCACTGAGCGCCAGACCTAGTCCTTCCTTGGACATCTCCAGGGATGGGGTGACTCCACCACCTCCCTGGGCAGTCACTTCCGATGCCTGACCACCCTTTCTATGGAGGAATTCCTCCCGATGTCCAACCTAAACCTTCCCTGGCACAACTTGAGGCCTTTACCTCTCATCCTGTCCCTGTTCCTTGGGAGCACAGCCTGACTCCCCCCGGCTGCCCCCTCCTGTCAGGGAGTTGTGGAGAGCCAGAAGGAGGCCCCTGAGTCTCCTTTTCTCCAGGCTGAGCCCCCCCAGCTCCCTCAGCCACTCCTTACAAGACTCATTTTCCAGACTCTTCCCCAGCTTCATTGCCCTTCTCCTATCATTCCAACCTCCTGCTCTGAAACAACTAAACAATTAAATCCAAACTCAAATTGATAGCAGTAGCAGTTTCTTGCATTATATCCTCACAAAAAAGTACTCTGTTTGCCATGAATATTAACCCCAGCAAAAGAGGAGCCTCAAGATAAATGGAAATGGGCACAAAAGGGTTACAAAAAAACAGTATCAAAGATTATTTTCACCTTCATGTTTTTCTATGTGCCTGAAGTTTTATAAACAACATAAAAGCTAGCTGGCATAGCAAGAGACCTAATTATAAACAAGTTATAATTAAGTACCATCTCTAAATTATATAACATAATATCAATATAAGTGTATTCATTATGTAAATGGTTATTTTATTGCTCGTTTAAAATACATAATGGAAATGCAGATAGTAGGTGGACAGCATGCTAAATAAGGGCACAAGTGAAGGAAACATATCTTGGCAGAAACAGGAGCTGTAGGTGGGAAAGAACAAGAGCAACACTTGGTTGCCTCTTCCATCACAGACAAGAATATTCACTCGTGATCTGGTCTCATGCATCAAATCCCAGACTCAAGGTTTCAGTCAGAGCCATTCACCACATTTGCTTTGGCTTTTAGAAGCCTCTCTCCTTTCTCTCTCAAGAGGGCATGGGAAGATGAGTGAAGACACACGCACCAAAACTCTTGCTATTTTCTCTACTAGACTCAGTTCAAACTAAACCCACGAACTCCCCCTGTATGCAAAGCTGACCAGCACTTGGGTCAGATACCTGAAGAGCTTAAAAATTTTCAGCTACTTGAGTTCCTGAGGAGGCAGCCAGAGACTGCAGAACTCATATTTTCTGTGGGCCAGGCCAGGAAATTCTTCACTTCCACACCCCTGCTACTCAAGCAAATTTCTGAAATCTCTGAGAGGAAATAATAATAATTCATCATCCAAGACCAGAGCTGGCTCACCTGGATTCACTGTAGGTGAACTATATTTGTAGTTATGATCAGGAAACTTCCCAGTGTGACCCTTCCTGGGAGTCTGTGGCCGTCACACTCCCACGACCAGAGGCAGCAGCTAAGGAACACCCTCTCAGTCCAGATGAACCTCCACGGAAAGCAGCGACCACTCCATCAGACACCTGCTGAGTGCTCACACTCAGTTTTGACAGCATTTATTTATTTGGCCAGAATGTGAAGCAACGTGACTTGGCATTTTCCAAATAAGCCTCTCCTCCTCCCTCTCAGTATTTAATGTCTGTTTTATTTTACAACCCCCTGTTTTCAGCTACTGAAGTTGTCAACTTGTAGGCACTTAATAACAACATTTAACTCTTCAGATTTTATGTAAGGAAAACATTAGTCAGTACTTTGAAAAACAGTTCCTCATTTTGAGCTTCTTTGAGAAATTTGAAGTGCAAAAATTAGTAGCTGTCAGCATGCAAACCAAATATTTAAATATCCTTTAAAACTAAATGTTCTACCAAATATTTACTCAAATCTATTCTGAGTTCTAGAAAAAGCTGCGAGGCAATTCAAGCCTCACTCCCTTCAGCTTCGCTCCAAGCTGCTTTTTTTCCCCAAGAAGCACAGCACAATCTTTGCAAGCTTTTACCTGAGACATCTCCTGTCTAAAATTCTTAATTCTAAGAATGATACTGCTGATTGTTGAGCAGGATTCATAAGTCATAATTAATATCCCTACAGCACTGGTATATGTGGCTGTCTCACATAGCTCATGATTTACAGTTTGTTGGTTTTCCAGCACATTTGATTCTATAGTAAAAGAAAAAATCCCTGACCATACAGAATGATTTGGGCTGAAAGGGACCTTAAAGATCATCTCAATGTCTTTCAGTTTATCAAAATCCTGCCTGTTACCTCCCCACCTCCTTCTATACCAAGCAGATCTTCAAAATCAGATTCAACAGGGGAAATCTTGGTTTGCAGATACCAGACTTGGCTGAAGCAAAAGTTAGGGAATTTCCTGTCCATTCAGCTGCCTTACAGCAGGTTTGGCAAATCCCTCTGTTGTATTTACTAATATTTCAATAAAACCCCCAAAACTGCATAGCTCCTTGGTGTTCACAATACAAACCTAACCAGATCACCACCACTCCCAGGGCACTGCTATCAACAACCAAAAATCTTTTAGACTAAAATTAATGTGTTTCAGCATCAATTCTCAACAGAATTCCCAGGCCTACATTATTTAAGCTGTCCTGAGTATGGCTCATATTTAAAGCTTGCAGTTTAATTTACCTTACTACCACCTTCAGACTGCAAGTCCACCCTGAAATTCTGAAAAAAATCAAATTTCACTAGGGAATAATTTGTTTAAATAAATTTTAAATAAATTAAAACTTTGTCAAGTTAGATGCCCAGCTCAGCAGCATTTGAGCAGGCAGAGCAGTTCCCACATTAATGTCCTGCCTTTGCAGACACACCACCGGGTGCTGGAAAATGCACCATGAGTAGTCCCAATACCTGAAATGGGATTGATTTCAGCATAGAAAAGTGGACCAGAGTTAAGGCTGTGCTACAGCTGGATATTAAGTAGTCTTATTTACTTTAATGAGTAAGATTTACACATCCTTAAGGGCTTTTTTTTTTCTTCTTTCTAGACAGGTATGAGGTTATTCCCTACAGGTATCACATTTGTAGACAGAAAACCTTGATGTTACCTTCCAGAAAATTCTTCCTTAGGTAGCATTTTGTCCTGAAATATGTTTAGACTGAATTTTACAAAAATCTGACTCAATTTTGTCATTTTTGATGCTATTTTTTTAAATTACTACTACTTTCTGCTCCAAGTCAGGACAGAAACAAGTTAATACCCCTCTTTTATCCTGCTGCCTCTATACAGGACCAAGGAACTCCAATATAGACTTCCACAGAAATAGCAGAACAAGCTCTCCAATGCTACAGAGACAGTGTAGAACATACAGAGAGTTTATTTTCTGGAGCCTTTATTCTGAGATTCTCAAAAAATTTCTCAAATAAACTCAGCTGGGCATTAGCCTGTCCAGCCATGCAGCAGAGGAGAAGCCCAGTTCTGGAAATCTCATACCTGAAGCGTGACATCCATCAAGTCTGTGACTGCATAAAGATGGCAATTAATCTTTTGTTGAAAGATATTTAATTTTGCTGTCTTGAAGCGTACAAAAATTCATTTATATTCAGAAAAAAAAATTGAGCTATCTTTTCCAAGGCATAATCTGGAGTTTATTCATTAAATGAATGAAATTACTCGGTGTCCTTTCCAAGCGTGAACTGCTGTTAAAGTGCTGTGATTTGCTCAAAGAATACTCAATAAATACTTTATATGGTTTCTGGACTCTAATTAGCTGCTCACAGCAGGCTGAATCTCTAGGACTACGCTTGTCCAGTGGTCAAAGTCCCATTATAACTGGTCATTTATATACAGGAATGCAAATTGTGTTTTCATCATAGCCCCTCCACAAGCAAATTAAAAAATAACCCATTCCTTAGCAATTACCAAGTGCTGATACACAGGGGTTTTTGGATATTCGTGCTGCAGAAGTCTGGCCAGAAGGATTAAAGGTATT
Source organism: Corvus brachyrhynchos (assembly GCF_000691975.1). Taxonomy (NCBI): domain Eukaryota; kingdom Metazoa; phylum Chordata; class Aves; order Passeriformes; family Corvidae; genus Corvus; species Corvus brachyrhynchos. Next base: position 237,970 of record NW_008239444.1, read on the forward strand.
CACTGAAAGGAGGGGGAAAACACTGCATCAACTTGCATCATGTTTTATAGATCTCCCAGTGGCACCCAGACATGGGAGGCGAAATTTCCTCCTCAGATCCTCATGGAAACAGCTGAGTTGGGTATTCTGAGCATGGAGAGGGAGCAGATTCCCCCAATGTCAGGCTGACATCAAGGTACAGTAACTGAATATCACCACTCAGTGCAATCCCAGGGGGGAAAATCTGCACTGAATTTCTAACACTTTAATCCACATGTATGAATTTAAAAGGAAGGTGGTGGAAAAGCAAGGGCAATATTTGATTCTAGAATTTTAAGGGTAGCAGTAAGCCATTGTGTGAGGGTCTGGAGGTGACATTTTAGCCAAAGAAAGAAAATTCAGCCCCTGGTTATTAAATTTAAGGTACCAGTTTCAAGACTGTGGAGTCAGGACATTTTATACCTCAATAAAAAACACCTGTCATGCAAGTACATACTGCATTATGTTGTCTTGAACCTCCATCATCTAAAGTCATGTTAACATACTAAATTTAGCTGCAAATAGTGAGAGAAAAATATTTAATAGATCTCAGAATAGAAGTGGGATTTTTAGCAGTGAAAATAAAAACATCTCCACGACCATACAGTGCTCATGAAACTTGCTGTGTCTAATCCTTTTTTGTTTTTTACACCATTTGCCATAATTTAAGTGTGAACTGGGAAATCCTCCAGCCTCACTCAAAAGGATGTTTCTTGGTTTACTGGGTGAATTCCAAACTGATGATACTTCAGGGAAGAAGAAAAATCTGAAAATTCAGCATTTCACGGAGCAAAAAGGCAAAATATTTACCCCATTAGAGATGCCTGGAGGTTAAAGTGGTTACTTAAAGCAGAGTGATCTGAACATTTGGTTCTGCACTTGTCCAAGAGGTTTAGGTTTATTTTCCTTTCCCTTTCCCTGGGAAAACTCTGGAAGAAGTTTTGTGGCACCCTTCTTTCTTTCCAGTTTCTTACTCAAGATGCTCCATAATTGATGGCTTGATTTTTTTTAAGACATAAACTGGAGACCCTAAATCCTAGTGCCAAGTTTTCCAGAAAAGTACAGTTATTTTCTACTGTTACTATTTCTCTACTTTTCACTCAGGATTCTTTTCTCCTGCATTTCACACCAGGGACTTTGGTGTGACTGTCAGCTAGAAAATTATCAATTAACTGAGGGAACTCTTTCCTTCTCTACAGCTCCTCTCATTAGTGAGAAGAAAAGGAGGAAAACAAAGGAAACTTAAATTATTTATCTGGATATTTCTCCATATAGCCAAGATTCAGTCATAAGAAAATACAGACATATCAGTCATGTCATGCACTCCTCAGATAAATGACTTTATTTACAGAGCTTGGGAAATGCCTCCATTGTTCCTAATTTTAAATGAGGATGCAGAAACATTATTAAACACAGCAATTTAAGTGGAAAAACTGGTCACTTCCAGGCAGAGTTTTCTCATATCCCTCTTTCCTGACATTTCCCCATGGGACAGGTGGGGATGGGATACTGGAGCTGCTGAGGCATCACTTTGTCCCCAGGCATTCAGATCTGCTTTGCCACAGGACTGGTAAAAAAGGATGGAAAGGAGAAGGGAAGGAGTTTCACCAGGGACTCTTCCACCTTTGGAAATATAAATTATTCTTTTTACTTTTAGCCCTTAAATTCTACCCGTGACTGTGCTTAAGGAGACCCACAGGGAAGGCAGCTCACTTAAAGCAGGGAGCAGCTGCCTTCCTGCCCTCGTTTTAGGGAGGATGCTTTCCAAGAGGGAGGGAAGTAGGAGAAGAAAAGCTTGATGAAGGAAGGAATGGGGGAGGAAGGGAATTCCACATCAAAATGGGAGAAGAGAACAGTGAGGGACCATTCTAGACTGGGAATTTCAAGGATCCAACTATCACATGCAAACAGACCAGGCTGTAACAATGCTGGGATGTCCTGTAAGTTGTAGGTTCAGAGGAGAAACTGAGCCCTAAATTAATTATACTCCAAAACACCTTATCAAGAAAAACACCTTAAAAATGTGTAATTTTCATATTTTGACAGATACTCTCCACACTGGAGATAAGGGATTCTGTGTATCCTTTGGCAAACTCAACCCTTCAGGTTCTCAGAACTTTAAAAAAGTCCATTTACCTCTCTTTAGGTGGGTGCATATCCCTGTCCCAATAGTTCTTAGTAAAGCTCTAAAACTGTTCACCCCTTGAGGTTAACTGTGCAAAACACAACAGGTGGACTTCAACAATTAATCCAATTTAATCGATCTGGTACCACCATAATTAATAAGGTAATATATCCCTAAACAAAAATCAACATGAAATATCTAGAATAACTATCATAAAGACAAATTCCAAGAGGTGCCATGTTTTAGAACACTAAACCTATATTCATTTTGCATTATTAAAAAACCCCTCTGGATCCATTAAGTGAGTGGAATGTGTGAAATCCTGTGAGCCAAACCATCCCAGGGTTCTCCCAATTCACAGCCTACTGCAGAGTTATGGCCTAAATATCTTTGTAAAAATTTTTTTTCACAAAAATGATACCCTGGTCCCCAGATTTTTTAAATAAACCTGCAATTATAATTGAATGGACTCAAATTCTGCTACCACAAATCTGATTTTTTTCTGCACATACAATTTCATTTCAGTGTTTGCAGAGAACAGTGATGTTCTACACAGCAAGTCCAACACATCCAGAGCACGTCGGCCTCAAAACGCACGTGCGCAGCTTATTTTATGCACAACTTCTTAATTGGAAATAACTTGTTAATTTTAGCGGGAGTCTGCCCTGTGGAGCATGGATCTGCGCTCCTTTAATATTGCAGCAAGCTCTGGTAGCACCTAAGCCTTTACAGTGAAGTGGATGTTGTCAAAATCTACAAATCCAGTGCGACCTGGGAACCTATATTAATTAATGCTGGCTCAAAATACAATCCAATTCTTTAAATATTTGTAGTGTTAGCGATGTTAATGCCAAAATCAAGCACCAAAAGTTCCTTTTTGACATAAAATTTAGGAATTCAATAATTATTTCCTGTTTCCTAAACTGGGCAAATTATCTAATTTTTATTAAATAAACAATTTTCTCTTTTATGGTTTCCTAGCTAAAATGGAGAAGACACTTCACAACACTGGCAGAAGAACTACATTAACACTTCACCCCATTAGCTGTAAACAAGTGAGAGGAACTATGCTCTAGGATATAAGTATTCTCCCATCTTTTTATAATTAACAAGTGTTAGACAGTCCCTTTTTCTTTGCCTTGGTATTTTAAGAAAAAGTACTTCTGATGTTCAGTGAATTCACAGGAAAGGGGACCTATTCCTACTGTTTGGAGTTTTCCAAGCACTGATGGCAAACTGCACTCCAGGAGCACAAGCTGTATCATGCCCAGTTTAACATCAAACAGATAAATGTTATTAAATAAGACCTAAATGTAATGAAATTATAGTGGGGAAATGAAGTAGTAAAGCAAATAATTTTTTTTGTTTGGTTTGGTCTATTTTTTGTTTGGTTTGGGGGGTTTTTTTGGTTGGTTTTTTTTGGTTTTGTTTTTTTATTGTTTTGTTTTGGGTTTTTTTGTTGTTTTGTTTTGGTTGTTGTTGGGGTTTTGGTGGTTTTTTTGGTTGGTTTTTTTTGGGCTTTTTTTTTTTTTTTAAACTAAAAAACTGTCTCTGTTTGAGACAAGTTTAGGGGGAAGCGCTCTGGAAGGAACATCTCCTCCACAGAAGGCAGGCGTCAGCACTCCCTCCCCCACCGATATGAAAGGAATTTCCGTGGATGAAAGTGAAGAAAACTGTTTAGTTAACAGGCAGAGTGCCGGCAGACACAGAAATAAAATGAGTACTGGCAGATAATAAACCTCCTCGCTGCGGAGAAAGTGGGTGGATTCAGGGCTCCCTCAGTGGCTGGGGGGGCGCTCCTGAGGCCCAAGGCCGGGATGCCTCCCTGCCGGCCCACGGCGTGCGATGATCTGGTTCTTGGATCCCTGCTAGGCCGAGCACTTCCACAAGAGGAAGAAGCAGCTAGCGGAACATTTCTGTATGCTGGTATAGGAGAATTTCTTGCCTCAGCTGAGAGGCTGGCCAAAAGCAGGAAGGAAGGTGCTCCCTCGGCTCTGCAGCGGTGAGGCCGCGGGGCAGTGTGTGAGTCCTCGAACACAACCCGTGCTGAGGAATTCGCTCAGCTTCTCTCCCCCCTCTCCTGGACCCAGCTTAAAGCTATGGGACCCATTTCTGGGCAATAAGCAGACGATAGGGAAATACAGTGTAATAAATGGTTAAAAGTTCTTTTTTTTTGGTTGAGAAGAAGTTAAAAGTTGCTTGTTAGAGGAGTGGGGGTATGCAGTTAATGAGTTAATTGTTACTGCGATTGTACGGGCGTAATGTTGCCATGTACCCACTAGATGGGGACACCAATGGGGGAAAGTAGTGGGTCTATAGAAAGGAGGAGAATGTTCTAGAATGTTCTTAAGATAACCTAACAATTATGATGTAAACACCTTGGGTAATTATTGGTTAGGGGGCAAACCAATCACTCGACGCCCCAGAGACTGACAGAATTGAACACCAATGAGGACCCTAGCAACGAGCCATCAGAGGAGGATCTGAGCTGCACCAATCACAGCATCAAAAGGGACTCTTAAGAACTGCTCCAGGGCTCAGCCCCTGGTCTTCTTGAGGAAGGGAGGAAGGGAGGGAGGGACTCCTTTCCTGAGTCCAAGGGAACGCCCTGTGAGACACACAGTTTGTTTTTCTGGGTTGTCGAGTGGGATTTGGGCTTACCTCGAGTCTCCGCTCCTGGTTTTCTTTTTAATAAACGAGCAGGCTTTTGTTCCACCCAAAAAAGTCCAGGCCTCGTTTATAACATACAGTATTATCATAAAATCACCCCGAGACACAGACATGGAGAGATTAACTCTGCTTAGTGAAACTAGTCAGCAGTTTCTGTTAATTCATTTTATTTGCAGTGTTTCCCTTGGAAGCGGCAGTGGACTACAACAATGAGCTTCTGGATTTGGACAGCAACAAATCAATGAAATCGAGTAAAATCCATTTTAAACTAAACACTAATAAACTACCTTTATGGCTGAACAATTTCAGGTATTTTCTTTAGTCAAACTTTTGTAATGAAATAGATACCTTTTACCAATATTTAAAAAAAATTATTATAATCTAGAAGGTGATGGAATACCACAGCTATTTTAGGGTTGAATGGGTTTTAGGCCTTTGGTAAGGACCAAGATATTTTAGTATATTATGTCGCAGACAGACATGGTTTTACCCAGGGAAAGTTCAGGATTTATAGCTCTGCCTTCAAACACCACTCACTGACTTTAGATGAATAAAAATATATTGTTGAACTTTGGATTAATAAAAATAGGCTGTTAAACTCCATTTTCCCCCTGCTCCCCAGATTGGGTCTAACCATATACTGATAAATGTATAATATATTTTATTCTCTACATAATGTTTGTGTATTTTTCGTACTTAAGACTTGCTGCAGAGTGAAGATAATTTATGTGTTTACCTCAAACACTCACCCAGCTGTCAACAGGTCTAGGGAAAATTCAACAATGGCTTAAAACAGTTAAATTAACACAAAACTTTAAGTGCTACCTGTACTTCAAACTTTCTTTTAAACCTTAATTTCCACAAGAAAAAAAAACAACAGAGAAAGTCTTTATTTTTTAAGAAGATGAGCACTTGAAAAGCAGTTACACTCTGGTGATATATATTCAATCAAATGATGCTTTTATATTCCTTAAAATTTTCAGAAAAACAACAGGTTTGATCTTCACCAGCCTTTTACCTGAGAAGAACCTGGCATAGAAAGGCACATCACTAAATGTTATTTTAGGTTCTCCTTTTTTTCTAGATTGCAATACAGCAGCCTGCTGTTTTTCATACAAAAAGAGTAAAACAAAGCCCTACACAAAGAACACATAATTAATACTCAGAATAAACAGTGTCTGCATTGCTTAACTTAGGCCATAAGTTTAAAAGAAGAAAAATAGTGCTAAAAGCATTTATAACGCCAGTTCAGTTGGGAATTGTTTCTCTAGTAAATGTGTTAAAACAAAAGGTACTTCTCTTCTGTAACTCTGCATCAGGCAAAAATCAGTTTGTGACACAAAATATTTCAAGGAGGAAAGACCATCACAAAACACAGTATATAGCAATCTTTCCTAACTCTAAATTATATTTTGCTAATATTCATCAGACACTCATCATGATGCATTGCAGAAAAAATGAGAGAGAGGGCTTTGAAACAGAGTCAGATGATGCTGCAGACCGTAATTGGAAAAGAAATGCAGTCACACAATTACGAAGGTGTATTTTTGTAGATATGTTTAGGGACTCACAGGTCTTCAGGATCCAGTTACCCAAAGCCACACCACTGTTATTTGTGACAGGAAAAATATGACCTTCAGCTTGTTTTTTGCCCCCTGCTCCTCGAGAACTTATGCGCTCAGTGCCTGCCAGGACTTTAACAAATGCAGGGTATCATGGGATGAGCCAGGGAAAGGAATTTCCTTATTAACAATTACTGAATCTTTGGGGTTTGTACGCGAACTGCGGGAGGATGGTTTTGTTTTAAATCCAGAACATTAATCCTGGCTCCAATACTGACTTGGCACATGGATTAAGTTAAGACATTTTACTCTCCACCTTTTTTTGTTTGTAGGATTCTCATGCTCACCCTGGGCGAGCATGAGAATCCTGGGCAAGCACCTTCCTTGTCTCCTGCTGTATGGCACCCTGTCTGCCCATTTCCCCTGGAAGAAGTAGAAGGAATTGCATTTCTCTCTGAAAGAAAAATCTTTCTGGGTATTTTTCAGCTCCTTTTTTTTTTCCTTAAAGCTGACTTAATCTTCATTTTTCTCTACTCTTTATCTCATCTCAAGGGCAAAAGAATTCTAGCCCATGATTTGGAGCTGATTGAGAGGGCTTTAAACTCGGTTCGAAGGGGGAAGCAGATGCAACTAGGCTCCCCAGAAATAAGCCCAAGGGTGGTAAGCCAGAGTCAGGGGTGAAATCAGCAGCCCAGCTGAAGTGCATGTACACTAATGCGCGCAGCATGGGTAACAAACAAGACGAGTTGGAAGCTGTGGTACAGCAAGAAAACTGTGACATAGTTGCCACCACAGAAATGTGGTGGGATGACTCACATAAATTGAGTGCTGCAGTGGATGGCTACAAGCTCTTCAGAAGAGACAGGAGAGGGAGAAGAGGTGGAGGGGTGGCTCTGTGTATTAGGGAGGCTCTCAACACCATGGAAATTGAGATTAATGATGCTAAGGTCGAGTGCCTGTGGGTAAGAATCAGGGGGAAGGCCAACAAGGCCAACATCCCGGTGGGAGTCTGTTATAGACCACCCAGCCAGGATGAAGAGGTAGATGATTTACTCTATAAGCAGCTGAAGGATGTTTCAAGATCACCAGCCCTTGTTCTTGTAGGTGACTTTAACTTGCCAGGTATCTGCTGGGAGCTCAACACAGCAGAGAAAAGGCAGTCTAGAAGGTTCTTAGAGTGTATGGAAGACAACTTCTTAACACAGCTGGTGAGAGAGCCTACCAGGGGAGGGACTATGCTAGACCTGCTGTTTGCAAACAGAGAAGGGCTGGTGGGAGATGTGGTGGCTGGAGGCCATCTGGGGCACAGTGACCATGAAATCATAGAATTTTCAATATTTGCTGAAACAAGGAGGGGCATCAATAAAACTTCCACACTGGACTTCCAGAGGCCAGACTTTGGCCTATTCAAGAGACTTATTCAGGGAGTTCCTTGGGAAGCAGCCCTTAAAAACAAAGGAATCCAGGAAGGATGGGCATGATTCAAAACATAAATCTTGAAGGCACAGGAACAGACTGTCCCTGTGTGCCGAAAGATGAGCCAATGAGGAAGACGACAGGCCTGCATGGGCAAGGAGCTTTTAAAGGAACTAAGGGAAAAAAGAGGGTGTATCACCTTTGGAAGAAGAGTCAGGTATTTCAGGAAATGTTTAAGGGAGTTGCTAGGTCATGTAGGAAAAAAATTAGAGAGGCAAAAGCCCAGTTAGAACTCAATCTGGCCACTTCTGTGAAGGATAATAAAAAATATTTTTATAAATACATTAATGGCAAAAGGAAGGGCAAGGACAACCTCCATCCTCTGTTAGATGAGGGAGGGAATTTAGTAACTAAAGATGAGGAAAAGGCAGAGGTACTTAACACTTTCTTTGACTCTATTTTCAATGGAAAGACAGGTTGTCCTCAGGACAACTGTTCTCCTGGGCTGATAGATGGGGTCCGGGAGCAGAACAGCACCCTGTAATCCAGGAGGAAGCAGTCAGAGACCTGCTGAGCCACTTAGGTGCTCACAAATCTCTGGGATCAGATGGGATCCATCCTAGGGTGATGAGGGAGCTGGTGGATGAGCTTGCCAAGCCGCTCTCCATCACTTATCGTAAGTCCTGCCTCAGCGGGGAGGTCCCAGATGACTGGAAGCTGGCCAATGTGATGGCCATCCGTAAGAAGGGCCAGAAGGAGGATCTGGGAAACTCCAGGCCTGTCAGCCTGACCTCAGTGCCCCGCAAGGTTATGGAACAGATCGTCCTGAGTGCCATCACACGGCACCTACAGGGTGGCTGGGGGATCAGATCCAGCCAGCATGGGTTTAGGAGGGGCAGGTTGTGCATGACCAACCTGATCTCCTTTTACGACCAGGTAAAAGGTAGATGTTGTCTACCTGGACTTTAGCAAAGCCTTTGACATGGTCTCCCACAGCATACTCCTGGAAAAGCTGGCAGCTCACAGCTTGGACAGGAGCACTCTTTGCTGGGTCAGGAACTGGCTGGATGGCCAGGCCCAGAGAGTGCTGGTGAACGGTGCTGCATCCAGTTGGTGGCCAATCACTAGAGGTGTCCCCCAGGGATCTGTGTTGGGGTCAGTCCTGTTTAATATCTTCACTGATGATCTGGATGAGGGGATTGAGTCCACCATCAGTAAATTTGCAGATGACACCAGGCTGGGAGCTTGGTGTCATCTGCTGGAGGGCAGGAGGGCTCTGCAGAGGGACCTGGACAGGCTGGATAGATGGGTGGAGTCCAACAATATGAAGTTTAACAAGTCCAAGTGCCAAGTCTTGCACTTTGTCCACAACAACCCCTGCAGCTCTACAGGCTGGGGACAGAGTGGCTGGACAGTGGCCAGGTAGAGAGGGACCTGGGGGACTGATGGACAGCAGGCTGGACATGAGCCAGCAGTGTGCCCAGGTGGCCAAGAAGGCCAATGGCATCCTGGACTTTATCAGGAATAGTGTGGCCAGCAGGACCAGGGCAGTGATTCTTCCCCTGTACTCAGCACTGGTGAGGCCGCACCTTGAGTGCTGTGTCCAGTTTTGGGCCCACAATTTAGGAAGGATGTTGAGATGCTTGAACACATCCAGAGGAGAGCAACAAAGCTGGTGAAGGGCCTGGAACACAAGCCCTTAGAAGAACAGCTGAGGAAACTGGGGTTGTTTAGCCTGGAAAAAAGGAGGCTCAAGGGAGATCTTATCACTCTCTACAACTCCCTGAAAGGAGATTGTAGCCAGGTGGGGGTCAGTCACTTCTCCCAAGCAACCACTGACAGAATGAGAGGACACAGTCTTAAGCTGTGCCAGAGGAAGTTTAGGTTGGACATTAGGAAAAAATCTTCACTGAAAGAGTGATTGGGCACTGGAATCATCTGCTCAGGGAGTCACCATCCCTGGAGGTGTTTAAAAAAAGACTGGACATGGCACTCAGTGCCATGGTTTAGTTCATGAGGTGGTGTTAGGTCATAGGTTGCACTTGATGATCTCAAAGGTCTTTTCCAACCTAGTTAATTCTGTGATTCTGTGATCTCCACTACAATAGAACATCAGTTAATGAGGATGACTTTTGTTTGAATCTAGCAGTTCCCTAAATGGGGTACAGTTATTAGCTGAGATTAGATCTACATAAATATCAAGACATTTGAACTGTTTTGTTATTTACAGCTTCAATCCCTGGCGTCTTGCTAGGATACTCCAATTTCAGCTTAAAAGTACACATCATACTGAATTCCACTCCAGCAATTTATATACACATCCTTCCAATCTCACCAAGTACTTCATTATTTTAGGATTTAATCCAGAAATTTCCTAGTTTAGAGTTAAGCAATTCGTACTGATTTTTTTTCCTTTGTTCACTGTAGCGGGTTGAGTTCGAAACCGGGTGGAAACACCAATTAAATGTAGTGGTTTTGGTTCAAAATATTCATTACTTACTTATTTTCCTTCTGTGAGATAAGAATTAGGAGAAAAGCAAAGCAGGCACAAACCTTAAACAGTTGCAGTACAATGAAAGAGTTTTATTACTAATAGAATTAAAAGTAAAGAGAAAATAACAAAACAAAATTAAAGCAAATCCCCCCCCCCTTTCCAGCACTTCTCTCCTTTTACCTAGCTCACACAAGGGATAACAGAACATGGGATGTTAGTCAGTGTTCCAGTTCTTGAAAAGTCTCTCTCTTATGCTTAAGGAAAAAAGGGTTTTCCTTCAGTTGCACGTGGTTCCCAAACTGCCACCAACAGCAGACCCGCCCAGAAACAATCAATCTGCTGTGTGTAAAACATCTCTCCCATGAAAAATCTCACAGTTCCTTCACACTACAAAACATGGGCCATCACATGGGGTTATTAATCTTTTTAAGGATAAGTTATTTTGGCCTGCACACAAAGGCTTTCCTTCGCCACAAGTCTCTAACAGCCTCTTACTACTTCTATATAGCCTGG
>NW_008239444.1:249134-277015 GCF_000691975.1 Corvus brachyrhynchos
GTTGGGAAAGGGGGAAAGGGGCAGTGGCCCCGGCCCGGCCCAGCGGGGCCGGGAGGCTCGGAGCCCCCCCACCTTCCAGCAGGCGAGCTCCGACCAAAGGGGAAGTCCCGCCTTTCTGTGCGGTTTAAGTATGTAAATTGTGAGAAGCGTAATTGGTCTTAAAGACTGTCCATCAACTCAGGGTCAACCCAATACATTCACTTACAGTTTTCTTTGTCTTAATTTTTTCATTATCCCATTATTATTTTCAGATATTAATTACTACTTATATAGTCTTTATTGCACCACAAATAACAGCCAGATGCTCAGTTAACCTTGGAAGGAGCCTCAGCAGATCAGACAAGCAGGACATATGAATAGATATTGTTGTTTCCCACTCACTTAGGCATCACCTGGTCCCCAGGCTCCCGGTTATCTCAGAGACAACTTGGCTGGAGAACCATGCAGGCATTTATTTTCCCCCTAACTCAGGGATCATGGTTCTCCTTCCAGCCTAATTATGTTCCTATAAACCACAATTAGTTTTTCCTGTTTACCAATTAGCCTGGAGGATTTGCTGAATGTATTTTGACACTCAACCACAAGGTACTTTCTGAAAGTGCAAATTATGAGCTAAGAATTCATTTGTAATACAGTGGAATCTAAATAAAGAATGAATACTTAGTAATTTATTCATGTGGCAACATCAACTACACAGAGTAATTCTTGTAAAAATCAATACAGTCTTATTTCCTGGCAATGACATGTGGATTTAAAAACAAACCCAAACATACAAAGTACATTTACAAATAATCTAACTCTTTAAAAAAAATTCTTTTTAATGCAGACAACTCATATTATCTCGTCTAAATGGTTTTGTGTGATATTCCTTGTCCCAAATTTTATTAGTGAATATAAATGCTGAGTGTAGTATTTCCTTTCAGCTGGTTCATTGTTGTTATCTAGATGTAAAGAACATGAACATAATGAAAAACTCTTCCCACAAGCTCCCTTGAGGGGCAGTAGGAAAATCCTTCTTGCATCATATTTAAGGAAAAATCTGATGATTTTGTAATGTACAGCAATCAACAGCTGGTGAGTTTGATTAAGTATTGAAGCTGAGGCATTTAATCAATCCTGATAACCATTCATGGGAGGCACATTGAGGTTCAGGCATTTAATCAATCCCGATGGCCATTAATGGCAAGAACTATATACCACAAAGCTATAAAGATTAGGGCTATTATACAAAAATTGCGTCTCAGGAAAGAGAAAAGGAAAAATATTTCCCATTCTCTCATAGGATAGGCCCTGTTAAAGTTCTTTGGATTTTCCAAAGAGATAATCAGTGCTTTAGCCCATCTTTGACATCCATCTACTCTGGATGTCGATAATGTGGTCATGTGAACAATCTCTACAATACCCAATTTAGCCATTTTGGAAGTAAAATGAGAGAGAGAGACATTGGAGCTACCAATAAAGAGCAAAGAGAGGATGGAAAATTATCTCATTCCAAAGAACTAATGAGGTCCTTTGAGATGTTGTGGCCAGCAGAGCCATCCAGCCAGGTATTCCTGCATCACTGTCATCACCACTCAGTCAGAAACTGCATTCCCAAGGGGCCTGGCAGAGTTGGCATCTGACACTGTGTGGGGAAAAAAAGATTAAAATTCTGTTTCTGCTGCATAGCTTTTTACACACACGCTCCCTCCCAAAAAAACCCAAACCCAGAGAAAATTATTCTTATTTCCCACCCAAATCACTCCTAGAAAGAACAGCATCCACCAGATTTTGGAATTTTAGTCTATTGAGAGTATATATGAGTTTTTATCAAGTGTTGCATTATAAGTAGGAGCTTTCCAGCTGCTTCTGCAGAGCAAAAGCTGCAGTCAATAAGTTTTGCAAAATTTTTGGTGCATAAAGGAAAACCAAAAAGCCTTTCAAATTAAATAAACTGATATTTAAACCTGAATACAGTGAGTCTCCAAAATACTGATCTCTCTTTTTTTAATAATCTACATTGTGAAAAAAATCCTGCCATTGATGAAGGCACCATTGATACTTACGCAAGTCTTTCCATAAAACTTTAGTCAGGGGTGGACAGATCTTCAGGGGCAGAATTATTGTTGTTAAACAACTAAGAATACTTTAGGGTCACACAATCTTATTCAGAAAGGAGATAGCCAAATGTTTTCTCAAAGAGAACAGGCCGGGTCATACCCCAATTAAATGAGGTTTAAGAGCTTGTCCTGAGATAATTGTTCATTACATCCTGACCTTGCTAAAGGAATAGTCCTGCTCCTTGTTGGGTTAAATATCTGTTTACCTGCCTTGGCTGTTCAGTTTTCAGCTTGAGAATGTGCAATGTCTCTGTGTAAGTACTTGCATAAATGAGAAATGTACCTAATCACTGCCAGTGCATCTCCCCTTTCCCTGCCACTCCCTTTCTGCTGCTGACAGTTTTCATGGAAAAAGCATTCCAACAAAATCCAAAGCAGTGGCAGCAATGGATTCACAGCCTCCTATCACTATGATTATCCTAATTACAGTGTTTAACCACCGTAATATTACCTGTTAAACACACAAAAATTCATTTTTCCACAATGGATGTTCTTCACATGTATAATTCCAGCACTGTATGTGCAACAGAAATGTAATAAAATTGTCATGTATGAGTGAGTTTTACAAGGTGCAGTTCCAAGAGCTGTTAATTTAAAGCCATTCTCAGTATATTTAAATTTTACAGCCAGTGTTATCAGTGGTGTCACTGTAACAATTTATATTGCTTTTCTATTACTTTTGTATTTTCCTATGCAAGGCAGGGAGGATTCTATTAATAAATGAGAAGACACAGGAAAGTGTTTCACCTTCTCAGAGAGTGGGAGTTACCTCCTCTCCACAGCTCTCTATTGGAGTAGTTCAGTGACCCCAATAAATAATGTTAATAATTGGGTCCTCCAATTTACTATCAGAGAATTTGCATACACTTCCCTTTCAGTTGTCCCTCTCTCTGGGAAGCAGAAATCATAGAACAATTTTAAAAGAAATATTAATAACTGGAAGACAAGTAATTATATATAGTTGTTGGATTTGTTTGCTTTGTATTATTTTTTACTGATGGGCAAATCCAAAGCATGACTATTAAAAAATATATAAAGTAAAAATTATTAAAAGCAGGACTACAGCTCAGCAATTATAGCCTCTTGTATCCACCAGTCACCAAGACCTAAAGAAGTCCTTCAGAATTAATTTAGCTTTTGCTCAGACACTGCAGGAGATTTGCCCGTGTCAAGAGGACATTTCAGTGCATAATCACACGAGCCTGCAAAACTGCCTCAGGTTTCCCAGGTACCATGCACATTCAAGCCAGTTGTGAGGGGAAAAGCATTTCTCTTTTTAAGATACAACAGGATGGAGGCAATCTGGAGGTTTTGTCTTTTCTATAGATCTGATGACAGATCCCTCTCAAACCAGCAATCGAAAAAGAAATCATTAAATTATTAGAGGACAAAGTTGCCAACCTGAAGGTTGATTTGAAAGTTCTGTTTTTAAGATAAATGGTGTAAATCAGGCTATTGGGTGTTCTAGCATGGAGTATCGTGTTCTGAACAATGTAATTTTCCTTCTCAAAGTGAATAAAAATGTCAAGGGCCTCACATTTGAGGCGGGAAAATGGACATTACAAAGCATTGAGAAAAGCTCTGGCACACCAGCTACCTTGAAAGGAAATTCATACAGAATACACAAAATTGGGAATAGACACAAGTACGGGAACCAGCTGAATTTCATGGCAGCATTATACTGGTCTGAGGTTCTTTAATGAAAAAAGGAAAGTTTGGGAGATGAAGGTGTCATTATTGAAGAGAGTGCAAGAAACTGCAAACTTGAAAGTGAATGAATAGGACTGCAGGGAAGAAAAGAAGAAAGAATCCAAACCAATTGAGCTATTTCAGGGAACACTCCAACATTCCTTTAGTGAGGTAACAAAGGGACCTTTGAAAGTACTGTGTTGTGCACTGTAACCAGCCTAAGTGGGAACAATATCAGTTAAAATAGAAGCTCATCATTTTAGCAAGAATAGAATGCAACAATAGAATTATTAAAAAGAAATTGTCTGTTTCGAAATATTTGAGTGCATAGACAACAGGAAATGAAATGCTGATGGATGTGCTGATGGTGCCTGCTGTGGTATGTGGGAAGGATCACCAAGGTCCTGAATGTGTGGGAATTCAGAAAACCCACCAGACGTTTAGATGTGTCAGCAATTACATCAACAACTTTGCAAATAAGACCTTAAAGGAGAAGAAAGAAAGTGAGAAAATAAATAAATATTGAAGCAAAAGATTTTCTATATATTAGTTCTTTCTTAAGAAAATTTCCTAGTGAGAATAATTAAATATGGCTGGAAGAAATATAAGCATAAAATGAAGGTGAAATATGTCATTTCTAGCCTCAGATCAATGTCATTTGATGCAACCTTAATCATTAAATCACAAGAGGAATCCAATTTTTACTGAATTAAAATACTGGACTAATAACAGGTTTGATTCTATAGAGAAAAATACTCCATGTTCATCAGCTTAGTGTGTATTGTTGAACTGTGCATTGACTAACCTGGCTGATATCAACTATTATTTTATCTTCCCATCTCCTTCATGGGAGAAAAGAGCTCAGATTATCACTCCAAAGACTTCAAATTCTGCCAGCCTGAGCAGAGGTCAGAGCTAAAATGTGTAAGTGCCTCCAGGTTTCCCTTCATTCTCCACTAAATCCACTTCTGCAAAAAGGTTTCATTTTCTCAGTACAATTTAGGGTAATGCTTAAAGTCCTACAGTGCAGAATGTGCTGTGCTGGACAGATGACATCCTCTTAAGGAGCTCATTTTATATTTTAAAAACTTTTACATATCTTTGTTACGTACTTGACTACATAGACAACTGGACTTAAAAAGACAAGCAGTAAAAACTTGTCAGGTTTTGTAATTACTGAGAACAAATAACGATCTTCTATATTATGGATTTGAGCATTTTTTGTTTTAAATTTCCTTTGAGAAACATGCCAACTGACAAAATCCAGAAAATTGAACATGATCCACTTATACCATCCTCTTACAATGTTTTAAAGTGACAGAAATAAAGTCACTGCACCTAGAAAAGACCTGAATCTTTGACAATTATTCACATAATACTGTGGAGTTAAAGGAGAAAATGAGAAAGAAGAAATTTATTGTCACTGTCCTATGAATTCACAGTCTGTACATCACCCAGAATACCTGGCAAGCCCTTATGACTTCTTTGAAGGGAATTCTAATGACATAATCATTTCAGCAAAAGAAGTGTAGTGACACTGAGACAGAAAAATAATTACTCTCATTACAAAAAGATATAGAAAACTGCATTCATTTCACAGGGAAGTAGAAAAAAACCCCAACAATTGAGACACATTGAAATAATTCCTGTGAAAGTGACAGGTATTTCAAAACTAAGCAACAAAAAATGTCAGTAGGAGACTACATCACTCCAGGGCAAGGATCTGCAAATGAATGTAGATCAATAGTAATTTATGCATATCACAATTAAAAAAAAAAGTAGAAAAGTAGTCTGAAATGTGGAATCTCTGCACATGCACACCATCAACTCAACTTTCTTGGAGCACAAAGGAAAAGTGATCAAAGGATTTCTTCTAAATAAAACCAACTACAACTGTTCAGAATAGAAGAACTGTAACAAAAGTTGCAAAGGGATGAGGCAAGAGGAAGTGAGAGCAACCACACAGATTAATAACTATAGAAAACCTCAGGTTACTCAGTTCTGTTGCTGGTGAAAAAACATTGCTGTTTGTCTTACAACCTGTTCTATAAATCTGCACTTAGTTGCAGCATCTCTCCCCATGTGGCCCCTGTTAGTGTTAATTGTGTGCACCCCACACCCAGCAGCTCAGAGAGGCCAAACTGCTCACGGCATCCTTGACACTGCTTGGAGTGGCACATTTTTGAAAGGCTCTGCCACCCTTTGCATATGTAACAGAAACCAATATTTTTTGGGTTTGGAAGTTTGGGTTTTTGGTTTTTGCGGGTTTTTTATGTTTGTTGGTGTTTGGGGTTTTTGTTGGTTTTTGGGGGTTTTTTTGTTGATTTAGTTGGGGTTTCTTTGTTTGTTTGGGGTTTGGTTTTTTGAGTTTGGGGGTTTTTTTTGTTTAGTTGTTTTTTGGTTTTGAGTTGTTTTTGGTGGTGGTTGTTGTTGTTTTGAGGGGTTTTGTTGGATTTTTTTGGTTGTTTTTTTTTTAGAAAACGGGCTTTGCCAGTCAAACGAAATTTCGTACTGGATGCGAGACATGAATACATTTTGTAGCAGAATGAAGGGTTTGCCTTGTCAAAGCCCAGCTAACATTATCAAGAGCCATTTTTATGAAATGATTTATCCTACAGACACTTTGCCAATGTATTGCTCATTCCCAATCCCTATTTATCTGTTAAAAATCCACACTCTTTTCAGTGAATGGTAAGTTAAAAAATAAAAGTCTTTAATGTAGAAAAATGCATCAAGGGTTCCTGACAGTGTTTCTACCAGAGATGAAAGCCTTTTATTTTACTTCCCTACAGCTGAATATCCCACAGATTTCAACTTCCTACATGCCAAATATCCCCATGTCTCTTTGGAATCAGTGGTGGAAACTGAGTGTAACATGTACAAAGGAGACAGATAAAGTCACAGGTGGTGTCCCCCAACTGTGGAATTTGTTTGCTTTCACAGATGATGCTGGTGTTTCTAGAAATTGATTTATTCCCCACTTCTCCTGTATTACTCTGTTTTTGAAATTTTTAAAAAAAACAGAATATCAGAGCATTTCTGACTTCGGCAATTATTTCATAAATATTTTAAAAATTTTAATATACAGTCAAATGCCTTCATAATGTGCCAAGTTTGCCTAAAATTTAGGAGTTATAGAACTAAAATATCCAAATCAATATCCAGAAGGTCTTTAAACCAAATTAACTTATGTAGGAGCAGTTAATCCTTGGTGTCAAGCCCTGCTGCCTTTTTATTTTTCTCCCCTTAAGTAATTTAAAAGATAATTTCCCTGAGGATTTAAAAGCCCTGAGATGTGCTATATACAGTGGCATCAGCTCTGTTTGGGAAGAAGGACACAATTTACATGTCTTTAAAATAAATTGCCAGAGAATGTAATGCAGCCTTCCTGGGTACTTTGATTATAGCACAACCTACTTATTATCAAGAAAATGTCAAATTCAGATGCTAATTCTGGAAGGAAAAAAATCTTATAGACTGATTCACGAAAATTATATCATAATACACAAAGAAAGAGCAGCAAAACTAAGATGATAAATCTGAGCTTGCGAGTATCTGTAATTAAAATGAGAGTGCACATATAAGCAAATTCTTGCAGGTGATGCTCACCTCTGGCAGATCCACCTGCCCCAAGTTCAGCTGTCACTGCTGTTCCTCTGTGGCGATGAGCCTGCTCATCCTTAATCCCTAGAATTTACTGCTGAAAGTAGTTTTATCAAATAACATGATTGGGGGTGCTGAAGAAAATGGAAAGATATTTTCAAACATTAACTGAAAAATACATATTCTTATGCTTCATCCTCTGATTTGCCTGCACTCTCCTGAGCAGCCATCCTCTTCATATTAGCATCTCCAGACTAAATCTTCCATGTTATTTTTAAAAGCCATGGCTCCCCAAACAGACTTGAGCCAAAAACAAGTAACTGGTCTTGGATTTAAATCCCTGCATGAGTTCTCTTGCGTTTATGGACACATTGGAGTAGCTGTACCTGCATCTCACAACACAACTGGTTTATCCCATAGGGTGGAAGGTGTCTGTTCCAGATGTAAGACTCATATCCAGCTTTTTCACCATGAGCAGAGTCAGGGAAAACAGCACTGGAACCCACAGATCTCATGGCTTTCAGACCAAAATATCACATCTCTGAGCTGGTTTTGCTCTAGAACTGAAAAACCCCAATAACTTAAATTCAATAAAAAAGGTGAAAGAAGTGACACTAACCATATATGTTTGCACCTGACATAAATCTCAAAAACTTGCAATGTTCTCAATTTTATAGTGCTGGAGAAGACAGCATTTTGACATATTTAGGTATTTAGGTATTTATAACCCTGCTGCAAGGGAGAATTAAAAAAAAAAAAAATCACCATTCTGGACTTACAGAGGAAAGACAAGTATTTATAAAGAAGAATTACCTTATTTAAAATTCAATGTGCTAAATACTTCAGCACAGTGTGTTGTTTAGCAGAACCTGCAGTTCCCGAAGAAAAAGACCAATGTCTAATCGAAGTTGCCCACCTGGAAAATTGTGGTGCTTGTTCAATGTTATCAGAATAGGCTCATTTACTAGAGAGGCATTGTACAAAAAATAGTCTTGTGTATAAAACATTCTCCTGATTATAGGATTACTCCTGTAAGCAGCCATTCATTTTAGAGCATCATATGCTTCTTAAAGCACTGTGTTATTTTACAGGAATGGCAGTGAGCACTGCACCCTAATCACAGAGGTCCTTGGGATAACCACAGCTCAAATTCCAGGGCAGTTGACTAAGCTCCATCTCTTAATACCTGGAATTCAAAGGTGTTATGTACAAGGGGAAGCTCAAGAAGATTTTAAAATTCCAGCTGTTAACTGGGGTCCAATTCACTGTCTCTGCAGTGTCCATTGCATCTGTCCAGAGATACTCTCCCTGGGATTCCCATGCCTTTGTCCTGAGGGTAGGGCTGGCTGCAGCTCAGAATCTGCCTACTCACCACGCAGCTCCTTGCAAATCCCAAAAAAATCCTAATGGAGCCAACGTCCTGCAGCAGCTGAGCAGGAGGGGATGGAGGCAGTTATAAAGGGAAACAAAGAGGGTTAATAACTGTCAGGTCCCTGCAGAGTCATTAGCCAGCAATAACAACCAAACAAGGCACTGTCCTTTGCCTGCTCAGCCCTGCCTGAGCACACAAGGCAGCAATCACCCAGAGTGTGACACTGAGCAAATTAAATCCCCCATTTGTGCCTGCAGAGGAATGAAAACCCACTCTTCCTCACACCAACGTCCAATCACTACATGACTTATGCTCCTTCCCCAAGGAAGGGAATCAGTCAGGAATCCTTAGTGCACCAGTGCAGTCTTTATTCACAGATGCCTCTCTCTCTATTTAATGAGTATGAAATAACTGAAGGAACAAGGAATTAGTTGAGGGAGTGAGCACTGTTAGGCAATCAGACAAGGCTCTTGAAACCAGACATCCTATATCCTTAGCCAAACACAGTAAAGAGAGTATTCATGTCATCTGTTTGTTGGGCAGAAATAGGACAGATTAAGTACAATTTCATTTTAGAAGGGACTTATTTCACCAATAGCATGAAAAGCAAACAGAAAATGAAAATTAATAACAGCACAGTTTGCTCTCCCATATGATTTTCCATCTCATTATTTCACATGGCACTATAAATGATGTCAGATTGCTCGCCTGCAAGTAATAAGCCATTGAATAGAATCTTAGCAGATAGCTAACAAGATGCACTTCTCTAATAGACTTCATTGTTGGAGTGATTAACAAGATCCAGCTTCTCTTCTTGATATGAAATGTGTCCAAGTTGTTCCAAGCATCGTATGAACATTTTCCCCATGAATTCTTTTGTGCAGTGAGAGCAAATTTGGAAGATGAAATTCATAGTCTGTTTTGGGAGAGGGAACATATGTATGAATGTCCTCATGAATCTCAAGGTGAAGTGAATTTTCAGCTTTTTTTATGACACATTTTTGTCATTGTTATCATCAGTGATGGCTGGAGCTGACATTCTTATTAATAACTTTTCGAAATAATTCAAGAAACTTGGTGAGGAAAGAGTAAGTTAAACAGGCTGGTATTCAGTCTCACTGGACAAATCTCTCAGAATTGCAAAATTCTGATGACACAACAAATGTCTGCTCACATTTTCCAAACTTTTACTCTAACACAGGCTGTTTCTGATGATGATCCCTCACACAGAAAAATCAAGAGAAACAGCTCAAGTGTGCTGGATGCAAAAAGGGAAAGACCAGAATAAACCAGAATCCAAGGAGGCACAGAAATATGTAAAAAAGCTGAAGGAACTGGCATAATAAGTGGAACAAAACCAGAATTTTAGCATGAGCTAGTAACTACAGTTTTCCAAAAGCATTTTTATCTGCTGCCAAAGGTAGGGAAGTCTAAAACTGGGACTCTGGCTATGGTGAAAGAGGCCCAAGAGCAGTTCCTGACTAACTGGCTCTGCATTTGAGAGCGATGCTGCCATGGTAAGGATTGATTCAAATGTACCCTCTGTTTCAGGGACTTCATAATTTATGACAAGATGCAGTAGCTTGATCCCAGACAAACAAGTGTGGACAAATATGGATTCATGGGTTTGATAATTAGTGCAGTTTCAGTTGTACACCAGAATGGTGGGAGGTGCACAGGTGTGCAAGTTTTCTCCAGTCTTTTCATCCTGGAGTTTACCAAGGAATGCTGCTATTCCAGATTTGAATTTTAAACTTAGTTTCTCTTTCCTTTGACATCCAGTTTGAAGCATAATTTTTCATTGTCATCCTGAGAAGTGACAGAAATCAAGTCAAAATAGTGGCCAGTAGACACAGTAAATTGTGACTGGGGAGTAATTAACTTGTCTGTAATTAAACATGGTATCTGGCAAGAAAGTGTGACATAGCTAAAGAGTGGAAAAATTCACATTTAGCATAATTATTGATGAACACTTCACGTGGAATTTATTATTAAGGCATATACAGCAAGGAAGTGGATCATCCCATGTTTTGAACATCCTCACCCTAAATAAATGATTTCTTCACTCAGACCATTGCTCTACAGAAGGTCCTCTGAGTTCCCCAATCACTCAGTGATTGCCTTACCAAATGTCCATTGCACCCACACCTGCAGATTTCTTTAAGTCACCACTAAAATTGGTATTTCTTGTGATCTCTGATGGAACTTCTAAATCACTGAGGGATGCTACTACAGTTTGCAAGAAACAGAACCAACATTACATTTTAGAGATCTCTGGGTCAGAAGGTAGCACCAAGCCTTACCCCAGCCTAGCTCATACAGTGGATGCTTCCAGAGATGAAAAACGTAGAGGTAACATATATTACTGTGTCAGAATTTTAAAATCAGAGTCTCATTCATAGCCCGCCTTTAGTTGGTTTTATTCACACATGAACACCAAGTAATCTAATATCAAATACTACCTGCAAATTGCAAAATTGAGCTTCCTTTAGAGCGGTAGAGACTTGCCACAAGTGTTCCTAGATTTGTGCTTTGCACTGTGTTTCTGCTGAGGCAAAATAAGAACAACATTACCTGATTTAAATGAATCCTACAGTTATTTAGTACTAATGCAAATATCTGTGCTTTTAGTTACACAGGTCTTAACGAAGCACAGGCAAAATAAGGACACTGGTGGTTTAATATCTGTAGATACTGACAGAACCTGTCAGCATAAATACAATGTGCAACGACTGTCAAAATGCAAACAGTGGAAAAAGCCCTTAAGAATGGCTTATCACCATTGCTGACCTCCCTGGGAATACTGCTGTGCCAAGAGCTTCCAATAGACTGAAATGCAGAGATATAATTGGCTCTATAAAAGCTGAGCTTAGGGCTGCAGAAAAAAATTGTTGTTTAGATGCTAATTGATCCTATAAAAATACATGGAGGAGTGAATTGTGTCATTAAATTTCTACAGTTGGTTTTTTTGAGCTCCATGCTAAGTTTAAAAAATAAAAATAAAAGGAGTTGAGCATACAGTGGATTATTAGAAACAATTTCTCCTTTTCATAATGAAAAAATAAATATCTTGCTGCCCTGCCATTCCAGGCCAGTGGGGCTTTGTGATAACTCCTCTTGGGCTCACACTGCAAACACCCAATAAGGCTGCTAAGCCATAACATGAGCTTTCAGCAACCTCACAGGAAAACCTAATAGGGTGTATTGTTGGGTCTAATTCCAGATTTGAATATAGATGCATTCAGCTTTCTGCATTTAGGCACATTACAAATAGAGGCAATACCAATACCTGGAAAATAAATTCCTCTGTGCTGCTCTGGGAATATTTTGACTTTTGCTCCTCGGGCACAGACATGGTGCTGCTCCCTGGGCTCACAGGAAAGTTAATAATGTATTGAATGACATACAAGAAATGAATCACTGTTGTGCATTTCTGTGCTTTCAGACCTGTTTGTTCTGCAAAGATTTTTGTTCTAATATTTATAAGGTTCCACAGTAAAATATGTTTTACAGGGGAGCATTTAGAAAATATCAGACTTCTGTGAGTAAATCATCATTTCAGAAATTACTTAAATATATAAGCAATCTGTTCATTTTAGGCTCACAGCAATTTCTTAGGCTAATTACCCATTATTTTAAAAGAGACAAAACCAAAGGCCCTTTTCAGGGTTGGATGGGTCACTGAGCAACCTGGTCTAGTGGAAGGTGTCCCAGCCCATGGCAAGGGTTGAAACAAGAAGATCTTTAAGGTCCCTTCCAACCCAAACCATTCTATAATTCTGCAGTAAAGGGTTTCTACTTCTCCTTCCTTTCTTTTCTAATTTTTTCACCCACAAAACTTCATAAAATAAATCTGGAAATACCATTTAATGTGTTTGGTTTTATTTGGTTTAGAGCAGTGGCAAGGCACTAGCATCAACACTATTTTTGTATATGTATATGTTTTGTATTAGACTCAAACAGGCAAAATTCCTGATCCTATCAGCTGAACCAGTAAATCATCCCTGGACAGAATTCCAGATGTAAAGGGGCAAGGACCTGATTCATGCCTAAAGTTGAATGTCTGAAGGAGTCCCAGCATGATCAGATGGATCTGT
The DNA here is from genome assembly GCF_000691975.1 of Corvus brachyrhynchos. Taxonomy (NCBI): domain Eukaryota; kingdom Metazoa; phylum Chordata; class Aves; order Passeriformes; family Corvidae; genus Corvus; species Corvus brachyrhynchos. Next base: position 261,995 of record NW_008239444.1, read on the forward strand.
GACATGGGTAACTCACAGCGGGGCTGGGCAGAATTGCCACCTACAATTGAGGAGGTTGACAAAGCTCAGCTCTGGGTCCAGCAGCTCCCAGTTCCCACTAATCCTGTTACAAGATTAAAACCATCCACAAACTGGTCCCAGACTGCTTGTGGCTCCCAATACATCCGGGGTGCTGCAATCCATGCCTTTTAATTCCAGTAGCAACTAGGCCATGGTGGGCATTTCATCCTATATAACTAAGCACAACTCCAGGGCATGGTTAGGCCCCAGGTAGTAAGTCTTTCTCTTGCCACCACCAGATACCACAGTGTGATATGGTTGGGGTTGGAAGGGACCTTAAAGTCCAGCTCAGCCCACCCCATCCCATGGGTAGGGACACCTTCCACTATCCCAGGGTGCTCCAAGCCCCAACCAACCTGGCCTTGGGCACTTCTAGCGATCCAGGGGCAGCCACAGCTTCTCTGGCCAATCTGTGCCAGGGCCTCCCCACCCTCACAGGGAACAATTTCTTCCCAATATCCCATCTAACCCTGCCCTCTGTCAGTGGGAAGCCATTCCCCTTCATCCTGACACTCCAAGCCCTTGCAAAGAGTCTCTCCCCATCTTGTAGCTCCTTCCGATACTGAAAGGCCAAAATTAGGTCACCGCAAAGCCATCTCTTTTCCAGGCTGAACAATCCCAATTCTCTCAGCCTTTCCTCATATGAGAGGTGCTCCATCCCTCCAATCAACTTGAGTTATATATCCCAAGTTGTTGTTTTCCACGAAGAAAACATACCTTCCCATTTGCACTACAGCTCCTTCAATAATAAATATTCATACATGGTGGTGCATTTTAGCAAGGAAGTATACTGGCACTGTGATTAAAAACATGGAATTTTCTGCATGTTGAGCAAAGAGCTTAATGCCTTGATTTAGAAATATGCATCTAGTTAAATCCAGGCTTATGGGTCTTCCTTGTACTGATGGATTTGAGTATGTGCTTAAGTGCTTTTCTGAAGCAGAGCTTAACAGATGAAAAACCTTTTGAAACAAGAAGACTGAAAATCAGAAAGCCCTGAAAGATGGCTATTTAAATCTTCATGTAATCCTATTTGCTCAAATATTTACAAGATTCCTTTTCTGTCAACAGACAAAGATATCATTATTTAATAACTGTAGAGAACAGGTTAAACAGATAAATGAGAGGACCAGGGAAAATTAATTTTGTAAATTCCATGTGCTTGCAGATCCTTTTTCCCCCCTCGCTACTTGACCCTAGAAGCCACTACTAGGTAGTCTCAGACTGTTGTACACCTCCACATGTCTCAGTAGGAATAAATACCTATTCACATAATGACAACTCATTCAAGCTGATCTATCAGAACAGGAGACAGAGAATACAGGAGAAAAAGAAGCTGTTATTTAAAAATCAAAACTATGCTGCCAAAGGGTATGAAAAGACCAAACACTTCACAGAGCTTCTGTGACAACTTAACTTATCTGAGTAAATGATACAGCAATTTAGAATAAAGCTGGAAAGAATGTGATGCGTGGAATTAATGAAGTGTATGACAGGGAGGGAATCTGAGGTAAAAACCTCAGTTGCTAATGCATTTACAAAGTTAGAAATGCACAAAACAATATTTCATCCATCCAGGTATCATTAAGAGTGGAAAAAAAAGAAAAAAGATATTTGGACAGGTTTACAGTAACTACCTGTCATTTCAGAACTAAATAAACTCCTTCACTTAGGTAAGCAAAACCCATATGCGGAATGGGACCATCACCTGAGAGTGACCTACGAGGCTGAGGAAAAAAATACCTCAGATATGTTATTACTGACATAACTGATCACTGCTCAAGAAATGCACAGGTCTGGGAGGGCAACCTGAGCACTGAGGAGGAGAACGAAGGATTTTGGCAGAGCTCAACAGCAGATATTGCCACAGTAAGTGCTCATTGAAAACATTTCAGGAGGAATAAAGCTGGAGATATATTTAATGATAATATCCCAGCTCTCTATTCCCTCTAACTCCCAGACATCTGCTGATATCTATTATGGTATTTACATTTATCAGTCTTGGCCTTGTTACGGGTCCTACCAGAATGTAACACTGGAAATTAGTCTACTGCAACAAAAAATCTTGCTCTGAGGGCTGATGAGTACACACTGATATCTCATCAAATTCCACTGATATGCTTGAAGCCCAGCATATGCTAAACTCCATTGCCGGAGCAATGTCAGAAATCCATGACTTCAGGATAAAAAAATAAATAAATAGGGGACAAAGCAGCTAAAGGGGAAATGATAAAAAGAAATTTCCTTACAAAGGAGTGCAGCTGTGTTACTGAAGTCCAGGGCTGGGTGATTATGACTCCTGTCAACAGATTACATGACTGAGTTTTAATCAAGTCCCACTCCAAGGGCATAGCAGCACTGTGTTCACAGCCAGACAAATTCTACCTACCTGACACCAACAGCATTTCAAGAAAACAGACACTGGATTTCCCTAGTTTGAAGCGTTTCCTCATTTCTGTGTTAGGAGAAGGTAACACTGCTAATTCTAGAAGGACCAATTGCGCTCATGGTATCCACAGCCCACATCCATTCACTTTAAAATAAATGGTGACATTTATATGTATTTTCATAGGAGTCATTCCTGATGCCAAGAAGGATGCAAGTTTTCATCTGTACATTTCATTAGATATTTTCAAATTTAGGAGACTCGTACAATGGCTAAATGATTAATGTATTTCCCCAGCAAAGTCCTGCATTCATTATCAGTTTATTATCAGCTAGAAAGACAGAAAATAGGACCATATTTGCAGAAGTGAGAACCTATATTCCAGTGTGGAACTGCTGGAGACCATAAGCACTCTCAGCATTTACAAAATGAAGCCCTTGATGTTTAAACACTGACATCCTCTTTGTGATGTCAAATGGGTATCTTTGCCTTTTGTGAAGGCCAGGATCCAAAAAGAGAATGCAAAAAGGGTATTTATCACAAGGAGTGGGAGACAAGGAAAAGGGGACAGCAAGAAAATATGCAACCCGAGGGAAGGAAATGAAAGAATATACATATGTGCTGCATTAATAAAAGACTTCAGAAAAAAAATCCATCCTAGAAAATAGTAGGCAATGACACACTAAAGCCACTGAATAGGTTTAGATAAAAAGCTTTAAAGATAATAAAAATAGTTTATTCAAGAAATAAAAAAGAATGAGAAGGGGGACAAAGGGAAAAAGAATTCACATTTTTAGCACAACGGACAATGGGAAAACGATTCAGAGCTCAGCTATACATAATTACATCTTGTTACCTTCTATACAGCAGAAAAATATTTCAGGTCATTGTGTACGAATTTATAGAGAAACTAATGTTTCAGAAGTTTGGAGATTTAAATATTTGAAAATATTACTGTATGTAAACCACACCAACTTTACATGGCTGTAAGTATTCAATATACAAGAATAGAAAAAAATCCTACTTGATTCCAGCTGAAACCAAAGCCATTCACCCAAAGTGTGTCATGTAAGAGTGAAGAAGTGATCCCTCAGAATAAATTCACAGACAGACATGCATAAAAGGGTGAAAAATTATATCTGAGAGTATATCTTGTGTAGGAAAACCTTCTATATGCTCCTGGGATGTCCCATAACAGAAGAATCACACTATTTCTACAGCACCAAAACAAAGAAAATGCGTATTAAAAAAGCTATATCAGAGTCTTTGTTCAGAAGTGGAAAAGCAGCACACACACTCGAGACAAAACAATGACCCAAACTGTGAAGTAATAGAACATATTCTTTTACCTCTCTTCTTATGGCAATCAACCACAATGTGAGAGTTTGTTATGGCAGACACCAAATAACTGTGTGTCCTTCTCCACAGAAAGGGCAAGGCTGGAGTGTGCCATCCCATATGGTTTCAACCATATGATGTAGCTGAGGCTGTTTTAGTGTTTGATTGATTATTTCAGCTAAGCCCAAGGCAACACAAGGGCCTCTGAACTCATGGACGAGTCATAGTTGAGTCCTTGCCACCGGACACACATTTTGTGATGTAACACAGACTGAGCCAAAAGGAGAAAGGCAAAGCTCTTTGTCTGCTTGTTCCAACCTCCAGTTTTTTACTGGTGTGCCATGCCCTGTGTTCCAAAAGAGGAGAACAAGGAATATTATGGTAGCTGAGCAAAACAAGAAACAAAAACTGTCCCTACCCCAGAGCGCTGGGAAGGGAAGGATGGAAGCTGTTTCAACAGAGTGCAGTAGGTTACAGAGAGAGAAATCCGAGAGTGTGGGGTGCTCTCTGCAGCCAGCAGGCTCTGTGCAATGAGTGCTCACAATTACTCTGAAAGGTGAAGTTTGACATCATGCATCCAGCTCAGCAATTTCCCTGTATGCAGCTCTGCCTCATACAGGGAGCCCACGAGTTCATTGACTGTAAACCTCTTGCAGAGAAAGGTTTCAAAAATGAGTTATGCATCCTGACTAAAAGAAAAACACTCCATGGAGAATCAGTCTTCATACAGCAACTGAAGACTTCACACTTATTTCAAAATATCAACCCAAGAACAATATCCAGTGTTGTCAAGCCTTCAGTCATGTTTGAGTAGAAGAAACAATTGTTGGTGTGTGGCATTTGGTGTAATTTCATGCTCTAAAATGGAACAGTCAGTCCTTACATTATTACAGTGGTAATATTTTTTAGGTAATCGCCACAGAAACCAGAGAATCCAATGTTTCCTTTCAAATATAGGGAATTATCTTGGATCTAGCACCAAGATTTCAATTTAGAGAAAAAAAAGAAGTGCTTAAAGAGACACTAAATATAATGCAGGTGTTATTTCAAATGTGACATCCACTCCAGATATTTTAAAAGCATGTCACTTTCTGCAGTGATCTGCAAGCTTCCCTGTTACAGTGCAGATACTGTAACGCGTATCAAACAACGAGGCCCGTGGAAAAGAAATATAAATGGACCGATTCTTGATGGATGTTTCAGAGATGTTTATTTCTCCAGCCACATGGCCGGGATCTGCTGAGGAACTGTTCCAGTCACGGGACCCGAGGGTCCTTGCCCGCGCAGGGGAACACAAACCAACCAATGGGGAATGAGGCTGACCAGGGGCAGGGAAACCCCGTGTCTCCCACCCGGGGCCCCTCTCCCAGGGCTCCATGGCAGGGGGGGAAGGGACCCCGACACTTCCCTTCATTAGAAATGGGAAGATATCATACGAAAAAATATCCTGGACTAATGTCACTTTTGGAGCCAGTCCTTGGAGAAGAAGTATGATGCAGTGATTTCAGCCTGCATCTAGAAAACCTGCTTTCAATGAACTGCTGCTGTTGGAACCCTGGGTTTAGAGAATTTAGGTTTCTGGGATATAATAATATATACATGTATAACACAGTACAGAGGATTTTGGGTGTGGATTTGTCCTTCTTCTTTTCTCCTCCTGCTTCACCAATCTGAGTGCTCTGGTATTGGGTCAAAAAACCCACACTGCAGATCATGTATAGTTAGTAATTGGATTATAAGTAAAAACATATTACTTAGCATTTCATAATTGGTTGATTTGGACCTTAAAAGGCCTTGAAAGTTACAACTCGGGGCCATTTTCCACCTTGTTAACTTGGAGGCACACTCTGTGCAGCTGTGCTATAGATAAGGAAAATAATAAACATCTAAGTCCGAAGAACAACCTAGCATCTTCTGCCTTTTAATCCAAATTCTGAGTAAAAGAACTCGCGATTCAGAGGCAAAATGAAAATAGAGAAATTAACTATTGGAGCCCCGTGTGAGGACTCACACTTTGGACTCCCTGAGGAAAACGAGAGGAAAAAGAAGAAAAAGCAGCTTAGAGCTGGAAGAGAGAAAAGAAGAAAAGGCAGCTTAGAGCTGGAAAAGGTAGAAGAACATTCCCTGGGGAAAAAAAGAAAAAGGATCTTGGACCCTAGCGGCTGGTGAAAGGAACCAGGACCAGACTTCTGAACAGTTACGGAACAAAGGGAACTGAGGAAGGTTTCTGACGGCAAAGTCAGGTATGATTCATATGCTTCAGGGTTAATCCTAGAGTCATAATGGGAAATGTTATGCCAAAATCGCAGAGAGACGCTTTTAATAAGTTAATAAGCAGCCTCCTGTGGAAATGGTCCAGCTGCACAGCTTCTTCCCATTTGCAGAGCTGTATATAAAGTAATAGTAAGCAAAAATCAGATAGAACAACGCAGCGAGGTGCCGCCGGCTTCTCCCGGCGACACGGCTGGCGTGCAGCCTATGCTGCCTGCACAGGAGGGGGAGGGGACCCTGTCTCCTTCTCAGGCTCAGGCAGCAGGAGCTATAATTCTAGCGAAACAGAAGGAATCTGTAATAGATCCCTAGCCAGTTGAGATGTGTGCCCTTGCAGCAGGCACAATAAAAGAGAAACAACCAACTTCTGAGAGAATGGAGGGAAACAGTTCCGCTGCTTCTCTCGGAGAAGAGGCAAATTTGGCAGATACCAGGGGCTCAAGCGAGGGGAGCGTGGGTTTGTCCCTAGCCAGTCCACAAACAGCGGAACAGACCGATCCGGGGTGGCAGGAGGTAACAGAACAACAGGAGCGACCCCAGACAAGAGAAACAAAAGCAGGGCACGATGTCGGAATGGCAGTTTCAAACACTGAACCAGAAATAACAAGCTGTAACTCCCTACTGCCCATCGCTGTGGCACGAGGTCCCTCTCTGTGGGTTTGTCCCTAGCTGGTCCACAAACAGCGGAACAGACCGATCCGGGGTGGCAGGAGGTAACAGAACAACAGGAGCGACCCCAGACAAGAGAAACAAAAGCAGGGCACGATGTCGGAATGGCAGTTTCAAACACTGAACCAGAAATAACAAGCTGTAACTCCCTACTGCCCATCGCTGTGGCACGAGGTCCCTCTCAGTCACCTGCTTTTGTGCAGGGTCCTGATAGGTCTCTCACCATGGCGGCAAGCCCCGCGGCTTCCTGGTTAAATCCCAGCATGGCACAGGCTAGTGTATTTCCTGGAGACTTGCTCCAAAACTTTTTAATACAGCTACAAAGCTGCGTACAGGACGTGTGCTTCCTGCAAAATGGCAGCACACAGCTCACTTCCCCTGTACAACAAAGTGGCGGCACCCTAGTCATTTCCATAAACAATGCCTACCGACTTCCACCTGCGCCATCTTGGGACCAACAAGTTGCTCGTCCTCCAGCTACAGCGCCACCCGTGGCCACGTCTATTATTGCACTCTCAAATATATGTAATAAACAGACACAGAGTCGACCCGATTTCTGCGCTAGGGAAGAAAGCGCGAATGCAGCTTTGAAGCCAGAAGGAAAAACATCTTTACAGGGCATAAATCTACAAAATGCACAATCTACACATTGCAAATAGAGAATTAGTCACATTTTCTCATAATTTAGGAGTATTTTCAAGCAATAATCCAAATAATTCTTCAGAAGATATGCCTAACTTTACCAACTGGGCAGACAAGCCTAAGAAGATACAACACCACCAACAAGATACAACAACATCAAGCCACAGGAGATACAACTTAGAACCTGTGTCAGCAATCTACAGGATCTACAGCAGCTCTTGGGAGAATTTGATTGAATCAGGCCAATTTTGGGGATCACCAGTGACGAACTTGCTCCAGTTTTTGACTTGCGAAGAGGAGACTGTGACATCACATCTCCCAGGACTCTTACTCCTGAGGCTCAAAAGGCTTTTGACAGAGCGGCAAACAGATATCACCAAGTACTCATTTTTTGGAAAATATAAAGATATCCATCTGCCAGTGGATACATTTTCCAATGCAGTTTTTGCCTCCTTGCACACAGGACAAACAGCAAAACATGCACTTCAGCATTTTTCTGCAAGCATTTGCATCATTAGGTGTGCCTCAAGAAATAAAAACAGACAATGGTCCAGCTTATATAGCAAAAGAGCCACATAAATTCTTAATGAATTGGGGTGTACGTGACTCCTTCAGTATTCCTCATTCTCCTACAGGGCAAGGGGAGGCAGAGGCTATGCCTCAAATGCACTTGAATAAAGCGCTATACGTTTTACATTTTTTAAACAGCTCTTTTGCAGAACCAAATCCGCTAATAATCAGACATTTTTTTAACAGCACACATGCAAAACTCAAGGGAAAATCCTTTAGTTCTAATTAGAAATCCAGAGATAGGACAAATTGAAGGTCCATTTCCTTTAATAACCAGGCGCAAAGGGTTTGCTTGTGTTTCTACAGGTACAGGACCCAGGTGGCTTCCTGCGAAGAGCGTGAAGCCATACCACGCGCAGAAACACGTTGACAGCCCCACAAGTAAAGAAGAAAGTACACAGACATGAACTATGCAGAGACTAAAACTCATACCTGCAATCTCTTGTTTTTATTGCTAAAACTGTGAACTTTGGGTTTTATGTCAATAAAAAGAGTGTGAAAAAAGAGAATGTCGTAAAGCTCTTTTGGCAAATAATCCTTCCTTTCTTATTTTAAAGAAGGCACGAAGTACCTTTGTGCCTCATCATTAGGTGATGTTTGAACAAGATTGAAAAATATAAAAGAATATTCTTAAAAATTCGTTTAAAAATTAAAATTTAAGAAAAGAATATTTTGCCAAAGGATAGCTTTAAAGAAACATGAAGTTTAATCCGATGTTAAGTTTGTTTTTTGCTTAGTTTGTTTTGTCTGCTTTTAGTGGTGTAGCTTTGCCAGTTAGTCAACCTAAGACCAATGTTTGGGTGACCTTAGCCAATGCCTCAGGCTTGGATACCATTTGTTTGACTTATTCAAGTCCAGAAAAGCCATTTTCAACCTGCTTAGTCTGTTTACTGGTAGACAGTTGGCCGATACCAAAAAATGTCTCTTCAATTCTTTCATGATTCCTCATGAATCCTACAGAGGAATGGGGTGTCTGGACTAAATTTCTCCCTAAGACACCCTATGAACCTTAAGAATTGGAAATCCTTGGCTCAGTAAAAATGGATTTTTGCATAATATTTAATTCTCCTGAGTCAAAACAGAATAAAAACAAAATCACAGATGTCACTCCAAATCATGCATTGTACGAAAATGCGACATCTTGGTACAATTTCACCTCAGTCTCATAATCTGAAGGTCATGAGTTCGATCCTCACACATTCTCCTTTTTTTTGGAATGTGTTGCAGGAATCTTTCTGACCACTCTAAGTCAGTCTTTGCTGATATCAAAGAACTGCAAATAGGTCTTTCAAAATTAAGAGAAGAAAATGAGTCCGGTTAGTTTAATGATCTGTTTGGTAACTAGCAAATTACTAAATTGATCAAAGGTCTCATAAAAATGGGAGGTCTAAATGTAATTGTTATCCTTCTCATTTTCCTCCTTGAGCCGTGTTTGTTCTCCTTTCTGCAAAGGGCCCTGCAGAGGACCACAAACGCTGCATTTCTGGTTGAAAAACAATTAGAAGAAGGTTTAACCAAACTCAAAGTTGAAAGAGGATCATGGCTGGATGATCTGTTTGATTGGTTGAGCCTCACTCTATTGTGGAGAGAGCTTCTGAAATTGGGCATATATGTTTTGATTGTCATTATAGTCATCATGGTACTTATACCTTGTCTACTTCAGTGTATCCGACAATGGTTTAACAAAGCAGTTAAAGCAGGGTTCATGGCTCAAACAGGAGGGGAGATATTGGAACCCTGGGTTTAGAGAATTTAGGTTTCTGGGATATAATAATATATACATGTATAACAGTACAGAGGATTTTGGGTGTGGATTTGTCCTTCTTCTTTTCTCCTCCTGCTTCACCAATCTGAGTGCTCTGGTATTGGGTCAAAAAACCCACACTGCGGATCATGTATAGTTAGTAATTGGATTATAAGTAAAAACATATTACTTAGCATTTCATAATTGGTTGATTTGGACCTTAAAAGGCCTTGAAAGTTACAACTCGGGGCCATTTTTCACCTTGTTAACTTGGAGGCACACTCTGTGCAGCTGTGCTATAGATAAGGAAATAATAAACATCTAAGTCCGAAGAACAACCTAGCATCTTCTGCCTTTTAATCCAAATTCTGAGTAAAAGAACTTGCAATTCAGAGGCAAAACGAAAATAGAGAAATTAACATGCTGCTACCAACATCTGGTTGGCAAAGAACTTATCATCCTGTACCTTTGTTATGCATAAGAAAGTAAGGAAAGAAAGGGGGTTTCAGACAGAAGCTTGTTGAGGGGTATTAGTGATTGCAAGATGCTCTGACATGGTGCAGAAATGTCACATAAAGGACCTGGCTCAGGCAAGGAAAATGAAATGCCAGGCTGTCTGGGAAGAGACAGAGGAATATTCCCAAAAGCTCAGCCTCAGGGGACCTGGTCCCTCCAAAATCAGTAGTGAAGTTTCCATTTAGACTCAAGAAAATGTTCATCACTTCCAGAAATGCTGCCCCAGAGCACAACTGGAAAAGAACCACAAACTTCAGCAGACCAAATTCTCTTCACCAGCCCCCACAAAATTACACCAGTAGCTACAGTAACTTTTTCAGACAAGCAGGGCTCAGACTGAAATACTGAGGCCCAGGGAGTACTTGTACGTATCATGAATTCACAGTATTATTAAAGATAGTTATTCATAAACAGCAAAAGAGAATAGCAAAAGAGAACAGTGTGTGAGAGATTCCAGAATCCTTTTTAAGAGTTAGACCCATTGCGCTTTGCTAACTCAACAAGTTAGAGAAGTCCACATGAGTTTTGTTCCCAGGAGGCAAACAGAGAGGAACCTCTCTCGTAGACACTCTGGGGATGCTGCTGCTGGCACATTTTTGTTAAGGTGGCCATAAGGCTTTAGAAGCCAGAAATTTGGGCTTGCAAGATCTCAAAGTAGCACTTCCACATTCCATTAGCAATACAAAATTTATATCAGCTGAAAATATGAACAAGGGTATCTTTAAATTGGCAGGAAAGGAATCCACACAGGCAGCTACATTGGAAAATTATTTTCCCCTACGTTATCTTCCTGCAACCCAGCAAATCATAGAACCTATTTGTAGTGGGGAATCATTCCTCAAAGTATTTAATTTGGAGAAACTCGTTTAGATCTTTGTTGGTTTTCTAATAAAGCCAAGATTTGAATAGTGTACTCTTATCTTTAGGAGTAGCAATTGCAAAGTTTCTGACTACTTGGTCAAATAATAAAAAAAAATCTTGGCATTCAGATAATGCTGCATTCACTTAAAGAAAAAAAGAAGTGTTTTGGAGAAAGTCTTTGACTTCCACATACCATATATTAAAAAAAGACCTTCCTAAATTCTTTCCTGGATGGAATGAGAGCACTTAATGTTCTGACTAAAGAATGCCTGAAATAACTCCTCAGTGAAACGAATGTCTGAAAGAGACTGAGAATGAAGATTGACCAAGCATAGCTCAATTGGAACCACTTCTGAAAGACTCCTCTAAAATAGACAGCTTTGTAGAAACTCTTTCCTGTAGAAATTTTAAATCTTTCTGTCCGTGACCATAGAAAATTCTTTCCGAAAGCCCAAAGATGACAAAGTTTTATGCCTTGAGCCCCCATTACAGAGAGCAGTGAACAGACTTCTCCCACAACTCTGTTATTGATCTGACATGTGGCTTTGATGAAATTGTTCTCCATGTCTCTGCTTACAATTCTTTTTATATTCAACTAAAGTTCTTTGTAATCTGGGCTGCTCCCCGTGAAACATCCACACATTGGGGTCCTGATATTAATTAACAATTTGTACTGCTGGAAAATAGACAATTCAGGTTTACATTGCAGCACTATATTAATATATATGGCAGGATAAGTTGTTAAGTAGTGGAGAACCAGCTCCAGTGCACAAATAAGCAGTTTCCAGCTATCTTTCACCTTTGTGTTAATTTATAAAGCACACAACAGTAATTTGGGTTTTGCTGCTATTAATCCCTCCTATTATCGTGGGGATTTTAGCAGTGTTTATTCAGAATTTATGATCAAAATTTATAGGAGTGCAGTGTCACGGGAAAGAGAAAATTTAGGACTAATTGTTGGCAATTGGTAAATTGCAACATCAGCAAAAGTTGGTGGATAACTGATTCCCAATATATATATCTCAGCAATTTTTCCTTTAAAGGTAAAAGAGAAGAAACACTGCAAGCTTACTGTTCTTTCAGGAAAAAGTGGATTAAAAGGGAAGAGATTGTTGAAGACTTCACAGCCTTAAAAAATATGGCAGTGCCTTTCTGGATTTTCTCAGACAGGGCTGCATGAAACTGAGGAAACCCCACCAGGGATGACTAAATACTGCCTGGTAAATACTTACAGAGGGGAAATGTTTTATTTGTGATAAATTGAGTACTGAGTTAAGAATTCATTGAAGTTCTGCAAATTTACCCATTTGACTCTCCTGCCCAAGACACAGCCACACACATAATTTCATTACCAACCTGAACTGGGATCACCGGTCCACCACAAGTGAAGAATAATTGTTCACTCTTTAATAAATTAACTAAACATTTGAAAAAGGAGAGCAAGATGAGTGGATTGGTTATTTCTTTCAATAAATTAAAAAAAAGATGTTACGGAAATGAGGTTGAAAATGTGAGATTGCAAGGACAAACTCTGACACAGAGAAGTAGGTGTTACCAGAAGTGTAGTCGGGCACTGGAAAGACTCAGGTTGCTGAGAGCAGCTACACTAACCTCCTCTCATTACACAGAGCTCCAGGAAAGGAATAATTAATGTGAAAGTTGTTGGATGAGGTCAGGACAGAATTTGAACATTTTCAAGTGTGGGTGAATTATCAGCATCACCCCTTCCCTTCATCATTACTTTCAGCTGCAAGAGGGCCTCAGGCAGGTTTGTTTTCACAATAAAAATTTGTAGCAAATGCAGGAGATGGGTGAGATTAGAAGCAAAAATGCCACACTTTTTGTTCACCCAGCTGGTATTCAAGTCAGTGGGAATATTTGCATAGATCTGGTATCCTGACGCCATTAGCGGGACGTGAGTTTACACTCAACTAAACAATTATAACCCAAGAGTCTTGAACAATTGTCAAGGCAGTATTTGCCTTGATGCCAGCACACGTAAAAGCTGTTCTGCAGTCCTGTCTTGCTCCATCCTGGTGTACAGCAAGGGGCTGACACTACAAACCGTGTTGGCTTCACTGAGGGAAGGTGAAGGCGGAAGAGCCCTAACATCGCAGCCCCATTTTTTGTCAACTTCCCAACTCTTTTATCTAATACTTCAGAGAATTTAAAAATTTGTCTCATTCACCAGTATCTTTCTATCCTCTGTTTAGGGAAGGTGATTTTCAACTACAGCACACTTCATTATCTTGTGCTGTGGTACATGCTCGAGAACACACAAATCAGTCCTCAAAACATCAAAAAAGATTCAACCAAGGCCAGAAGAGAGAGAACTCAGAGATTTTACAGCGACATCTCACCTGAAATTATTACCATAATGTAATCAGTAAGAGTTTGGTCATTGACTGCCATCAGGTCAACCTCTCTTGTTTAACATATGTAACCCTACAGCAAGGACTGCAACTAAATAAATTTTTTTTAAAAAAGAAAAAAGAGGGGTGGAGAGATCTCCACACCCATGTTTTTCCAAAGTATTATTACAGATGAAAAAACCTCTTGTGACAGCTTTTATCAAGGCACGTTCCTTACCTCTAGAAAAGATAAGTATTCCCCAGACATAACACCAGTGAAGATCAGATTTGCTCACAAAGTAAAATACACTGTTTTAGAAAGAGGTAAGAATCAGTCCTGCAGATGTGTTATGAATGGATGGTGAGGGTTTAAATAAGTCCTGGCCTTTTGCCCAGGCCTCTGGCAGCAGGCAGTAGCTTTATTGAGGTGGCCAGCACCCCAAGATCCACTCTCACTTGCAAGTTCTTTAATAATGGCTGATTCAGTCTATTATAGAATGAATTATTTATTTAGTAGACACAAAACTAACAGACATAAGACATAAAACAGACTACACAGGGATAAGACAAAAAGAGACTACTAGTGTTACACATGGGGTTAAAGGTACCATTAATTTTACAGATATGAAGAAATAATATAACTTAGGATCCAATGTTTCTTACCATCCATTTCCTGGTAGAGCACACATTGAAGTCCTTTCCCTCAATTCCCAGGAAAGTAACCACAGAAGCTGTGTCCAGACTCCAGGAAGAAGTCTGACTTGCTTTCAGTGCATGTGTGTAGAAGGCTTCTGCCTCTGTGATAATTGTGGGGGCTTTTATAGACATAAGAACCCTGTCTTTTGGTCAAGAATATTTATTTTTCTTTAATCTCTTCCCACATTTGTCCTCCAGACTAAGATGTTGATTCTTAGCTGGGGGCCTGAGCCCTTTTGGCGCAAGAGATGACCCCATGCTGGGCCTGTGATCTGCCTGGGTTATCTCTTGCATATGCACCAGCCAACTGTGGTAGAGAGGAGGTAGACATGTCCTGCCACAGAATAAAAACAATATTTAAAACAATTTCCCATTTCCCCCACATTTTTACAATACCCCTTGGTATTGGTATATCTTGGTCCGTATTCATTTTAGTGATTCTGTTACACATCCATTTTCTAAGCAGGACAAAACAGTCCCTTAAGAGTGGAAAAGAGTAAACTGAATTGTACTCCATTTATTTCTGTATAGTCTTTCCCACACAAAGAAACTGAAAGTGTCAGGGATATAATAATGACAGCATTTATCCAAGTTTTTCAAATGTTATGTGCTGCTTCAGAACTCTTAAAAGCCTTGTGTTCTAATAGGATGGATTATATTCCTTATAAAAGTGCTGCACAGCGAAGTTACACCTGTCTTCCTTTTTTAAAATTTGTTATAACACTTCTCCATAGAGCTTTGGCTTCCAGCTCCCAGAGGCCCTTAGATCCTCTACCTCACTAAATTCCCAAAATCCCATTAATAAAAAATAGATTAGAAAGTTTATACACTGGATGAGATAAAGGGTTCTGAGCCAACTTATGTTTGGATCAACAACATGAGGGTGTAACAACATAATTATGGAGGGACTGGAATGC
>NW_008239444.1:277048-282998 GCF_000691975.1 Corvus brachyrhynchos
CCTGCTGCCTGGAATATCCCACTGATGTCAGTCATTGACAGAAATCTTGGAGTTGTCCTAACAACACTGTGATCCACATGCAGGGCAATCTAGTTCCAGAACATCTCAGTAGAAAAAAGCCTCCCAGTACTAATTTATTCTCTTTTTTTAATTATTTTTTCAGTTAGGCCAACCAGAGATTTGGAGAAAGAGCTGGCATCTATTAAAAGGATTGATGTACAGGTCTTCCCAGTACCTGCTGAATCACTGTGGATAATCATGCAGCAATAAAGGCCATGAATCTGCTGCAATCTCTGATCTCCCGTGTCTGAGCTACAATTACAGCGCCAGGCCAGGGTGAAGATACGGCAGAGCCAACAACCCTTGACAGCAAAGCCATTAACAGCTCCTGCTTCTCAGCCCTCCAGCTGGACTGGGAAATGCCAACATCTTCATTCTCATTCAGTCTATCAGAGTCTGAATAGATTTTCTTTTTAAGTATCTAACAAAAAGACAAAGTATCATATGGAAATGCACCTCAATCTTTTATTCATAGGGCAGCATCCTGGGGGAACAACCACCACCTCCTGCAATGCATTCTCCTCTCCTCAGCTAGAATGAAAACCCTCTCATAATTTTTGTTGTAGGAAGTATAAAAAGACTGAGTGAAGTTGCAGGAACATTCTATTTGAATGACTGTGAAAGTGTGTCCCCCTAAAATTGATAAAAAGAGGCTCATGGTAAGAAAAAGCTATTTAGAACAATCACTGTCCATACCAAGTCCACTCTGCGTGAAATGATGTCATTGTGACATCTGAGCAGAATTAAAAGTCATTGAAAGATGATAAAAATCATGCATGTGCAATCAGAAAATGCTATTTATGATGTGTGTTTCAGACAATACTGGAACGTGAAGAGGACATTTAGGTGCCATGGGATGAACACAAACAGTCTTAAAACTGATGTCCTGCGCAAGAAAGGGGAGGGTAAAGCTTGTTTATCACTTTTGAGCTACATGGCCACCTGTACCAAACTGGGAGTAAAAATAGGAACATGGAGGGAAGAAAAAATATCATATTGAACAAGAGAACAAAAATTTAAGGAGAAAAACTGTATCAGTCAATCCTAGGTTGACAGACATCATGTCACCAGGCTCTTAAGTCAAGAACATCCAAAAAAAGGCTTCCTTTTTTTGCTTATTCTTGTGTTCTGCAACTGTTCACTCACTTCGATCACCAAAAATTTCACTCTCATTTTGAATAACATCGTTGTTTTCTCTGAGTTTGTCTGGAAACAGAAGAGTTACTGGACAACTAAAAAGAGACAAATTTCTGAGAAAAGCAAAGCAAATAAAGCACTAATGAAAACAACTACAGATACCAAACACATAAGAGTCATCTGCAAGCTTTCGGAGCTGTAACTTTTGCTTTTCATTTTGAAGGAGGTAGAAAAGAGGCTGGTACTTTGACTGTGAGCATTTTGGAAGAAATCAAGAACACCCAAGGCTTAGGGTGATAGGCAGAATTTGGGCTGTGTTTTCCTTTTGTAATGTCACTGATTATAATCCAATTGACAGGATGGTGGGATGTTAAATATAGAAAATAAAAGTCAATTCCCACCAGTCTTTTATGAACAGATGGCAGAGTCTTGGATTTTGACAGAGTTGGTGTTTAGGTAAAAGAAAAAAACCATGCCTTTTAGACTTAAGTTGTCAAAATTCAGAGGGGTTTAAAATTTATTTCATGTTGGACTCAGTAATGTGATGTCAGCCTTCCAAGCATTCTCTTGATCTCAACACAGGCATTCAGCTCAGAAAGGTCCATGGGAAGTGACATCCTGCTCTGTTTGCTGTGTGTAAAGGACCTGAATCAGCTCAGAGAAATTCTCAAAGCATGAAGATGGTTGAGAAGAAAAGAATTATATTGAATTAACTTTTCTCCTGCTCTTTACACTAAAACAACACAGAAAGAACTGCACAGATGTGTGAATTGGGAGACAAGAAGTTCTCCTTCCAATTTATTCGCTGAATGGCCATGGCCATAGCAAGGCCATTTTATAAGCTGAAGTTAATGAAGTGAACCCCCTTTTCAGAAAATATGCTCTTGCCTGCAAACATATCGGAGGCTGAATTTATATTCCTAAGAAGGGTAAAATATTAGACTGAAAGACTACACTAAGGTTATTTTCCACATCAGAAACACATCTGGCCAGTATATTCAGTTTTTAAACTGCAAGTTTTTCAGTTGCTAATTTATGTAACTTTAATGTTTCAAACTGTCTATTAACTCTTTAAGAAGAATGTGCACCATACCAAGCAAATTCATAGAAATTACCACTGTGAAACACAAGTCATCCTTTCCTCCTGTCTCTGGGCAGTAGATACACACTGCAGATAATTATGCAACCATAGAGGTTGGAAAGGGCCTTTAAGATCAAGTTCAACCATCAACCCAGCACTGCAATCATGTTCCCCACTAAACCATGCCCTCAAGTGCCATATCCACGTGGTTTTTGAACATTTCCTGGGATGGTGAATTCCCCCACTTCCCTGTGCAGCCTGTTCCAATGCTTTATAACCTTTTCCATGAAAAATGTTTTCCTAACATCCAGTCTAAACCTTCCATGGCACAACTTGAGGCCATTTCCTCTCATCCTGTCACTTGCTACCTGGAAGCCCAATTAGTGGTCAAGATTTTATATTCTGGGAGATCAAAGTCCCACAAATGTGAGATGGAAAAAGAAGAAGTTCCCCTATGGCTGGGAGCATATCCCAAAAGCAGAAGGGAACTGGGTAGACATTTTCTAGGGCTGCTACCAGCCCAGTTATCCCACCCGTGGCTGGTGCTGGAAGAAGGACACCGAATGATGCCTCAAATTCCAGATTTGCTGAGCAGTGCCATTAGGAACACCTGACCAAATCACTGTCTTGAAATAAACATCTCAAAAGCAAAACACAAACTACAAAAACACCTTTCCTCCCCTCAGATCCTGTCCCAAAATACCCTTGATGATAACTGAAGACTCAGAGAGATCACGATTTTTAAGAGTAATCCATCATGATGGCAGGTAGATATCCTCGAGCTGGGTGCAGGATGAAATCCCAGCTGAACACTAAAATGTCAGATGGTTGAACAGACTCACAGACTGAGAATTCTTAAATAGGAATTGAAAGAAACAGGGTTATCTACCCTCAGATGAGAAAGAAAAAAATGTTCCCTTTTTCTGTCAAGCATTCAGACATTTGTGCTCTGTTACAAGTCAGCTCAATAGATTTAATTACAGTTTCCTCTACCATGTATACTAATATCGGGTGCTGGAAGCAGAGGAAGATATTTTCCTGGGGAGTGAGCTGTACTGATAGCAATGTTCAGTGGGATTTGCTGCAATATCCCAGACATCTTTAATATTAGTACTGGGTAGTCAAGGTCCTTTATTTTTCTAAAAGCACAAAAAATTGTACATGTAGAAGGATATACAGTAGGCTCAGCCGTAATTCTGCCCCTTGCAGCCTCATTATCTCTTACATGAAAAGCAGGGAATGTTCTTAGTTTTAAAACACAGGATGAATTGTTATTGGTTTTACTTATCTTCATGAATTTACATAACAATACTTATTTGTCCTGTGCTGTTTGTCATTTCTAATTAAACTGTGGCCTGCCATGAGATGGCAGCATGATCCCAGCTACCTCCACAGGAAGGTGAACATGGCACAGAGGAAAGAGCATCTGGCAGATAAAGAAATGGCCCTGTGTGTCTCATATGCAAGTGAAAAACAAATCCACTTTACATCACAAGAGTCTAAAATGTAAGATTATAACAACACGATGGCAGACTATTTACAGAACAGGACAGCCTTGCTACTTTGACCAGGAAAACACTTCAGTCAATATTGTTATTGCAGAGCTTAATCCAAATGTCACAGGAGCCTCCTGAGGCCCCAAGGCAGCTGGTGGGAAACAACTGAGTTCGTGAGGGGAAGGGACAGTGAATGCAAACCTTCCGACCTTGTTTATGCCTCTCATGAGAGGCCTGAGAGAAGGCTTCTCATGTTGCTCATAATTTCATAGATAAAAATGATCATGAACTAAAAACAAACTTGAGACACACTCATGTGTAATAAATTTCTCCATCCAAATTGCTGTAAACAAAGAGCATGGAATTGGTCACATTCACTATCAAACCATAGAGAAGCTGGCAGCAGGAAGGACACCAGTGAGGTGACAAGGCCATCTGTGAGCTGGCATTGGGCATTACCAAGTACTTGGAGGTATCAAAGCAAAGAGAAGTGTCAGGCAGAGAGCTGAGGGAGCATAATGAGATAATTGAGCACTCCCTGATACCTGGAACAAGAGGGAATAAAATTCCTGCCTGTGGGACTGGGGGTAAAGCTGTACCTCCTTTTATCTGCCCCACAAGCATTTGCCATCCAAGAATAGCACACTCAAAAGTGGTAGCTTGGGGAAAGACAGGAGAACAGCATCAACATCCACTGAAAACACAGGGGTGATAAGGAATTTTTGCACTGAAAGAACATTTATCTTTTTATTCATTATTACAGTGAGAACCTTATTCAGCAAGTCTTTGAAATAGATGCAAGAAATGGAGAATAATGAAGTCAAAAAGCCAAAACCTTTTTGCCTGCATTCGTTGTAGAGTTTATTTTGTACATTACCTGGAAATAGTAAAACAGCTTCTTTGAATTTCCTTTTGTTGATTTATGAAGAGCTGTTCAGAATCTGCCTTTGCCTGATGATTTACTGATGCGTGACTTTCAAATCATGATAAATATATACATACACATGTGTGTATTCATAGAATCATCATAGAGTCACAGAATGGTTTGGGTTGGAAGGATCTTAAAGCTCATCTGATTCCACCCTCTGCCATGGGCAGGGACACCTTCCACTGTCCCAGGCTGCTCCAAGCCCTGTCCGACCTGGCCTTGGACACTTCCAGGGATCCAGGGGCAGCCACAGCTTCTCTGGGCAACCTGTGCCAGGGCCTCACCACCCTCACAGGGAACAATTCCTTCCTAATATCCCATCTAAGCCAACTCTCTATCCAAAACCATATAAATACAGTATATATTTTTCATCTCAGAAGTTCCTACTTGCTAAGTTTGAAAAACTGTCTCTGTAAATTGGATATTAAAGCATTAAGTTTCTGGGTGGGCCAAGAAATGTGTTCGGTGTTTTATTCTACAGCAAAGTGCAAAGCTCAATAATCGATAAGAAGCATTAAAGTGTAATTATGGAACTTTATATTACAATCCCATAATTGTCTCAGTAATTTTCCCCAAGTAAGTTAAACGTGCCTTTTAAATATTCAAGCAGTGAAACTCCAGATATCATCATCCAAGATAATAGCCTTGAGTCAATAACCAAACAAGAAAAAAAATCCCCCACAAAACCCACAGGCCAGAAAAGTCTCCTCTCAATGTTTCTGTGGGTGTGACGTACACAGACAATAAATTCAGTCCCACTCTGTAGCTACAAACTACCACATACCACTTATTTAATAAAATTCTCTCCCAGGTAAAAAATAAGTGACAAATTCTTAAGCCAAAGCGATCTCCCAGTCTGAACTCCAACACCCAGACCATTCTCAGTCGTTTTTCACACCACTAACTTGAGTTTCAGTGAAGGAAAGTAGGCATACATGATTGATTTTTCCAGCCTATGATAGCATCAAATTTTTGTTCACTGGAGAACATCATGTACACAATTTTACTGTTGCACCAGAGAATATCTGATTTTGTTTAGAAGAATCAATATTTCCTGAAGAAAAAGAAAAAAAACCAAACCAAAAAAAAACCCCAATCAAACAAAAAACAACAGCCTGTGTCATGAAGGTGTGCCAGGAATGACACAGCTCTGGAGAAAGGACAGACTGACATTTTATGGCTGCCCATATGCTGAGATCTGTACAGATCAAACTGGAACATATTCTAGTCTCCAAGAGCTATTCCAAC
>NW_008239444.1:283023-304496 GCF_000691975.1 Corvus brachyrhynchos
TTCCCTTCTCTTTATTTTGTGATTAATGTGTGCATAAGAACCACAAGCAACTTTTTGATTTTTTCCATGGATTTTTTTTCTCTGGACACTTTGCCAGTGCTGTGCCACTGTGCCACTGAAGCCTCAGTAATACAAAATCCATCATGACATAACAGGATAATTGTATCAGATTGCTGGTGCACAATGATACTCTGTGTTATTACACTGTCATGTCTCCTGCTCTTTCTGATCCAAACTCAGGATAATTTGAAACATCTCTTTATCAACGTCTGCAGTAAGGATATAATCTCTTTCTTTTTTTTTCCTAAACATCCAGAAAATAACACTTTATCAGGCAACAAAGAAACAAGCGAACTCCCCATGTTTGAAAATGGCACCTAATATAATTTGGGGAGGAAAGGTGGGCTCTGCGGGGAGGAAAGCCATAAAAACTTCCAGAATGCCTAAGATTTACTGAGCTGAGTACTGGGACCTAGTTTTAAAATCTCACACAGCTCCCATCTCTTCACAGCTGCCTGTTCCTGTTTTACTGACTCTTGTTTTTATTGAAATTCTATTAAATACAAGCTCCAATTATTTTTAGCTTATTTTATTTTCTCCCTGCAAGTTACAATCACAGAAAGCGTAAGAGTTTCAAGCTGCACTGAATTGAGAGGACAGAAGAGGAGGTCTTTCCCTAAACCTAGTAAACCCCACCACCAAACAGTAAAATGCACGGTGGCACAGAGCCAAAAAAAGAAAGTTTTTTTAATGAGTAGCAAGTTTGCCCCATTAAAAAATACTTCCAGGGTAAAAAACTAAATAAATTATAAACTGATAGATTTCAGAAATAGAAAGAATAAGTCCTTCACTGAAATATCAAACGTTTTTTGTCTCAAAGTGGCCATTTTACCGAAGAGTGGTTCACAATTTCAAAATTATGTATCACTCAATAAAACAGTGCATTTATTAATTCACTGTTTCGTAATTCCCTGAAAATACTCAGTTCAGTTGAAAACTGAAACCAGTTTTTCCACTAGCCAGCCAGAAAAATCTATAACTGCTAAAGCCTCTGCAGGAAATTGAAAGAAGGTTTATGCATGTTATACAACTGCAACAGAAAAACTGAACAAAACATGGGCACTTGTAAGACATCTCTGCAATCTGGGAATTGGGAACAGGAATCATCTTCCATTTTTAAGATGAATCAGGAAAATCCAGATGCCTTTAGTTACAGCTGCCCACAGATTTTAGCTTTGACTTGTACTGTACTATATTACCTCACATTATTGACTTCCAAATCATCATTTCTTAGAATAAATTATGCCTCTGTACCCATTCAGCCCACATCCATTTATTAATTACATCTTTCTAGTACTATGAAAATATGAGGCTGTCAAAGTCTGTTTATTTAGAACAGAAAAAGCTCACTGCAATGTCTCAAATAATCATCGATTCCATGTGTTTAGAAGATGAAATTGTGCTTCAACAATTCACAGATTTTAAGGCAAGTGGGTATTTAGAGCATTTTTTTCCTTGCAGTCATTGAATGCTTTTGTATTCTCATGTAGGATATTCAGTGTTGGCGAAGGCAAAGTCAGCAGCAGCTCATTTTTCCACAGTGAAAGCAAAGAGGTGACAGCAAATGTTTGCACTGGACAGCAAGTGCTGACTCCCTTCCTCAGGAACTCCTTCCCAGAAGGGCAGGGATGGAATATTTGCATTTTCAAGAATTCCAGATTGTTCTCACTCCTCTGACCTGCCAGACCCGTGCTGTGACTCCAAGCAGTCCCACCAAACTTGTAAAATGAATGAAAGTGGAGCGCACACAGTTTCAAAAAACATTAGGATATAATTTCAAGCTTATTCCTTACACAGAAAACCAGAATCTCAGACATCTTCTCCTGGGACTAAACTCCATCACTTGTGTTCTGCTAAATGATTGTTCCAGAAGATTCTATTGCAATGTCTAGATGGAGGAAAAGCATTCACAGCTATTAGTTTTTACTCTTATTCCAGTAAATGTTCTTCATTCAGCCAGCTAAGGGGATTGCTCACATGATTAACAGATCTAAATCCAAAATATTTTGAAAAGTAGGCAGTCATATTGAAATAAAGAGAAAATAAGAGATCCTGAGTAACAGACTGCAGGGTGAGACATGCATCCACTCTAGAGCCAAATGGATCAGGCTACTGTCGAAGGAATTGCATTAAAAATGAGCAATGTAGTCCTCGTGGTTCATACCAGCTAGTAATAAACTGATTTTGTGGTAACACCATCCAACTCCACTTCAGATATTTCTATGCCCAGACCACCCAAATACAGGTTCAGGTCTTCACTGTGACTGAAGGTTCCCAGATTTTATTGATGCAAACTGGGGCATACTGTGAGGTGACAAGCACTGCTGGTGGCCTGAGATTTGGACACTGGTGTTCAAAAGATGTTGCAAATATCACTCCATACACAAAACCCTTGACACATTGCTCCTTTGTGCTGTGGCTGTCTGGCAGGACATGCCAGCAGACAAATCTGTTTTGCTTGACCTTCTGCCATCTTTCTCATCATCTATAGCAACACATGGAAAGGCCTTTCTCAATAAAACTTCGATCCCTGGTAGCCAGTATTAATGCTAGAAAAAGGGGGGAGAAGGGAGAATAAGAGATGAGAAATTGGAGTGTGATCCTTCTACCTCAGGAGGAAGCCAGAGAAGCCAAGCACACTAAAAAGTGTTTATTTCAAGGTTGATTGTTTCAGAATCTAATTTTAAAACTCCCCACTTAAGCACTTCCTTAAGTCAGTATTTAATGTTCTCTAGGCAGGTAGGCTGGAAGGGAAGAGAGTTTAGGTCAGAGGTGGGATGTTAATAAGAAAACATGGTTTGTCAGTTTTGGGAGCATAATCAAGGTCATTGAGCCTAAACATTGAACTGAGCTGTAAACACCTACCTACCTATTCTTTAAACCCCACCCCTAAAACACAAAAAACCCCCCAAACAAACAAACAAACAAACAAAACCCAGCAAAGATTCGCCCTGTTAATTCTGCAATGATAATGGTATTTACAGACACATCCTGTCACTAGCCTCCTGTGCACTGATGCTGCTCACTTCATGGACAGGGCTTAGGAAAAGGCAGAAATCTTCCAGGGAGCAGGGAACAGCTCAAGCCAAATGAATAAACCAGAGTCCAGCACGATAAAAAAATAGTCTCAAGATGATTAAATGCATCTGGGGCACAACTGGTAGGGATGGATGCCTTCAGGGGTTTAATTGGAGAGGGTTATACTCAGACATGAACATTAAAATATATATTAACAATAAGGTGGTGATCAATATTTTGTAGAAATCGTGATTTAGTTTGTGATACTTTTGCAGGCATGGCAGCCCAAATTGATTCAACACAGTATTAATGAGTTAAGTACCAGGTGAACCAAAGAAATAATGTGTGAGGCACTGCCACAAGCTTCTCGTGAATAGGTGACAAATGTTCTCGTTTCCTCCCCTGACATGTGACATATGGAATAATCCCTGACAATTAGCCTGAAGTTAAAGCAGCCTCACATTATTGACATTCAAGAGTAACTTCAGAGGAACACTCTGCTGATGGAAACAAGATGAACTTTTTGCCCCCTGAGAAAGGGTTACCCTTACATGGGTGGACAACAGGTGCCAGTGCACTGAGGGGCAACGTGGTGAGAAATCCCAATCTGCACCAGCAGCCTACACTAGGCTGAAGGCACTAAAACTAATTCATATTGTGCTACAGATAATTGGTGGAACTCTCATCAATTCCAGCTTTCAGACATTGTCTACAGCTTGCAATCACTGCAACACAGAAGCTGTTTCCAAAATCAGTCTTCAAAACTTGACATACATCCAGAGTACTTCAAAATGACCACAGATTTGCTGTAAGAAACACTACTAAAGTAGAAAACTAATCACTTTTTACTTCATTAATGCACTGCCCTATACTCATACAAGAAAGTGATGCCCAGCCTTGCATGGGTAGGATCAAAGGGGCAAATCCACCAGAGGTAAAGGAGACTTGCCACATTATTAGAGCTTCAGTTTCTTTTCAAGTCTAGTATTTTTCGTTTTCTTTTGTCTCTTCTCCTAAGTTTCCCTTCTTTTTATGCTGACACAGAGAGCACAGACAGTGACCAGTCATAGGGATCGGTTTAATCAGAATAATTCACTCACCTACTGAACATACAATTTCTATCTCTGGGATCCTAACTGAACAACAAGAAAAACCTTTTCTGCGGTTCCCCCTGCAGTTAGTGCAGTTAACCCAGAAGTGTTGCTAACTTTTTCTTTAAGAAAGGTGTACGTTCTCTCCTACTGACATTTTTACACAACAAGGGCTTTACAAGTGTCAGAATAAAGTGTCTTAGACTTCCGTTTCTCCTCAGCCTTCTGAAATTAAGCCACAGGACTGTGGTCAGTAGATTGAAATTATATTTGTCTATATTGTCAAAGACTTGGATAATTACATAAGTGCTTGTTGAGCACTTTTTTTTTTTCTATTTTTAATTCAAGCAGAAGTTTCAAATCCTTTTACAATTGTTTGTTCCCAAACTTAGAAACACGAGTCATGAGCACCTTGGTTAATAAAACAGACATTGGCAAGAACCAGATATAGATATAAAAGCAAGAGAATGATTTTCCTCTCTTACACTTGCATTAAAGACAAAGCAATTCAGATCTGGAAGTAGTATTTGCCAGCTGCTCCTGCACAGTCAGCAGCAGCCTTGCAGGCACATGGCAGTGGCAATTTTTGGGGACTGTTTGGTTGGTTTTTCCCTTTGACAGTGGGGGAAATCGAAGGTCAGAGAGACACAGGACATACCGCTCAGGCCTCCTTGTTTCCACAGCCTGGCAACCTGAATAGATAAAGAGTAAAAATAATAATTTGACAATACCCTGCTGATTAAACAAAAACCTGTTTATTTAGTTGGTTATTAAGCAGAGTTGTGTGCTGTGCTGTTCCATTCATTACTTGTGGATTGCACTGGTTCATATGTTTCATTTACCACCATTTCAAAAGTGTACTTGGGAGTTTTCAAACAGAAGAGATGCAGTTCTACTCTGACCTTTCTCCAACAGTTGTGTGCTTGTGGAAAAGCAATTCCATGCAGGTCTCTACAAATTCGCTATTTAATCCATCATAAAATTATGCATATGCAATCAATAATCCTATCAAAAGCAGCTGTTCAGTATTTTCATTCTGATTTACTCTTTATATTGTGTATATGGCCATATTTCCAACCAGCTGTGGACAGGGTATCTTTTATAAAAGCAACAGTTTTGACAAGTATTTTTTTTAATGTATTTATGCTGCCCTAACTGTAGCATCCTGGCTTTTTTTCAGAGAATCGAAGTTCTCTTCTTCATTGACTGTGGAGTATGCCCAGCCCCTGCCCTGGAGGGATCTCTGCTGAGATAAGAGATTTCACAATCGCCCAGCAGGACTCCCTGGAAAGGCAACCATTTCTTTGGTCACAGCGAGAAAAGACAGACCCACAATCCTTTAGGAGACACTATGCAGATCATTCTGTAACCCATTGGTCTGTTCCCATCCCAGATCCTCTGTAACCCACTGGTCTTCACCCATCCCCTGTATCCCTATAAAAGCAAGCCCTCTGGCCCCTGTGGGACTCAGAGAGAGCTCTCGTCCCTGACTCCCCCCTTCGCCGGAGGGGACCAACAATAAAGCTACCTTCTGTGCCGAACCAGCCACACGAGCCTTCTCGTCTCTCTCTCTGATCTGGCTTGGCCTGGAGGCTGCCCTGCCGAGCTGGGCTGGAATCATGAGCTGATAATTAATAAGATTCCTGTCGGGACCATCTCCCTGGACCGGTCGCCTCTTCCTGGGTCAGAGCCACTGACCCCTATCACCAGCTGTAATAATTGACCAGTAGACAAAACTTCTTTTTTTCATTTACCTGAAGAGATTCCAGGACCAATAGGCAAAATTCCCCATCAGTTCTGTTGTTAATTACAACTGACTACAACCAGGTTCTCAGACTGAAGGTTGGTGACCTTGCAATTGAAAAATAAATTTTCATTTGTGGACAATTAATGAACTCAGTAGACTGGAAAAAAAAGCCCAGGCCTGGTCTGTTCAAAAATGATAAGAACAAAAACTCACCAAACCCAGAAACTGATTCAGCTGCAGCCATTGTTTGACAGCTCTATCATTACATGGGCCATGAATTACATTCAGTCATCACCTTGTTTATCATTTCACTGGCTGTAAATTAGTTGTGCAATGGACTGAGGTTCTGGAACTGCTGGGCATGTGGTGAGTGCTCACTGGAGAGCACAGCATGGAAAATCTCCCATCAGATCTGCTGCTGAGCACCCACAGATCCTATGGGATACAGAAGAGTGAGATGGGAGGTCCAGGGAGCCAGCATGGATCAGTCTCCGTGAGAAACAAGAACCACAGGGCCTGCCAAAACTACAAAACTATGTGCTGAGTGGAATAATTACTGATGTCATCACTACAGTTCCTGGTACTTTTCCTCGTTATCGTTTGGAAATCCCTTTTACAGTTTGGGTACTGTGTGGGTGAGGACTTGTTCAGAAAGTTTCTATTAACTCCATCTATCAGACAGTGCAGGAAAGACACTTTGCAGGCTGAGGTTATGAATTTTCCCAATTGTCACTTTCCAATCCCCAGTTTACGTGTGAGATTCAGGCACGTCAGTGTTTTTTTCAACTCCCCTAATTTTGGCAGGCTCCCCTTGTGCAGTGTCAGTCTGCTCCTGGGGAGTCTTACAGAGCTCTCCCATCCCTAACAAACCACCTCCAATCATCATGGTTGATGACTCCACTTTCTTTACATCAATAATACTCAGCTACACCTCCCACATTCCACAAAGGAAAACAGAAAACAAAGCAAGAAAAGAGTAAACAGTTTATATTTTCTCAGTAAGGCAGATGAACTGCAAAATTATATTCCAGGTCTATGTGCTGCTGCAAAATCCAGATGAATGGCAGCTGTTCCTAACTTGGTGCTGGTGGTTAGAGGTCCTAATTACCTATCCAAATTTGAACTGGTTATGTAGCACCCTCTCTATATTAATCACTGTCCAACTAATACTAATCCTGGCAGCAGAGATGATAAAGCAGAAAAAGAAAAAAAGGAGGTTCTGAAGGTTAGTGTTCACAGCTGTCATAGGCTGACAAGGAGGAAAAAAGGCTGGACGTGGGATTGTGCAAGTTTCTATATTCCATAGCCAGCAAGATTATATGCTTTCAGAGCCCTTTTCTTCTGCAGATACTGGCCTTGTTCCAAAAAACCAGACTATTCCAGATAGACAGGAATAAGATGCCATAAAAAATTCAGTCTGTGGCAGAGGCTGGTTGTGCTAAATATCCTGACACAGTTTTCTTCTGGATGTCTCAGTTCCCATTTCTCCACACTGAGTTTGCAGGTCTAAATTCAGATCAATAGCAGCAATGAATGGGAAACGTTTTCAGCTGCAGGATGTTATTATTCCTGGGAAGGAAAACAAGGACTCTGCACTAATGGGCACTATCTAAATACACAGCCCAAGCAATTAAACAGTCTGTATACATAACCACCTCAGAGAGTCTTTGCTTCATAAGCCATGGTATTGTTTCCCAGACTACTAAAAAACATGAACAATACTTAAAAACATAAACAAAAAATACCCCTTAAAGCTCTCTTTAATATGCAGGTAGAAAACAGGCAATAATTGGGGAAACATGTTCTCCAAACTCATATTTAAATTAGTTTAGTACCTCTCACAGTCATGACATTTATTTGCACCTCAGAGCCTTCTCCTGCTCTCCTGCCCGCCCAGAAGAAAGAAAAGAGGGCACATTGTGCACATCATTGGGGAGGGCTGAAATCAAGCATTTACTGGCACATGAAGGAGGTTTCAGTGTTCAGTAATGAAGTGATAATCATCAAGGCAGATTAATGATTGTCTGAGAGAGTTCATCGCCTTGGGCCATTAACCCTCATGTGGTTATTAATTTTGCAGAAGACATCCTGTACTGCTGAGGTCATTACTGCTGTTATTAGCTAATGAAAGATAAAACATCTGAAGTTCCCTCTCTCACATATTTAGCTATTCACACACCCATCCCTGTGTTGTACATGTGCCTGATTAAATTGGTCATTTCAAAAGTAAACGGGGTAAGTGTGTGGGGAGGTCATAAGCAGGGTGAATTACCATAGACTGAGCTCTGCTCTGCCAGAAAGGCTCTTCCTACTGTCCCAGGCTGTGATTCAGTGGAGCAGAGGTAGAGGGAAATAGTAAAATCAGCTTTTTTTTTTCCCTAATTAAGATTTGAAGGCAGCTGGAGGGATCTCATGTGGAGCTGCCTTGTGACGGCTACAGATACACTACTCTTGGCAACTGGTCACAAAACAATGTGTCAGGAAAGGCCAGTGCAAGCTGGGATTCTCTGAGACATCATTAATCAGTCAGTGAATCCATATTCTTCAACTTCCACACGTCCCATTTTAGGATGCTGTTCCAAATCAGCTGATGTCCATGCAAGATTGGTTCCCCCTTCTCCCTGGGTCATACATTCCCACCATCACAGTGTGGATAATGGGATGGTCAGGGCCTGATTGAGTTAAACTCTGTTCTCTCCCCTTTGTAGGGTTATTTGTTTGTCTCAATCAGATCCTTGAACCAGCTCACCATACACATGCTCAGCAGTGCCAGAAGGCAGCAGGGGCAGAACTGAGCATGCTGAGACTCAAGGCATGAACAGAGCAGCTGTAATTTAGAAGAGCTTAAGCTGCCCAAGAACTTCACTCATAGCTCACTGTCAGGGAGACTCCAGTTGAATTCAAAGGAAAACTTGCAGACAGTGAAAATTTGTCAAATACTTCTACTGGGGGAGGATGCAGCCCAAAGCTGCTGATGCCACAGTTTGAATCAGTACTTTGGCCCCGAATTTCGTTTTTTCAAAGTCTTTTAAGTGCCATCAAGACAGAAATGAAATTTAGAGGCTTCCTTCTTTTGCAAATACTGATCTTACTCCTTGATACTTTGCTAGCAAACTAAAGTTTCTAAATCAATAATTCAGAAAATCCATAGTACATATCTGTAATCTCTTCTGCACTTTTTGGATAGAATTTAAAAGATCCAGCAGGTTTTCTTTTTCAATGTGACCTTAAATATGTACTTCATGTACAGACCATAATAACAAATATATATGGGGTCCTTTGAAAGTTAGTAACATAATACTATGAGCCTCACAGACTGTACATATAACTATGAATTAAACAATATTAATATTTAATATTAATGTAACAGTACTCTCAACAGGCCTGGGGAGGTGATAAACTGCTCCAAGTGGCACCAAGGACAAAGCTGTCGAGGAACAAAGGATACAGAAATGGGAGGTTTAGGAACAGAACCAGAAGCTTTTATGGTTCCTTCTGGTACGAAGAACAGAGATGGGGGATGTGGGGAAAAGCAGGGTTGGGGGAACCACTGTGGGGGGCCCCAGACACATTTCTTCCCTGAGCCATCAAGGGCTTTGCATTTGTATTCATCCCCAACTCCTCTGCAGTGCAAGGGAGGAGAGTTTGGGAGATTGGTGTTCAGGCCTCTGGGAAGGAAAATGACTCGGTGAACCTGGAAGCTCAGTGCTCATGAAGAGGCTGTGGCAGAGAATTCCAGATGAGAGAGACAAGAACAGGCTGGAAGAAATACTGTCAATATAAACCAGGGCTGTGTTTTATGTTGGGCTTACTTGTGATCTTCCACTTCCAGCCTTGCCAACAAAACCTTGACCTCTGGTCTTGTTAAATCTTTGCCTTGTTTTACCATTAAACCTGCCTAATGTTCAGGGACAAGGTGAATCAAGATGAAAATTGAAAAGTTTAGCAAAGTCTCTTCTCAGAGGCAGGGAATAACAACAGGGCAGAAGTTGTAGCCAAACTTGAGAGACTCAAACCTTCAGGACAATGGCCAACGTAGGGCTGGGGTGAAAGACAAACCCCAGAATTCTTCTTATACATGGAAACAGCAGAGTTTCACCTCAAAATTCCAGATGAAGCAAAAGCATCACAGAGGAAAAAAAAAAAGTTTTTCTGGGCCTGAACCAGAAACCAGAGGAATGGTGTAAGAAGTGAATGATTGCAAATTCCAATTTTAGTTTTGAAAGACAGTTTCTCTGAAGATGGATATTAGTTGGTGATCAAGCAGCTGAAGGATGGCACAATGCTTTCTCTTGAT
The DNA here is from genome assembly GCF_000691975.1 of Corvus brachyrhynchos. Taxonomy (NCBI): domain Eukaryota; kingdom Metazoa; phylum Chordata; class Aves; order Passeriformes; family Corvidae; genus Corvus; species Corvus brachyrhynchos. The sequence goes on from NW_008239444.1 coordinate 293,237, forward strand.
CACTCTTTAATTGTGAGTCAAGAGAGTTGGAGCTGCCCTGCTCAGAAACACGGGAAGCAACACCTCAGGCACAGCCTGGGTTCAAAGGAAAACTCAGCACCTACATTACATTTGTAGAAGCTAAGAAATAGTTGATACTCCTGGTAAAAAAATTCAGTTATTTTGTCACAGCCCACAGTTTAGTGCTAGAATGTAGAAAGACAAGATACATATGTACAATATCATTGTATTTTTAATAACAGCAGAAATGAGAAAGAAGATGGTCACCCACTAACAGTTAAATAAGAGACCTCTCTATCTGCAAGCCAGTATTGATCCAAATTTAAGTCCATGATCAAGCAGCATCAGTAGGGAGGTTTCACACCTGTTTGTCTTGATGAGGAAAAAACAGGGATCCAAACTGAAATATTCCTGAAGTTTGGACCACTTGGGGTACAATTTATACAATTTATTTTTATCCCTAACGAAAGATTAAGCCAATTTCCTTATTGGATTTTTCCAGCCAATCAGCATTTTTTTTCTTTTTAATTTCATTTAATTGATTCAACAAGACCAATTTAATATGGAAATAAATTTTTTAATGAAAAGAAGTCATATTCAGGGATAAAGCTGATCAAGAATCATTCCACAGCAAAAATATTTCAAATAAAACCCTACACTTTAATTATTTTATTTTTAATATTCCCTATGCCCCTTTTTACAAAATTTTTATGCCACTCACTCTCTCACCAGAGAAAAGTAATTTGAAATGGAAAACTGTTTTATAAGGTCAATATTTAAAACCAGCTCAGGTCAAGGAGACTTTTGTAAATATATTTCACCAGCAAGAGCAACACAAAACTTGTTTTCAAACTCTCCTAGGAACATTCCCACTAAACACATGCATGACCCATCACATGTATTTACTGAATCCTCAGCAGCTGTCTGAAGATAAGAGTGAGGTTTTGCAACCAAAGAACTGCTTCTATTTGAGACAGCAGCGATAAATCTTGATAAAAATTTAGTCTTGGAAAGGCGTTACAGATGATAAGGGAGAAACCAGCCTTTTATCTAAACCTTGTCAAAAAAGTGAACCTGGTTCTGGCCATCATTGCCAATTTCTCACTCTGGAGCACCAGGAAGTTGAGCAGAAAGGCCACTGCTCAGCTATTCAACATCAGTATCTTTAATCACAACCTCAAACTCTATTCCAGAAGCAGATGCCAGGAGAAAGGCTCTACCTGTTCACCTGTCCAGATACCTTCAGTGTGTTTAATTAAAGTTTCTATCATGTAATATTAACTCTACCCCTCCTGAAAACAGCAAATTTTGTAGAACAGGATTATTACCTACGTCTGAAGTCTGTATCTATTCTTTGTTTTTTCAGAGTAGACTGCAGCTTTTAGAAGGAAAGTTGATTTTGAGCAAGACATCACACTGATTATCAGGGATCTGCTTTTTCCTACCTTTTTTATTCATTTATAACCTGTTGAAATGCCAGAACAGTACATGCAACTTCTTGAGCCTCATTCTATTTTAACAGGAGAAGATTTCCCAGCCCCTGCCATACTTCAGCTTTGCCTCAGGTCCACTAAATGTGGTCACCAGAAATATTCTTGTAATCAACAGCCTACATAGGAGAATGTTCATGCCATTGCCTGCTGACTGGGTATTCCAGCAGCAGTGATTCCAAAGGAAATCACACACAGGAGCTTTGGAATTCATTGGTTCATTGGTGATCTTTAGAGTGAGGTAGAGGTTTGGGAAAAAGCAAGATTTTTTTTTCAAGGAGATCATATTTTCAAAAAAAAAGGTCTAGAGTAAAAAAACAAAATTAAAGTTTAAAAAAAGCCCATACCAACCAACCAACCAAACACAAGAAAAACCCCAAAACAAACAAAAACCCCTCCACTTTGTCCCAGTACTCTAAGAGCAGCAGTAAAAGGCACTTTTTATATTTTTGGAAGTTTGAACTTTCATTCTTCTTCTCAATCAAACCTAAAGTTTAGTGGAAACACGTGAGTTTATTGGCTCTTTCATCTCTTGACTGCCTCCCAGCTTCATACCAGGTTGAAAATAAACTTTTCATGAAATAATTTCAATATGAGTAAAAGTATCATACTTTCATTCTTTCAAATTATTTTACTGAGAGAATATAACAAGAAACTCAGAAGCATCAACAAAAAATGCAAAGTCGATATCAAAGGGGGAGGTTAAACACAGGGATTAATTTTTATTACCAGAGAGTAAATTCTGAAGGCAGATCTAATATATTCTAGCAATCTTTTTTCAACATACAAGTCCTTTTCATAGTGTTGTCACCCAAAAGTGCAATTAACATAAAAGGTGGGGAATACAGCTTTAAACAAGGACAATTTCCTGTAACAGTCTTTGAAACAAAACTGTATTTCTGCTTTAATCCTGCATAGATGATCTGGTTTTAATTTCCATAGAAATAAGATTCCCTTCCTTGTGGCAGAGTTGCCTGTAAGTGCACCGTAATCCAGATCTCAGAGAAAGGACTGAAGTTTAATGGGAATTTAAATAGTTTATAAAGAAATTAAATTACTCCCATTACCTGTAAATGTGGAGTTTGGGGTAGAACACAGACCCCAGGAATAAAATATAAATCAACTTGTATGTGCACTTTTAAAAGGACAAGGCATTCACTTCTTGCTGTTAACTGATATTTCAGAAATTCAGGTTTAATACTTTAAATCAGATTTGGAAATAATTCTTGTTACTTCATTGCCTTCATTAACACATTGGTAATTAAAAATTGCAATTTACTCTAGGTCCCCCTGAGGCTTAGGGGTTTATTTTTTGGTTTTCTGTATTTGAATCATCAAGTTTGTTCTGTTTTTCATGTGTAACTCAACGAGGCTGGGAAAGCCTCCAGCCCTGAGCGAGGAGCTCAGTCATGGGTACCAGCCCTGTCCAGGGGCTGCTTTCCAAGACTGGAGAGTTTCTTTTACTTCTCAGGGCTTTCCAGTGGATCAGAAGTAAATGAACACATGAAAGATCACCACTTTCTGGTAATCCAATGTAAGAACAGAGGAACTGGCTAAATGGAGCATGATTTCCTCTGGTTTTGATGGCTTATTTGTTTTGGTTGGATTTGCCTAAAAAGCTTTTAGAAGACTGAAATGTTAACAGAAGAATTTGCAGCTAAAAACTTATTTCCTGATAATCCTTCTGCTACTGATGATTAATACTCTAATATGCTAAAGGTTTGATCTTGACAAAATACTACAGGAAGAGCACACTGAAGAATTTGCTTGAATTAAGGGCAGGAATAATCCATTAATATCACATTTCGAGTGCAGCGAATATCTCAGTTTCACACTGTTTGAGGCGCCAGTGGTTGCAATTTAGCAGGATGGAATCCAAAATCGCTGACACTTCCTTTCCCCAGGGCATAAGCAGAAACTGTTCTTATATTGTTTGCTTGTAAATGTACAGATCTGAAGCTGAGCCTAATTAAATAGGAGCTCCAAAGCACCTGAGACTTAAATTTTAATAAAGGCTAAAGGGGAAAGCTCCTTCAGGAGTTTTGTTGACAAACTGCTTAATTATTGATTTCCAAAACTACTTTAGGACTCACGATAACACTTTTAAAAGCCTTTAAGAACTTAACATCCTATCAAATCAGTGGGAATTTCAAGATTATTTAATGTTGTAATCTGCATGGAAGCAAAGTTTTGTGCATAGGAACTTTGAAAAATATAACAAATAAATAATATTTGCATACAGGCACTAAATATGTATAAAAATATAATTATTTGTATCCAGCTGTTTCTATTTATAAGAATTCAATGAAGGAAAGAGAAAGCAAAGCCAAACATTCCAAGATCAAGGATTTCTACCGTAAAACCATGTCTTCTCTCTGCTGTAGTGAAATACACAGAAAAAACTCAAAGAAAATCCTCTAACTTAATTTTTCACTGCTATCCAGAAAGGTACCACTTTCATGGCTCTCCTTCAGCCATTTGACCACTAATGTAATTTTTTGATCAAACACACACAGCTCAGCGAATGCAGTTATCAACAGAAGGCAAAGAAGTGGCATTATGGGTTTCCTTCAGCAATGGTCTGATTTTCCAGGTGTGAAGTAATCCCCCTACTCCATTTTAATTACTTTACACTGATTTCAGGGACGTCCCAAAAATGAGATTTTATTGCATTAGTGAGGTCAGACAGTAAAACAACCCCTTAGAGGTTCAACAAAGCAGTGGTGATGACTGAATGTCAAGTTGTTTACTACATTCCACCTGCACTGTTAACCACATACTTGTAGCTAAAATTACAGCATGCAGTAAAATTTGACCAAGTTGACCTGAAGACAAACTATTTTGGCAAGGAATGCTGAACAAAAAATGGTATTTTACTCAAACCTGTGTGTACTATGTGTATGTAAAACATAAAAGGCTATTTGTAAACTGGAAAAAATTTGAGATTTGTTACAGAGTTGACAAATTGGGTTAAAAAAGGGCTCCAGCATTTCACACATGCCTAAACTCTGTACAAAAGATAATTCTTATCCTTAATAATTTCTAATATTGGCTGAGAGTGAGGAGTTCAAAGGAGTAAATTAGGAAGAAAAGTTACAGGTCTCATTGCTTTTGAACCTTTTGATGAACAAGGAAGCTATCCAACCATAAAACCACAGTTCTTAAAAATGAGATGAATTAATACTTCATCACCCTGGAACACCCTTCTACTTACTTGATTGACCATATTCTCTGGGACAGGAGGTGATTGTTATAGATGGCAAGAAATAGATAAAATAAAGTACAATATAGTACAATCTTTGAAAGTATTGATTGAAACTCATAACACTGAACGGCGTCCCTGTAATCAAGCCTTATGCTTGTTCTGTGACGTGCCCCGGTGCTGAGAGTTTGCATCACAAAAACAACTGACAAGCCTCAGGAATGTAACAAGACAATCGTTACACCTTAAGCAGATGCTATTCCAAACGCAGATTTGGGATACCTTGAAGGAGTAAAGAGCCCCTCGTACCAAATGCTTTCTCCCTCAGTCCAAAGTGCTGAAAAAGATCACCCACTACACATTAGATGATTCAACTGTTATGAAAATACCCAGTGATGCAGTGAATTCTCATTTCAAGGAAGCAATTCTCAGAAAACTTCTGCATGGAGTTTCATAACAGAAGAAAATGAAGTGGGACCAAGTGAGAAGGCATATTAGCAGACTCAGAAAAAGAAGTAAAAGCATTTTCCATCTAATAAGGCAGTGACAACACCTGCACATTTTATAAAACCTGCATCATCTTGAATTTGCTTCTCAGAATGTGAGAAATGTGAGGCTCCTGCTCACTTTTGGAGATCTCTGCTTCCTCCTCGGCAGGAAGAAGCCATTTGTCAACCTGAAGATTCCATTTTTTGTCCTTTTTTTTTTTTAACCTTCCTCTGCAGCATTTACCAACAGTCTCACTGCATCATCTCTACAGACAGCACACTCAAGTGTCCCTCTGCTTCTAGCATTGCTCTTGACTTCCAGAAACACTGTGATATCCAGCCGTAATTTATGATAAATTTTGCATCTGAGACCAAATGCAAATAAAAATTATAGGATTTCTCATTTTAATTAATTTCCAATATTTAGCATAGTTTTCCTCTCTGTCTTTATAATACCATTCCACCAAAGAACTCACTTGTGAATTCTTTTTCTGATAGGTAATTCATTAGTCTCTATATTTTCATGTATTATCTCCTCCATGCCATTTGAGGTTATAATTGAGATCAGGGTCATAATTATACTTTCACTATTGAATCAAAGAAAATAAAAGTCCCTGCACTATGACAGTTATAACTAGGGATGATTTAACTTAGGAAAATGTAAGTGTCCCTTCTCAGAAATGGAGAGCTAAAGGAAATTTGCAGCAGAACACTATAAAATAAAACCCTTTCACAGAATTCAAAAGTTAGGAACAAATGTAGTACCAGCCTAACCTTCTTCTTCCACTTGTCAGTCACACCCTACATCAAACATTTTATTTTAATAACAATCCAAACATAATGAGGAGGTGATTAACAAAGCACAGAGCTCCTGTAGCAAAGCACAGAGTAAAACTATCTCATCTCAATTATCAAGCACAGGCAAACAGCAACCTCGTCATTAAGCAGGGCTCCCACTCTGCATGACTGATATTAATGTAATATTAAACTGCCAGGTGATGCTTTGTTCTATTAAATCTTCAGCAAATTCAATTTAATACAGAAAATAAAGAGAGAACACGTATGTTCCCCTTGACAAACATTTGCTCTTTTACCTTACTAAATCTGGAGTTTACAGACCTGTCTGGAAAAAGAGACAGAGATGGGCATGAGAATTGTTTTCCAGGTCACTTCAATGTAAATCCAGTGGAACAACCCCCCTGGTGACACATCCAGACACCCACCCTGAGCTCTTTGCTCACGACTTTTGCATAAAGTTTGCATCAACACGAGGGTGGAAGTTGTGCCTGCTACATTAACCACAGACACTTCCCCCTGAACAATAAACATGGGTTTTTTTAGTTCAATTATTTTTTCCTTGAACTAAAATTCTGGGGCAGATCTCCATCTGGCACTCTCTAGCATAATTCCCTACTTATCCCTTTACATGTGAGAAGCTGGGTGTCTACATTTCCTGTGAGAGAAAAAAGTGAATTCTCATGCAGGCTATGTGAGCTCCCCGCTGCTTTTACACAATTCTCTTACATTCCCCCCCCCTAATTTCATCTGGGTAATATATATTTCATTTCCTGTTTTAATACACCTGTGAACATTAACACATCCCAGTAGCCTACTCGCTCCATTAATCAAGTGCTGAAATTGCACCGGTTAATTTATGCCAATATTTACACAGTAATTATCTCCAGCTCTTGCATCATAAAATTTTACCAACCCTAAGAAGATTTTTTTTTTTTAATGTATTGAAGAGCTCAGGGTTTACCACTGTGACCCAGCCTTTTCTGAAGGAAAGCACAGCACAGGACAGGTCCATCACAGACAGTCTCCATTTTTTAAAGGAAATTTAGTGCAATTGGTGCTTCCACGTGGCCACTTGAAACAGGACAAGTGTTCCCCACCACACACCAGTAATTAATGGGCCTTTAAAAACCATGACATACTTTCAGTTTGCCTCAGTTTTGGGGAAGTACAGATTCCCATTTCAACTCCACAATTAAGACACAACATGTTCCTGCTGATTTCTACCCCACCTGCCTTGCAAATCAGAGTAGCAACAATTGCAGAAAATCAGAGAATAAACTGTTCGGAAAAATCACAAAATAGCAGCTCACTCATCCAGGTACCTTTTTACTTACACAGACTTATTTACACCAAGTAAACACACAAGAACCAGGTGTTTACACCACAAGAAGCGGGTACTTTAATGATGAATAGACCTAAATACTTCAAATTCATGTGAACAAAATCATTATTTCCCAGTACCTTAAGGGTTACCAGAGAAGGTGCACAGGTTAGATTGTACCAACAGCAGCACTCTGAACCTACTGCTTCAAGATAGCACTGCTGATATCCCTGTGCCATTAAAAACAAATCCTGACCAAAACGCTCCAAATGTGTTTAAATCACTGCTTTTTCAAGTTGCCTGATGACGTTAATATAGTAAAAATCAAACTTATAACCTGCAGAATTGTAAATCAAGGCATGTTCAGCTCACTCCTTTTCTTACATAGCTATATCTAGATTTAGAGAATAGTTCTCCAGAGATTTTAGGTATAATTAGTACCTCCCTTCTTCCCTGACCCACTTTTCATGTTGGAGATCAGCCTTGCTGGAGCTTGCCTCAGAGATTCAAGCCTAAAAGCTCTCCAAATCTCTACTAAAACCACAGATACTCATCAGCACTGAGATTTCTCACTCCAAAAAGCCAGAGCTTTACTTTCTAACATGCAATGATTTTATCACTCCCATTGTAGTAGAAAACATGTCAGCTGCTGCAGGGTGTTCCAGGCAGGATATACATCTGTACATTACTTTTTCCTCATTTACTTTCTTTCATACTGGATTGTGAGACTAATTGATGATAAACCAAGAACGACAGTTCCCCCAAAATCAATACAACTTGTAAAAAACATTTCCTGATATGGGTCATGTGTTCAGAGACTGGATCTGTTTCGGGAATAAAAGTGTCCACCCAAGGGTTTTTTTGCAAACCAACTCCTGATGCTCAAGCAGGACCAAAGGGGAACTGCTGTTTTTGAGGGCAAAATTGCTCCAGTTTCAGGTTTCTGTTTGGATTTTTTTTAATGTCAAAGTGTTTCTACCACTACATTTATGCATCTGATGGACTGAAAAGCCTTGGAAACCATAAAGATGGAGAAAGATAAAGCAGCTGGGTGCAAAGCTTTTTTTTGTTGGGACACTTCAGTCTGAAAGAGGTTCCTCTTCCTGGCTTAAGAAGACAAAAGGCCAAAGTGCAGTTTTCAAAATCAGTGAATACATTTAGAGCCCAAACTCTCACCAATGGAGTCCAGTACTCCTAGATAATGAATTAATTTGTATAATGGAAATCCAAGTCCTGGGAGAGTTAGCTACATGTGGAGATAGAAAGTAATTAATAGTAATGAAAAAAAAAATTTCCTTTAACATTATTTCCCAGAATGTTAATATAGTGATTTCTTTCTGGGACCTGAAGGTAAATTAAAATAATTCCATTTTCTGAAGCTCTGCCATTTTTGGGATAGTTATATTTTTCTTTCAGTTGTTATATTACATTTCTAAAATATGAAGTATCCTGACATTTGTCTATATCTAGATTTTATACAGAGCATGTTACTAAAAGCTCTAAGTTAAGCATACTCTTAATTTACTCTTCAGTATTTCCTTTATAACTGGAGTTTTAAGCAGTATCTTTAATCCCAAAATTAAAACTGATCTGGATGTATAAAAAGAGACTTTTAACATGTAAATTAATTATTTTCTGAGGAGGAAATGGAAAAAAAAAAGGACAGCATTACTTCAAGTTATCATTTTCTCTTATAGAAGATCAAGAGGAGTAACCAAATTTAAAATTGGTGAAAAAAATTGTATTTCACAGGATCGAGACTGATTTTAGAATTTAAACAGAAAATCTTATTCTTGTAGGTGTTTCCAGAAGGGCTGCTGAAACCATAACACAATTTTTGATAGGTTGATCAATACCAGTTTGAGCAGTGATAAAACTTGCTTTGCACCAAAAGTCAATTTTGTACACAAAAGGGTGAGCTCAGGAATTTTCTAAATTATTTTTGCTATAATAAAAGTGTTTTACTCTGCCACTTCAGGACAGATCGATTGGCAGACATACAACATCTGCTTCTGTGAAAACCAGGACAGAAAATATATATAAACCTACATGCTGAAGTTTAAACAATAATCAAATGAAAGTTGCAATAAAACACATTGAGCACTTTATAATAGAATTACTTTTCAGACAATGTATTTTACTTAAATCAGAGCAGTCTCTCTGTCTCTTTTTGGATGGCTTCTCTATTCCTTGCAACACTGCCAGTCTAAAGCAAGTCTGAAGTTCGCAGTGCAGGACGGAATTCATACAAAAAGGACAGGTTCTTCACAAGAGAAAGATTTTTTCTTCTTCCTACCCAGGAAGGTGGCAGCTTCTAGACAAAAGTCCCAAGCTGCAGAAACTTTCCACAGTGTGAAGAGTTTCAGACACAGAGCAAGACACATTTCACATCACAAGGGACCTTTCCCAGATGTACAGACACTTCTAGGAAGAAAACTCCAGGATAGAGCCATCTGTACCAACTGCATTCGGAGGAAACGCTTTTCCTTACTTTCAAGTTTCTCTGTGAGAATTTAATCTATTTAACAGTGCCATGCTGTTAACATGCAATATTTCATGTGGCATTTAGATGGATCCCTCAGCAATTATTAAGGTACATTGCAATGTTATTCTAAATGACGTGAATTATTCTTGTAGTATGATAAGCCTGAGAAATTCTCCCCCCTTCCCAGATTTCCTCAGGGGACACAATCATTTGCATTTTGGACCTAAAACTCAGACCTTGCCAGGCTGGAGGCACATTTACCTCAAAAGGCAGCAATTCTCAACTATATCATAGAAGATAGAATTCCATATTTCACAATAAATTAATGGACCATTGTTTGTGAAGGGTGAACAGAATTAGATTTGTTGCTGGCTGACAGAAGTTATTAAAAATATTACATTATAAAATCCCCAAGGTGTTTGTATCACCTGTGGAAGAGTAGGTGAACATGAATGACATGATTACGTCTGTCCCCAAATAGCTCCCATATTATCATTTGCTGGGATTCTGCCCAGTCCATGTTTTCTGTCTCTGTGAAATCTGTTTTAATCCCAATAGGATGTGGCAGTTTGCATTCTCCGTTCTGTTTCTTTACCAAAATAAGTTGCACAAACACATGCTGATCTTATGTTCCTTCAATACTGCATTACAAGTGATGCTTTTAAATCTTAACCACAGACACCAGAAAATTAAACTACTTGATCTATCTTTTTACATACCCATCATATTAGTTAATGTATTTATTAACTCTAGAGAGGCCAAAATTCTTGAAAAGTGAGAAATAAACCTTCCAAAGCCCTGTTGTCTGCAATACATCCAATAGCAATAACATACACCTTTCCTACTTCATGCTGTTACTCTGCCTTGCTTTCACCTGTCAGTATATTAGCCCAAAACTCAGAACTGATTCTCTCTCAGCAAGAACAAGTTCCTCTTCCATTAAGCCTTTATTTTGATTTCTAGATAAACAAGTTCCACACCAGGACTCCAGCATCTTCTGAATTAGAACTGTTTTGTCTGCATTCAAGACTTAAACCAGCAGAACAACTTTCTCCTTCATTTTACAGACAATATAAATATGAGTATTTGATTTAGAGGGAAGACTGTGATTTCACCCATGAAGACTACCTTAATCACAGAATAAGAAAATGGGATAGCCAGAAGACTACAAATAGCAAGCAAAGACAATTTTACATCTCTGAAATTTTCTTCTTGTGTTGGTTTAACACAGCCTGATTTTTTGGTGTGGGGGGGGGAAGCCAAAGAGGTTGCTTCCATGAGAAGCTGCTAGAAGCTTCCACCATGTCCAGCAGAGCCAATTGCTCTGAAGATGGACATACTTCTGGCCCAATTAGAGAAGCTGGTAACACCTCTGTAATGACATATCTAAGAAGGAAATCAAAACAGCGTGCGCAGATATTCCCCAGGGGTGGGATGGCCCCACCACCAAGACCATCCTGGCGCCATGAGCGGCCA
>NW_008239445.1:0-518 GCF_000691975.1 Corvus brachyrhynchos
AAAATGGGGAAAAATGGGGAAAAATGGGGAAAAGGGGGAAAATGGGGGAAAAATGGGGGAAAATTGGGAATGGGGAAATGGGGGGAAAATGGGGAAAATCGGGGAAATGGGGAAAATGGGGAAAAATGGGGGGAAATGGGGAAAAATGGGGAAATGGGGAAATGGGGAAAACGGGGAAAAATGGGGAAAAATGGGGAAAAATGGGGAAAAATGGGGGGAAAATGGGGGAAAATGGGAGGGGGAAAAACGTCAGGAAATGGGAAAAATGGGGAAAATGGGGAAATGGGGAAATGGGGAAATGGGGGAAAATGGGGAAATGGGGGGAAATGGGGAAAAATGGGGAAAAATGGGGAAATGGGGGAAAAATGGCGAAAAATGGGGGGAAAATGGGGGAAAAACCAGGGGAAATGGAGAGAACCAGGGGAAATGGGAAAAAATGGGAGAAAATGTTGGTAAATGGGGAAATGGGGGGAAAAGAGGGAAAAAATGGAGAGAAACAAGGGAAAAATGGGGGGAGA
>NW_008239446.1:0-582 GCF_000691975.1 Corvus brachyrhynchos
CCCAAATTTCTCCAAATTTCTCCCCAAAATTCCGGAAAAAGTCCCCAAAACTCCCCAAAACTGCCCAAAACTGCCCGAAACTGCCCAAAATTGCCTGAAATTGCCCAAAATTGCCCAAAATGACTCCAAATTCCCCAAATTTCTCCCCCAAATTCCCCAAAATTCCCCCAAAATTCCCCAAAATGCCTGGAAGTTCCCCAAATTCCTCCAAATTTCTCCCCAAAATTCCCGAAAAAGTCCCCAAATCTCCCCAAAACTGCCCGAAATTGCCCAAAACTGCCTGAAATTGCCCGAAATTGCCTGAAATTGCCCAAAATTCCCCAAAATGATTCAAAATTCCCCAAATTTCTCCCCCAGATTCCCCAAATTTCCCCACAATTCCCCCCAAATGCCCCCAAATGCCCCAAAATTTCCCAAATTTCTCCAAATTTCTCCCCAAAATTGCCTGAAATTGCCCGAAATTGCCCAAAATTGCCTGAAATTGCCCAAAATTGCCCAAAATGACTCAAAATTCCCCAAACTTCTCCCCAAAATTCCCCCAAAATTCCCAAAATGCCTGGAAGTTCCCCAAATTTCTCCAAA
>NW_008239447.1:0-259 GCF_000691975.1 Corvus brachyrhynchos
TGGGATGGGTTTGGGGGAGATTTTGGGGATCCCAAAATTCCCATTTTTTTCCAGGGGATTTTGGGGGATTTTGGGGATCCCCAAATTCCCATTTTTTTTCCAGGGGATTTTGGGGGATTTGGGGATTCCCAGAATTCCCAAAAATTTCCGTTTTTTTCCCAGGGGATCTGAGTAGATTTGGGGTGGATTTGGGGGGATTTTGGGGTCCCAAAATTCTCATTTTTTTCCAGGGGATTTGGGGGGATTTTGGGATCCCCAA
>NW_008239448.1:0-1484 GCF_000691975.1 Corvus brachyrhynchos
TGCCTGAGCCGACCAACTAGCACTCAGAGGTCCCAACTCTACTACTTTCCCTGTTTTGCCATCTACTACCGCATATCCTGACTTCCTCTTTCCTTCTACCACTTTCGCAGAACCATCCACAAACCATTTTTCACCTTCCTCTAATTCTTTTTCTTCCACATCCGGCCTTATCTTTGTTTATAATTCTACTATCTCAGCACAATTATGGGTGGGCGTCTCCAGGGCTTCCCCATACAGAAACTGTGCAGGGTTCTGTGCTGTAGTTGTTCGAAGTTCTAATTCATGGGAGTGGACCAGCATAGCCTCATATTTCAGGAGCCTGGCATCAGTGAGCCATTTATCTGCTTTTTGATGCAGCAGACTCCTAACACTGTGGGGAGTATATACTATTAAAGGTGCTCCGAAAGTTACTTTTTTCACCTCTTCCACTAGGAGCGCCACTGCCACTATCGCTTGTAAACAGGTTGGCCATCCCTGACTCACGGGGTCTAGGAGCTTCGACACATATCCTATTGGTTTTCTAATTCCTGCCCAGTCCTGGGTTAAAACTCTGTGGGTAGTATGATTGCTAACATCTACAAATAGTTGGAATTGCTTTTTCATATCTGGGAGGCTCAAAACAGGGGCTGTCATGAGGGCTTCTTTCAGTTCTTTAAATCCCTCTTCATCCTGTTCTGTCCATTTTATCCTATCGGTAGTCAGTTTCTCATACAGGAATTTTACTTTTTCGCTGTAGCTCTCAATCCATTGTCTAAAGTATCCCACGAGTCCTAGCACCTGTCTGATTTCTCTTTTTGTACAAGGGGAGGGTAACGCTACAATTCCTGCTACCCTCTCGGGGTGTAATTTCTTCTTTCCCTTAGCCAATGTCCCAGGTATTTTACCTCGGGTTCAGTAAATTGGAGTTTTGTTTTTGAGACTTTTAGTCCCTTGTCTCCCAAAAAATTTAACAATCTTATCGTAGTTTCCTTTACATCGAGCTCTATTGGTCCTGCCACTAATAAATCATCTACATATTGTAGCAATTTAGTTCCTTTTACAGGTTCAAATTGGCTAAGTAATTGTTCAAGAGCCTGGCCAAAAAGATTTGGTGAGTCCACAAACCCTTGAGACAAAGAAGTCCATCTCAGTTGCTGTTTTTGATTAGTCTCTGGGTCTTCCCACTGGAAAGCAAAATAATCCCCACTTTCTTCGGCTTGGGGGCAAGTCCAGAATGCATCTTTCAAGTCAATCACACTGTACCAGGTATCCTTAGGGGAGATATTATTTAGTAAAGTGTACAGATTGGGGACCGTGGGGAATAAGGTTTTGGTTCTTGCATTTACTGCTCTTAAGTCTTGTACTAATCTATAACTTCCGTCTGATTTTTGTATTGCTAGGATAGGCGTGTTGTGCCTGGACATACAAGGCTCTAGAGCACCCCTTTTTATTAGCTCATCTATTACTGGTTTTAACCCTTTTCTTCCCTCCATCGGGATAGGATA
>NW_008239448.1:3997-4454 GCF_000691975.1 Corvus brachyrhynchos
GATCACCTCTCATACACGCTTGATCACCCTTCACTCAACCACGCAATACTTACGGTTCCTTTTCCTGCGTGGGTTCTTCATGCACGTAGAGTTTTCTGAGTGAAACACCTTATGCCGCAGCTCTGGAGATCCTACCCTGGATCCCCCCTTGAGTTCCCCGAGAGCTCCTTTTATCCCCCCTTTTTCGATCGTGGCACTGATCTGAATTTAGTTCGGTGGTCCGATTGGTTTGCAGAACCCACCTATCCTACCAGGCCGCTAGAACCAGCGGGGTGCCTCCCAGACGGAGAGAGGGTCAGCGATACCCCAAATTGAATCACGTCGGGGTCACCATTTGAGGTAAAGAAATTCAGCCAAATTAAATTTAATAAAGAAATAGATTTTATTACGCAGCCGAAAGATCAGTCACACAGAAAGCCACGATCGGAAAAAGGTCAGTCTCGAGCCTGGGTCCGGT
>NW_008239448.1:4505-7943 GCF_000691975.1 Corvus brachyrhynchos
GCTTTGGCTGGTTCCTTCTTATACAGTTCTTGGGCAGAGTCCGAATTAATTCTATTCTTCTCGCAATTTAGCATATTCATGATGTTCTCTTGTCCCGAAGTTGGACTGCACAAAGCATTTCCTGGGTCTGATGAATTGTCCATCTTGGATGATGAATGGTCCATCTCCGATTCCTGGAACAGTTATTCTTAGTTCCCGGAATGGGATACTCGTTTAACGACTCCGAGATGTTAATCAGTTCCATCATCATCCAGATCATCACCCAGGAGTGGTGTTAATGGCTCCAGATAAGGTCTACCTCCACCCGGAGATATACTTTTTCGTATGCTGATTAGTTCCTGGCCGTATAATTGAAATAATTGTACCTCATGCTGTAGTTTTGCAATTTTGAAGATGAAGAAAAGCTGACAACTGGCATGGAATCTTGCAGCTTTGTGCTGTGGAAAGTTGTGCTTGAAGCAGTGTTTGACTCTCAGGTGTTTGGTTGAAGCATTTTCTGTTTACTAGATAACTTAAATGTTGGTTTCATGGACTCCAACTACATTTTCCAAGATTGGCTTCTGAACCTTGCTGTGTTAGTGTAAGCCTACAGCAGTGCAGCTTCCAATCACCAAAGCTTATTGATAGATCTTTACTGTCTTTCTGTAATAAATCTCCTCTTCTGTTATGGGGGGGAGGACTTGAATATAAACTTAACAGCCATATCAGGGAAAGAATTCAAATTTGTCCATACTGATGAATTCCACAAAGTTAATAATGAAATACCTTTTTAGTTCCTTTGTATTTAAATTTTGAGTGCCTGATGTTCTGCTTGTCCCATGTACCTGTCTTGGAGACTGATGCCTTGTCTAAGCACAGTTAGTAACAAAAAATCAATGTTTTGCTGTCACCTATGCATCTCAAATTAGGTGAATGTAGTAAGAGAACAGAAGGCATTGTACCTGTTGCAGGCTGCATTGGTGGCAGCCGTTTTAAAAATGCTGTAATAGACTGTTTAATAATAAGAAGAAGTTTTTACTGGAGTAACGCAGGGTTTGGTGGTCAAGGCACAAGCTCTGGTGTGCCCCAGGTCAGAGAGAGTCCAGCTGCGTTACTTCTGCCCGTTGCAGCAGCGACTTCGGGATCAGGAAAAGAGCTGCTTGCTGGGCTAGCTGGCTGGCTTCTCGGCAGAGGGAGCAGGTCAGGAGCTGATGGTGTCAGCTCACGTTAGCTCGGAGACAAAGTAAGAGAGAGGCTGTTCGGGTCTGGCTTTTAACAGGTTTATTGTTAGAAGTTTCGCAACCCGAACAAGCACGGAAGGCTGGAATCCAATGTGATGGGATGGTATGCGATGGGATTGTGATGGGATGTGATGGGATCGATACTGAGGCTTTTCCCTCAGTTTTATAGGGAATTTGAAAACCCCGGTGAAAGGGGAAAACAACCAATGAGTTACAAGCCAGGGGGAGGATACAATGTAACAAGAACCACTGGGGTAAAGCGAGAGGCAGGAGTTATAACAGAACCAATGAACGACCGAGTAACCGAGAATTTTCCCGAACCGGGGGAGGCGGCTTGTACCCGGGCACTGCCCAGGGGGTGCGGCTTAGGCTTCTGAACCGCCCATTGACCCACCCTCTGAATCTGCCTCTTCAGGGAACTCGATCCAGGGGATGGGCTGGGATTGATTGGCATCACGCTGCCCCAGCCCCACAGTGGGCTGGGTCACACCAACACTGGAGCCCAGTATTAGTGTGTCTTTCATCATGTGGGAAACCTTCAGTGTTTTGACCAACAACCACAGACATTCCAATCAGGATTTAAACAGCTCTCCTTCCAGCAAGAAGACATATAACTGTTTATTTGAATGCTAATGTTCCTCAAGCCTTTAAAACTCTCATCTTTTTGGCTGCAATAGGACAGAGAGAGAGCAGGGTAACTGCCACCTCAGCAGAGGGCAAATGATGGTAGAGTATGGTTGACTCCTGCTAGGTGGAGTGAGGAAAAGAAATTGTTGGATGTCCTGGGAAACTGCTTTAACTGTTAAGCACTTGCATGTGAGGCAAGAGCACTTGTGGGTATCATGTTTGTCGCTGTTGTCCGCAGGGACAGCACGAAGAACGACACGGAATTCAAGTCCAGGATAAATGGCATTATTTAATTAATTATCACCTCGTTTATATAACTTGGTTTGCAATAGAGAAATGACATTATTGGGTGCTTGACCATACACCTCCCAGAGTGATTGGCTGAATGCTACGCCTATTTCAAAATATTTTCTTCAGTGTGGAAAACAAGACTATGCATAACGAGTTTGCACCTGTGAAATAAAGTCTTGGTTTACAAAAACCCTCGACACTGTTTACAGCTAGCTTGCGTGAGAAAGGAGACTCTCACAAGCAGCTGTAAAAAGCAGGAAAATTTCTCTGCTAACTTTTTCAGCATCTACAATTTCCCCTTTTTGTTTTAAAGACCAAAAAGGTAGCATTTGTAATCCTCTGCGGAATCCCTTGCAGCAAGGAGAACAAACACAGCATAAAGGATCCATTTGGTCATGGCTGTTACCAAGCTAAATCCAAATCAGATACTAATTTGGAGAAGCAGAGAGATTCTCCAGCAATGCCATGGGAGATACATCTAGCGAATCCAGCTATACGTCCAGTCATTAGTTCTGAATAGCCTTAAGGGCTCTAACATTCTGCATAACATTCTGACTCTATAACATAAGAAACTTGAAATTCAGTCTCTGAAATTCAGTCTCTGCTTGTAGAAGGAGCAGGCTGATGGTCGACATCTTGGTCATCATCAGAGGGATCATTTGATGAATGATCTGCATTCTGGTCATCATTTGAAGGTTGCCTTGGAGGTTGCCTGTTGTGCTTCTGGTGCTGCAGGTCAGGGCGAACGCATCTTGCAGGTAGCCATCGTACCCCATTATCTGTAGAAACGCAAGCATACCCACGACCCCAAGCAATAAGCTCATGCGGGCCTTCCCACTTCTTAGTGAGGAGGTCCCGTACCCAGACTTTCGCTCGAGGCAGGTGCGTCTTGCCTACAGACTGCAATGAGAAAAAATTATTCAAAATAACACGATTGTTTGAATTTGGTGTCACTGTAATGTTGCAGTGGGGATTCTTGCAACACATGTATCAGACAATGAGGCCCGTGGAAAAGAATATATGGACCCATTCTTGGTAGATATTTTCAGAGGTTTATTTTTCCAGCTGCCTGGTCGGCGACTTGGCCAAGAACTGAACAATCATGGGACCAGAGGGTCCTTCCCGAGCAGGGAAACACAAAAGAACCAATGGGGAACGAGGTTGACGAGGGAGTAGGGAAACCCTGTAGGCCATGCCTCTATCCCAGGGCCCCTCTCCCAGGACCCCACACCAGGGGGGAGGAACCCCAACACTTCACCCGTTTATTTTTAACAAAAAGAGATTTAAAACAACATTGAAA
>NW_008239448.1:8650-9364 GCF_000691975.1 Corvus brachyrhynchos
TCCCCGCCGGAGCCACTGGGCCTTTCTTCTTTTTACAATTCCAACATGGGGGTAATAGGATACAGGAGAAAAGGGAAAGGTAGGATTAGGAAAGGGAGGCTGTATGGACTGCTTATAATGGGGATATTGTCTAACATGACTACGATTTTTAGCATATATATTGCCTTTCACAGAAATACCATTGTCGCTTTCTCGCGCTTTCACGTGTCGGAGGAAAATAAATTTAAGGGATGGGACTATGCAATTCCACGAATTTATTGTTTAAAAGAACAAATGCATCAGTCTAGGCATGAGATTTTACAACACCTCCGAGTAATGGCAACTAGTCACAAGATTTAGGGTTACATCGTAATTTATAACTTTCTAATCCAATAGATACTTAAAACGACACTTTGTTTTAGATTTATGACCTATCACCTGTGGCACTTCTCACTGCAATGCAGCTATGTCTTGACCAATAACTTCTCATGTCACGTACACACAGATGTCTCTCTTATACCATCTACATTCTTAACTTAAACTATATAAAATCACACTATTATATTTTAAAACCCTTCACCAAAACACCCAGTGTACAATTTTACTTATAATGATAGGAACACAAGTTTGTAATCCTTTTGCTTAAAGTCCACAAATCTCTGTCAATTAAGCCAGACCTAGTCTCTTCCAGGGTTGTAAATCAAAGCCTCCTTTAATTGCAGGAGTTTCTACTCC
>NW_008239448.1:10863-11469 GCF_000691975.1 Corvus brachyrhynchos
GTGCGTACTCTTTTCTCTACTCGTAGAGTTGTCAGCTTCTTTCTGCGCGTGATATGGTTTCACATTCTTCGCAGGAAGCCACCTAGGTCCCGTACCTGTAGAAACACAAGCAAACCCTTTACCTCAGGTTATTAATGGGAATCGACCTTCTATTTGTCCTGTTTCTGGATTTCTAATCAGAACCAAAGGATTTTCTCTTAATTTTGCATGTGTACTATTAGAGAAATGCCTAAATATTGGAGGATCGGGCTCCGCAGAACTATTCAAGAAGTTATAAACATACAAGGCTTTGCTTAATCGCATCTGTGGTGTTGCTTGTGCTAGATCTCCCTTTTGCTGATCTAAAATATGTTTCAAGGAATGATGTGTCCTTTCTACAATTGCCTGACTCGTGGGCGAATAAGGAATGCCAAAAGTATGGCAAACACCCCAATTCATAAAAAATGTGGCTACCTTCTGGGCTGTATAAGCAGGACCATTATCTGTTTTTATTTCTTGAGGTACCCCCAAGGAAGCGAAAGCTTGCAAAAAATGCTGACACACATGATTTGCTGTCTCTCCTGTGTGTACAGAAGCAAAAACTGCATTGGAAAATGTATCCACTGA
>NW_008239448.1:12270-12771 GCF_000691975.1 Corvus brachyrhynchos
GAACCCTCTACTATTTGAATATTCTGTTTCCATGTTTTAGTTTCTGGGTCTTGCCACGTTACCACCAAGCCATTTGTCTTTCCTGATCCATCACTAAAAATTGTCACAGCATCCAAAGGCAATTAAAGGCCAATCTCTGGGAATCATAGAGCGCAAAGGAAGTCCAGGTTGGTGAAGTCCCTTATCTCTTAGCTGTATAAGCTTGTGGCATTGCTCAAGAATTGCTTACAGCAAGAGCGTTAAGTGCTGTTACAAGTCTTTTATCCAACATCTCAGCTTGAGCAGAAAGCCTTTTGTCCATCATCTCAGCTTGACTGGTAATAGCTCTTTCCAGTTTTTCTCCTAATGAATCAGTTTGGATGACAGCTGTATGCTGTGCATTACCAACTTTACTGCATGCTTCAAGCATATCTGAAATACTTGGTTGCACCCCTGGTAAAGCTCTAATAGTTCGCTGACACTCCTCATTAGCATTAACATAAGCAAGATTCCGTAATAAAA
>NW_008239448.1:15223-19685 GCF_000691975.1 Corvus brachyrhynchos
GGGCACCGCTGGGGTGCGCCGCTCCCGGTGCGCCTCGCTCTGTTGCCAACACTGCAGCTCGCGCTTGCCTGCGCGCAGGAACTGCCTCGCTGCTGCTCGCAGAGCACTCGGAGCACGTGGCCTGGGTTGCACAGTCCCTGAGGCATGCTTCCCTTCACAAGGACACAGCTGATATTGTTCAACAGTCTCGGTAATTAAATAATATTCACAAAAATATTCTTCTATCGGCATATATTTTGACTCAGAAATTAACTGTGTCCAAACAGTGTTCCAAAAGTCTTTGGTAAGAATCAAGTCCCAAGAAAAGTAGAAAAAGTTTTTAAACAACCATGCCAGGAAATGTTTCAGTTCCTTTTGAGCCTGAATTAAGCTAAAATTTACAAATTGTTGTTCAAGAATCTTTTCAAGTTTAAGATAAATGTCCATATGCGGCTCGGAGAGCCACGCGTTTTTCCACGGTTCCTCCATAGTTTCGAGATGGAACAGCAAAACAAAAACAAGAAGAGAAATCCGGAGTTTACTCACAAATCACAGCCGCTGTCCCAAGGGATCAATGTCTTGCCAGCATTGTCCAACCATTCTTTGCAGTGGGGATTCTTGCAACACGTGTATCAGACAACAAGGCCCGTGGAAAAGAATATATGGACCCATTCTTGGTAGATATTTTCGGAGATGTTTATTTTTCCAGCCGCCTGGTCGGAGACTTGGCCAAGAACTGAACAATCATGGGACCAGAGGGTCCTTCCCGAGCAGGGGAACACAAAAGAACCAATGGGGAACAAGGTTGACGAGGGAGTAGGGAACCCCTGTAGGCCCTGCCTCTATCCCGGGGCCCCTCTCCCAGGACCCCACACCAGGGGGGCGGAACCCCAACACTGTAAGGTGATTAATTGCATATAACACTTTTTCTAGGCTCTGTGGGGTTTCTCCATGCATTCCCCCTTTTCGTTTCTCCAGAACATGCTTCAAAGTACCATGAGCGCGTTCAACAATGGCTTGGCCAGTAGGAGAATGCGGAATACCCAAAGTATTATCTACACCCCATAGGTGCAGAAACTGCCGTGTCTTCTGAGAGACATAGGTAGGGCCATTATCGGTTTTCACAGAAGACTGCACGCCCAAAATCACAAAAGTGAGTTTCCAATGGGCAATGACATCGTGGCCTTTCTCCCCAGTATGACCAGACGCTCACATAGCTGAGGAGAACGCGTCAATAGACACATGCACATACTTAAATCTGCTGAATTCAGGAATGTGTGTTACATCCGTCTGCCAAAGCTGCAAGGCTTGTAGGTCTCTAGGGTTTACCCCCGATGGCAAAGGTGCAGTGAGTCCGTGACAGTCAGCACAAACACTGACAATGTCCCAAGCCTCAGTTGGCGTCAAATGAAGCTGCTTCTGCAGGGTATGCGCACTTTGATGGAAGAAATTGTGCGATGCTTTAGCTTGTGCAATTTTTCAGGCTGAGGCGCTACCCAGGCAGGGTTAGCTAGCCTGTCAGCCCTAGCATTACCTTCTGTTATGAAACCTGGAAATTGGTGTGGCTTCGAATATGCAAAATGTAATATGGATGCACTCGAGCTTGAATTGCACTCCACAAGGCCTTCAATCGTGAAAACAGAGCCGTGTTATTCACTTCCTTTAAAAGCAAACAATCTAAGCGCTTAGTTATGTCTGCTACATAGGCAGAATCAGTGACCAAATTCAAAGGAACCTGAGAAAACAGCTGAAAAGCCATGGCAACAGCCCTTAGTTCAACCAGCTGGGCTGAACCTGACTCATGGCCTTCCAGCACCTGGCACTCAGATTCTTCCCCCTTTTTTTTTTTTTTTAATTTTTTCTCAATGTTTTAAGTTGACTGTTGCTACGGCGTGCACATCCACGCTGGCCGATCCCTGGGTGTTGGCTGCAAGCTGGCTGAGTAGGCCTGTCTCAGAGGAGCTATGCCCTGAGGAAATATTTAACTCCCCTTTGCGTTCCTGTTCAAGTTCCCTAAATGTATCAGAGGTCGACCATTGGCACGATAGACTGGCAGTAGTCTGAAGAATGACCTGGCCTACCACATCTTTTGCATTGAACAACTCACCTGTTCTCCTTTTCTCTCTTCCTTCATTTAGGCTGTTTCTGCGTGCTCCCAACCTTATGTCTTTTTTGTCCACCAGAATTTAATTGAATAGGTCTTAGAACTGCTGCTAAAGCAGATTTATGCTCTCCAGATCCCACCTTAGCACAGGCGTCAACCATCTGTGTTATTGCGGGGTCTCCAGGCAGGGCATCTATGATCCTTCTGCACTCGTCATTAGCACTATCTCTTGCTAGCTGTCTGCACAACAGCTGCCTCACGGTCTCATCTTCAACCTGCTTTTCCAAGGCTGCAGCAATCTTTTCCACAAAAGATAAAAAGTTCTCTTTCTGCCCATGAGATATTTTTACATGTCTTAGGAGCAGCTGTATCTAAGCTCTTTATGAGAGCTGCCATGCCAACCTTTTGAATCTGTTCCACGATTTGAGGATGCCAGGTAGCCTGAACATCAGGGTCCCAATAATTATTGGGTCCCATAAAAGCATCCACATGAACTAGACACCTGGGATCAGTTTGAGGAAATGGTATATTCCCAGCTACAGCCTTTTCAGCCATCCTTCTCCAATTGGCTTCAAAAACTGAATATTGTACAGGTTGAAATAATGTCTGACCTAAATGCTTAATATCAAATGGAGAGGGCAGATCAGTATTCAGCACTCTAATAATCTGCATGACCTCAGGAGAAATTAATCCATACTGAGTAACCTTAGTTTGTGTACTAGTTTGAAAACAAACCAGTGGGAGGCACCAAGTCAGAATAACAATTTAATGGGGAAATAAACGAAAAAGAAAAAAAATAAAAAAAAACAATGGTTCAAACTGACAGAGTCAGGATACAACCTGACACCCTGTTAGTCAGGGTGGTGGTAGCAGTCTGGTAGAATGGTGGCTGCAGTCCTCCTGAAGTGGTGGATGTGGTTCTGTTGAAGCGGTGATCCTGTAGAAAGGGTCTGCTCTTCCTCAGAAGGTTCAGTGGTGGCTATGTAGCTCCTGTCCTCTGGAAATCCAGTGGAAAGGTTGTCTGTGGTGTTCAGAATCTCAGCTTATATCCACGATGGGATGCTTGGTTCCTCCCTCTGGGTGGAGCATCTCACAATGGGATAATGAGTCATGAGGCCAGGCGTTGATTAGGCTCATTAACAGAAGATGGTCCAGAGGGAGTTATCTCTGAGTCATGCAGCATGGCATTGATGGGCCATTAACAGAAAGATAGTCTTGGGGCAGGAGGCAAGGAAACACCGCCCCACCTGGTTTCAACAGCTCATGAGGATGGTAATAGAATACACTGCAACCCGGGACAGTTTGCAAGTCCTGAATCACTTCCCAAGTGAAACACTCATGTTTGTCAGTCTGACCAGAGTTAGGCAGAGCTTTCTCCACTGAAAAAGCCTTGACAATTCCATCTTTATCATCACTACTTTGCTGCATTGTTACATCGCTTTGATTGGCCTGCCCTCTACTCTGGGACAAGGTAGCAGACTGCTCAGGTGCCATTTGCCCTTCAGGCAATCCAATTCTTTCTAGCAACTCCCAGTCCCCGTCCTGCAATGCACACCTTTTAACCTGTTCCCAGAACTGTTTCAGATTTCTAGGATGGTGTAGCGGGTTCAATTCGAAAACCAGGCGGAAACACCAATTTAGTGTAGTGGTTTGGTCCAAAATACTCATTACTACTTACCTTCTGTGAGATAAGAATTAGAAGAAAGCAAAGCAGGCACAAAACTTGAAAGAATATAAAGTTTATCAACAGACCTAAAAGAAGGAAAAAACCAAAATCATACCATACCTTCAGAACTCTTCTCCCCTCACTTTTCCCCCTTCTCCCACTGTAAAAAGACAACCCTTGAGATGTTTAGTCTGTTTACCACTTCCTTAATAACCTTGTTCAGTTCATTTAGGGAGAGGAGTCTCTCTTGCTCATGCTATGGAGAAGACTCCACAAGAAATTCTCTCATGGCTTCAGTATCACGAGACAGCCGCCCGTGTTGGTTCTCTGCTCGTATGTGAGAGTCCCTTCCCCCAACTTGCAGCTTTCCCACAACTGCTTTCGAGGGTCCAATCCTGAGCTACTGGGGTACCATTTTAAGGTTGAGCTGTTCAAAAACAAAGGTTCTCTTCACCCATCTCTGGGAGCATTTTCATCTCTAAGAATAGAGGCCCTCCCCTCTTCCTGGGAGACAAGGGTCTTCATCATCTTCATCTCTAGGACTATCTCTGGGAGTATCTCTAGGAACAGAGGTCTTCTCCTTCCGATTGGAGCAAGAGTCCTCATCACTTTCATCTCTCCCTGTTCAAACTTCTCATCAAATTACAGCTGCTTCAGCATTTGCTTATTCCAGCGCAGGTGCTTTTGCTCACAAGTACAAGTTGAACGCTCCA
>NW_008239448.1:20175-21241 GCF_000691975.1 Corvus brachyrhynchos
GTGGCTTAAAAATTTGTCAATATTCAAACTAGTCAGTTGACAGGTTCTGTTAGGTCATAGAGGAAGCTGTAAGCGCCTCTTTGCAAAAGAATCACTTCTCGGGCTATGCTTGCTAACCCATGACAGATGGTGAACCCACCTCTAAGCTGGAAGCCTGTGTCGGTGAACTGAGAGGGAAGAGAGCTGTTGAGAAGGGGTCACCCAAGAAGGCTGTCAGTGTAGTTGCCACAGAGAGACAAGAAGACAATCAGCAATCTCCCAGACACATCTGAAATCACTTCCTTTGACCCTGATGAGGGGACATGTGGTCTGGCATTGCAAAGGTCAGACAGTGAGTACTCTGACCAGGAACAGGAATAGAGGGTCCCTGCCTTCGACCAGGAGGAGGAAAGGGCTGACTGGGCATACTGGACTGTGTGGATTCAAAAGCCTGGCACATCAGATCCACAGAAGTATAAAGCTTTAGTAGATACTGATGCCCAGTATACACTGGTGTTATCAGGGTACAGGGACACAGAACCCATCTGGATCTCTGGAGTGACAGGGGGATGCCAAGAATTGTCTGTATTGGAGGCTGAGGTGAGCTTAATAGGGGACAAATGGCAAAAGCACCCCATTGTGACTGGCTCAGAGGCCCCTTGTATCCTTGGCATAGACTACCTCAGGAGAGGGTATGTCAAGGATCCAAAAGGGTATTGATGGGCTTTTGGTGTAGCTACAGTGAATACAGAGAAGGTCAAACAGTTATCCACCCTACCAGGCCTCTCAGAAGATCCCTTCATTGTGGGATTGCTGCAGATTGAAGACCAGCAGGAGCCAATTGCTACCAGGACAGTGTGTTGATTTAACACAGCCTGGTTTTTAGTGGGTGGGGAAAAGCTGCTCGAAGCTTCTACTGTGTCCGGCATTGAGCCAATTGCTGAAGGCTCTGACAATGGGTAGGTTACTAGCCCAATTAGAGAAGTTGGTAACGCCTCTGTGATGACATTGTGCCGGTTTAGACAAATTTGGAGGAAAATATCCTCTGATAGAAGGCAGGTTGCAACCATCCCACCCCACCAGGTTT
>NW_008239448.1:21510-29225 GCF_000691975.1 Corvus brachyrhynchos
TTGAGAAAAGGAGCTGAAAGCTGGCTGAAAAGCAAGCAGGGTGCTTCCTCCGCTCTTGCTGCTGTTAGAAGCAGAGGAGTGCGTATATGTGTCCTTGAACAACTGCTTTGAAAAGTTTGCTCAGTTTTTTTTCCCCTCTTCCCCCTCTCAGGCTCAGTTTAAAGGCACAGAAAGGCACAAAGTTAATTTCTGGGCATAGAGCAGTGATAGGGGATACACATCATAAAGTCACCCCAAGACAGGGGTCTTGAAGAAAGGAAAAACCGCAGGAAGTTCTCTCGCTTCTCCTGAGGGGTGGTGAGGTGGCTGCCGGAGGCGATCCCGGCGGGGGCCGATCCCAACGCGGCTTGGGCCATGCGAGTCTGCGGCTGCTGGGGCCCTCCTAGCGCAGTTGCTGGGGCTCTCCCAAGGCCGGGGCCCTCCTGAGGCCAGAGCCACCTGTGTGGTGCCAGGAGGGACCACACGGCTGGGGCCACCCGTGCAGTGCTAGTGGAAACCATGTGGCCAGCAATGAAAAACATGGCGAACAGTTCC
Organism: Corvus brachyrhynchos; assembly: GCF_000691975.1. Classification (NCBI taxonomy): domain Eukaryota; kingdom Metazoa; phylum Chordata; class Aves; order Passeriformes; family Corvidae; genus Corvus; species Corvus brachyrhynchos. Next base: position 22,045 of record NW_008239448.1, read on the forward strand.
CCGATGCAGAGCCCGAATGGGATCAACCTCTCGGCGTTGTAGAAGCTTTATAAGAACGTTTCAATTGATAGAACTTGAGAACAATAATACCTATGGACAACAATTTTCTTCCGAGTCAGAGAAAAAGAAAAAGTGAAGACACGTGAGGAGAACCAACATGGCGGCACTGAGGTCAGTGAAAAGAAAGAGAGGGAGGAGGTGCTCCAAGCGTCGGAGCTGAAATTCTTCTGCAAGCCACGGTGAGGACTATGGGATCAACCTCTCGGCGTTGTAGAAGCTTTATAAGAACGTTTCAATTGATAGAACTTGAGAACAATAATACCTATGGACAACAATTTTCTTCCGAGTCAGAGAAAAAGAAAAAGTGTGAAGACACGAGGAGAACCAACATGGCGGCACTGAGGTCAGTGAAAAGAAAGAGAGGGAGGAGGTGCTCCAAGCGTCGGAGCTGAAATTCTTCTGCAAGCCATGGTGAGGACTATGTTACGATCCCGTTTAAACCCAGAAAAGCTAAGAAAGCTAAGTCTCTGTGCATAAACTGGAAAGAACTTAGAAGGTTCAAAATATTCCCAGAAATGAGATTAAAACCAAAACAAGGTTAGATGTTGATGCCAAAACATTCACGTATTTTATTTAATAGTAGAGAGGCAAAGAAAAAGAAAGAGAAAAGTAGAAAGAAAGAAATGGAAAAAGAAGTGTGCGTGGGGGGTGAGGGGGACAGGGAGAGGTGACACGGGTTAGGTGGAAGCATATCACCCATCTGAGGCGTCCCAACGACGTCTCGTTGCTCCCTTCCATCTGGTCTTCTGGTGGTGAGGGTCCCCTGCCGCCGCCGTGGCCATGCCGCCACACGCCAAAGAGGACAGAATCCCGAAGAGTCCAGAATCCCGTGGATTAATATATGCTTTGGGCCAGGTGGGAATGCCCATGTGTCTCTCTTGCAAGGGCTAGCTTGACACACTGTCCGTTGCAACACTGAGGGTCTGTTGCATCATCTCTGGTGCAGGGTCTGGGGACCCCTTTGAGGGGGGCCCCTTTGATGGGCCATGTCACCCCCTTCTGCTGTGGATAAGCTTTCCCCCCCCCCGGGTGAGGGCCCCTCAGCTTAGCTCCTCTGCACAGTGGAGGATGGGCAATCACTGCGCCTCTGACCACAGGCTTTTCCAAGACACCCAAAGGCTCTCCTCCCCCCACCCTTTGTTGCAAGGGTCTGTGCAAGCCTGGCAGCTGATAGCCCTGGGGCTGTGGTCTCCACCTTGGAGGTGTTAAGCTTGTACTCCGTGAATGTCCCCAGCCCTGAGTTCTTACTTTATCTTTTCTTCATCAGTGAGCAGTGTAAGGCCTCAGTCAGGGCCTCATTCAGGGTGTGGTAGTCTTCTTTGCAGCTTTTGTAATACAGTTGTAAAAGTCTTTCATGAAAGCGTTTAAGTCATAAACTATAATATTTCAGTCTCTGACAGACTATAATACAACAAACTATTTCTCTGTAATTCATGAGGTGCATGGGGGGATGCAAAGATCCACACATAGCCCATGAAGAAAAGTGCTCACGCTGGAGCTCGTGGATGCTGAAAAGCTGTAATCTATTGAAGAACTCGAACAGAGAGAGAAGACCCTTGCTTCCAAAAATAGAGAAAAAAAGCCATTGCTTCCAAACTAGAACAGCTTCTCCTTAAAAGACTAAACCCCATGAACTAAAATGGCCCACGACGTGCATTTTTGGGAAGACTGCACCATTTGTGAGAGGGACTCATGTTACAGCAGGTCAGGCGGGCTGCTATTCGTGAAAGTTAAAACCACACTAGAAAAGTTTGCAGAGAACTATCTCCTGTGGGAAGGATCCCACAGCACAGCAGAAGAAAGAGACTCCTTTCCTTAAATGTACTGAAGAAAGACTTTTAGGAAGTGAAAGACTGACCAAAACCCTATGTTTTTGTCTCCTTGCACAGTTGGTGGGAAAGAGAGAGGGACTGGGAATGAAAGGTGTTCTAAAGGTTTATTTTAGTTCTCATTACCCTTTTTGCTTTTAATTCTGTTAATAATAAATCTTCTCTATACTGTTTAAGTTTTGAACCTGTTTTGCCTTAGAGTGTTTTTCCCCTAATCTTTAACTCACGAAGTTTTCATTTTAATTTCCCCTTCTCTGCTCAGCTATAGCAGAGGAAAGTAAGTGGATAGTTTTTCATAGGTGCCTGACTTCTAGTCAGTGTCAAACCCCAACAGACAGTGCACTGGTGGCAATATTGCACAAATTGAGACTCCCTGGCTCACATCTGTGAGCTGATTCATCAACTGGAGAGCCAAGGAGTGATCAGCAAGACTCACTTGCCTTTTAATAGTCCATATGGCCAGTGCCAAAGTCTGATGCAGGGTGGAGGTTAACAGTAGGCTATTGTGGCCTGAATGAAGTAACGCCACCACTGAGTGCTGCTGTAACAGACATATTAGAGTTCCAATATGAACTGGAGTCGAAGGCAGCCAGGTGGTGTGCTACAATTGACATTGACAATGCATTTTTCTCAATTCCTTTGGATGCAGAGCGCAGGCCACAGTTTGCTTTCATTTGGACAGGTGTCCAATACACCTGGAATCTACTGCCCCAGGTGTGGAAGCACAGCTCTACTATTTGTCATGGACTGATCCAAACTGTACTGGAAACAAGCAATGCCCCTGAACATCTACAGTATATTGATAATGACATTGTGTGGGACAATAAGGCAGAAGAATTCTTTGAGAAAGGAAAGAAAATGATTCAGATTCTTCAGAAAACTGAGTTTGCCAAAAAGAAAAGGAAGGTCAAGCACCTTGGGAGTAAAATGGCAGGGTGGATGCTGTCATGTGCCTACAGAGGTGGTGTGCTAGTTTGAAAACAAACCAGTGGGAGATCACAAGTCAGAATTATAATTTAATAGGAAAATTAAAATAAATGCAATAGTACAAGAACACTGACAGCGTCAGGATACAACCTGACACCCTGTTAGTCAGGGTGGTGGTAGCAGTCCAGATGAAGTGGTCCTGTTGAAGCGGTGATCCTGTAGAAAAGCATCTGGTCTTCACCTGAAAGTCCAGTGGTGTAGCTCTTGTCCTCTGAGAGTCCCATAGGTAAGAACTGCTCATGCTTTTCCAAACCCCAAATTATATCCAGGTGGGAATGGTTGGCTTCTCCCCCTGGGCAGAGCATCTCACAATGGGTTGATGTAATTCTATGAGTCATGCTGTGGGTCCCTGATTGCCTATTAAACAGAGATAGCTCCCGGAGGGAGTTATCAAGGATGGGTCATGGTAGGAGAAAACGAACATTGCCCCACCTGCTTTAACAGCTTGTGAAGATGATAATAGAATACATGCTTTTGGTTACATCTTACATTGTAACCTAGGACAGGTGGTTAACAAAATTGCAACTGTCTCCACCGACAAGAAGGAAACACAAGCTTTTCTAGGCCTCGTGGGGTTCTGGAGAATGCATGTTCTAGGTTATAGCCAGCTTCTGAGCCCCCTCTATCAAATGACCCAAAAGAAGAACCATTTCAAGTGGGGCCTTAAGCAACAAAAGGTTTTTCATCAGAAAGGAGAGAGACAGAGAGAAAAAGGGAGGGGAGAGAAAGGAGAGAGAGAGAGAAAGGGGGGAGAGAAAGGAGAGAGGGAGAGAAAGGGGGAAGAGAAAGGAAGGGAGAAAAAGGAGAGAGAGATGGATAAGGGGGGTGGAAAGGAGAGAGAGAGAGGGATAGAAAGGAGAGAGAGAGAGGGATAGAAAGGAGCAGAGAAGGAGAGAGAAAGTAGTGAGACAGAAAGGAGGAGAGAGGGAGAGAAAGGAGTGGGAGAGAGAAAGGAGAGACAAAGGAGTGGGACAGAGAAAGGAGATGGAGACAGGAGGAGAGAGAAAGGAGAGGGAGAGAAAGGAGTAAGAGAGAGAAAGGAGGAGAGGAGTGAGAGAGACAAAGGAGAGAGGGAGAGAGGAGTGAGAGTGAGGGAGAGAAAAGAGTGAGAGAGAAGGGAGGAGAGAGAGAGGGAGAGAAAAGAGTGAGAGAGAAGGGAGGAGAGAGAGAGGGAGAGAAAAGAGTGAGAGAAAGGAGTGGGACAGAAAGGAGATGGAGAGAAAAGAGTGAGAGAGAAGGGAGGAGAGAGAGAGGGAGAGAAAGGAGTGAGAGAGAGAAAGGAGTGGGACAGAAAGGAGATGGAGAGAAAGGAGTGAGAGAGAGAAAGGAGTGGGACAGAAAGGAGATGGAGACAAAGGAGGAGAGAGAAAGGAGAGGGAGAGAAAGGAGTAAGAGAGAGAAAGGAGGAGAGGAGTGAGAGAGACAAAGGAGAGAGGGAGAGAGGAGTGAGCGCGAGGGAGAGAAAAGTGAGAGAGAAGGGAGGAGAGAGAGAGGGAGAGAAAAGAGTGAGAGAGAAGCGAGGAGAGAGGGAGAGAGGAGTGAGAGAGAAGCGAGGAGAGAGGGAGAGAAAAGAGTGAGAGAGAGAAGGGAGGAGAGGGAGAGAAAGGAGTGAGAGAAGCGAGGAGAGAGAGGGAGATAAAGGAACAAGAGAGAGAGGAGTGAGAAAGGAGGAGAGAGGGGGAGAGAAAGGAGGAGAGAGGGAGAGGGAGAGAAAGGAGAGTGAGAAAGGAGGAGAGAGAAAGGAGGAGAGAGAGAAAAGAGAGATAGAGAAAACAGGGATGCGTGAGGAGAGGGAGAGAGAGAAAAGTGGAAGTAGAAAGTGTTTTCTTTCCCTGATCTTAAAATTAAGAACCAAACACGGTTTAAGGGAAAAGGGGTTTTTACCTCGGTATTTATTTAAAGATCATTAAGGTGCACCACTTCGTCCAGGTGGAATGTGCCAAAATGCACACACACGATAGCTCACGTATGCAATTTATAGACCTTGCAAATTAGCATATCTATTAAAGATTCCCTAATGAGAAGCTTAAATGAATAGCGTGATATTCCCCCATCCTGAGGAATTCCCCCCTGGATGGGCCTATCAGTTTACAGGATGTGTTCTAGAGAGGACCTTGGTTTCTCAGGATAGCATAGGACTTTCTGGCCCCAACTGCGAGGCCTCCAGGATGTTTGGTCTCCTGGCTTAACGGAATATTAGGACTATGCTAAGTTATTTGGCTTAAGGAATTACAAGTATGCATGCTAGAAGCACTGATACATAAAAGCTATATAAAAGGGTATATGAAAGGTATATAAAAGAAAAGGCAAAAAATCATCATGGCATCAAAAGAGGGAGAGAAAAGAGGAGAGAGCAGAAGATAGTCACCACCTGTGGATCCAACAGCATCCTCTGGGTTCTCCTTCACCCTGGGCTTCTTTGTTTTGGGGGTCCCAGAGTCATTCTTCTGGGGGTACCAGCTTTAGACAGCCCAAGTTCTGGGTATACATGGGGTGATCAGAATGGTGTTCCTATAACTTGGGGTGATATGTGTATGAGCAGTTGCTTCCTTTCCCACAGTTTGCCATGGTTGGAATTTTTGTCCAGATGCATTAACCAGCATGTGCTAGCCAGATCTTACCTCTGCCCGGCCTGGAATTAGCGCCTTCCTGTCACAAATTCCTCCCCTCTGTGCTTATCTCAAGTTCCTGTTCTTGTGGCTTTTGGCAGGTTCTTTCCATGGCCTTGACAGTGTTTGAGATGAGCAACTGTGCCTTTCAAGTTCTTACACCATCCAGAAATACCAATGTAACCCCTAAGCTACATCTTCCAGTGCCAGATCTAGATGCCTCTTGAACACCTCCAGGGATGGTGACTCTTCCACCTCCCTGGGCAACCTATTCCAATGCCTGACCACCTAAACAGTGAAAATTTTTTCTAATATACAATCTGAATCTCCCCTGTCTCAGCTTAAGGCCATTTCCTCTGGTCCTCTCACTGCAGGCATGGCAGAAGAGACTGGCCCCCACCTCACTACAACCTCCTTTCAGGTAATTGTAGAGAGAGATGAGGTCCCCCTGAGCCTCCTCTTCTCTAGACTAAACAAACCCAACTCCCTCAGCCATTCCTCATAAGACATATTTTCTAGACCTTTCATGAGCTTTGTTGCCCTTCTCTGGACATGCTCCAGCACTTCGATGTCCTTTTTAAAGTGAGGGGCCCAAAACTGAACACAGTAATCGAGGTGAGGCCTCACCAGTGCCGAGTACAGGGGGACAATCACTGCCCTAGTCCTGATACCTACACTATTTCTGATACAGGCCAAGATGCCATTGGCCTTCTTGACCACATTGCTGGCTCATATTGAGCCAGCTGTCAACCAGCACCCCCAAGTCCTTTTTCTGCTGAAAGCTCTCAAGCCACTCCTCCCCCAGCCTGTAGCGCTGCATGGGGTTGCTGAGACCCAAATGCAGGACCCAGCACTTTGCCTTATTGAACCTCATTCAGCTGTCCTCAGCCCATTGATTGACTCTATCCAGATGTCTCTGCAGACCCTTCCTACCCTTGAGCAGATCAACAGTCCTACCCAACTTGGTGTTGTCTGCAAATTTACTGAGGATGCACTTGATCCCCTCATCCAGATCATCAATAAAGATGTTAAAGAGGACCAGCCCCAAAAGTGAGCCCTGGGGAACACAGCTAGTGACCATCTGCCAGCTGGATTTAGCTCCATATTCCATAACTTTCTGGGCCTGTCCATCCAGCTGGTTTGTTACCCATCAAAGAGCCCACCCATCCAAGCCACAAACAGCCAGTTTTTCTAAGAGGGTGCTGTGGGAGATGGTGTGAGATGCTTTAGTGAACTCTAGATAGACTACATCCACAGCCTTTCCCTCATCTACTAAGTGGGTCACTGTCATAGAAGGTGTCTTGGTTTAAGACAATTTAAGGTGGACACTCCGAAATAAGTTATCTCTTTAGTTTTAACGAATCCCTTTCCACCAATAAGGAGAAACTAATACAAGTAGCTATAAGCGAAAAAATAAGTTTACTAAAAAATGAAACAGCAACAGGCAAAAAATAAGTTATTGTCAATAGTTACATAGTTGCGGAAATCCTGCAGACTCCCTGTGAACAAAGAGAAACCCAAAATGGCAAAGTGTCTCCTTCCCCAAGAGGGTGCCTGCCATGTGTGTAGATTTTGGGGGGGCCCAAGTGCTGAAGAGCTAGCCAGAGTAACGACACGAACACCGATACGATTTGAGCATCGTTCTCCGCTTTATTGTTTAACTATACAAGCTTATATCTACTTTTGCAAAGATTCA
>NW_008239448.1:29330-29725 GCF_000691975.1 Corvus brachyrhynchos
CAAGAAAAAATGCACCCAAATACTATTAAGCCTAATATAACTACAAATAGCAATCGGCAGCCTTCTTCTACCAAGGTACGCAGCCATCTGGTGATACCCAGACCCTTAAGCCAATCTCCAATAGGGTCGTCTGTCTCCCCAAGGATTTGCAGGCCCCTCTGGAGGTCAGAGAGGTGCTTGTGAATTGAGACAGAGTGGTCAGAAAGATTCATACAGCACATACCTTGGAACTCTTCACAGCCATGGCTGTGGGCTAATAGTAGAAAATCAATGTCAGCCCGATTTTGTAATACTGCATGCCTAACACTAGTAACATCTGCGCTTAGCTCATCAAGCATCTGCGAAGTTATGTTTAGCTCATCCCTCGCCCAGCAAGCAAGTTTATGCAAAATAGC
>NW_008239448.1:31122-31668 GCF_000691975.1 Corvus brachyrhynchos
CGGCTTTCCAATCTCCTTCAATAATTGCGTTACGGACAACTCCATTCCATCTCCTTCGCAATGGATCAGTCCTTGCCGTCGGGTCTGACGGAGGCGATGGGTGCACCTCTTCTTGCAGGAAGGGAGGGGCCATAGGCCCTGTGCCCAGTTCTCCGGATGGGAACGTAGGAGTTCTGGTGGCAGTCTTGACCAGTGGGTCCACAGGACGCCACGGTGCTGATGGTGAAACCGTCTGCTGATGGATTGCCACTGGAGGCTCCTCCCTATCCCCGGCCAGAGAGAGGAAGTTCAATGTAAACAACACTTTGCTTAGCTGCTTACTTGGTTCCATCTCTTCCCCTTTCTGTTGGCCCAGATATTCTTTTCGTGTACGATGGACTCTCTCTACCACTGCCTGACCGGTGGGCGAGTGTGGGATCCCCGTGATATGTTCTACACCCCACTGCTGCATAAATCTGGCTAGGCGACCGCTGGTGTATGCTGGCCTATTGTCCGTTTTGATCTTTTTGGGTACCCCCATTACTGCGAAGCAAGAGAGCAGATGCC
>NW_008239448.1:36452-36843 GCF_000691975.1 Corvus brachyrhynchos
CCGGTCGCCCTGGCTGTCTCTGGCTCTGCAGGCGACAAAGTCGTGGAGGCTGCTTCACAGTCAGACGATGATCTGCTGTCCAGCAGAGGGGGGTGGCGCGCTGCCATTTTCGGCCTGCAGCTAGGACTGCTTGTTTCTCCTCTGCTCGTCTGCGCCCCGCCCCCAGAGTTGGGAGCCTGTACTTCTGCCTTTGTGACCATTTCTCCCTCAGGCGTCTCGGTTTTGAAAGACAGGTGTCTGCTAAGGTAGCGCTGTCGGCCGAACTTAGGGACGTGAGTGACGTCCATTTGCCAGAGCTCGAGAGCGTTCAAACCCTTGGGGTTAACTCCCACACCCAACCCAGGGCCGTGATGGCTACAGTGGGGGCAAGACTGCACTATGACTTTACCCT
>NW_008239448.1:37537-38012 GCF_000691975.1 Corvus brachyrhynchos
TCTCTTTTATTAGGAGAAGGGGAAAGGGGAGGACTGGGGGCGGACCTGGGGTGACCGGCCAATCAGACACTGCTAAAGAGTTTGAGTTACATTTGGTTTTGCCCGCGCTTAGAACAAAGGAGCTCAGAGCACATGGCAGGAGCAAGTGTCTTTGGGAAGGGGAGGGGAAGCTCAAAGCAGGCAGCAACAGCAATGTGATAAGCAGTCTGCCCAAATGTTCGTTGTTAGTACGCCGGATTTCTGCATCATGGATCTGTTGGGCTACTCCAACGACATATAGTGAATTGCTGATTACATTCACCAGTTCCTTCGACCACTGTTGTAAGGCCCATATCACGGCGCGCAGTTCGAGTGTTTGCAAGCTGTCGGCCGGTTCTCCTGCTATAACATAAGTCTTCCAGCGGTCGTTCTCTTTCCACGCACAGGCGGCCTGCTTCGTCTTCCTCCCCGCATCCCGGAACACTATGTGCGCCAG
>NW_008239448.1:48397-55581 GCF_000691975.1 Corvus brachyrhynchos
CTCTTAGAAAGGATACGGGCTAGGAGACGAGTTGCAGCCTCGTATTCCATAGCTTTCTTCTTACCTGCGGGGGCTTGCTCAGCCACGCGAGCTCCAGTCTCCAGCTCCACTCAACTTTTTTGCCGGGACACTCCCGCTCTAGCTCTCCAGGCTTCTCACCATCGTTGCGATAATTCGGAGTCTTGCCGCATTCAAGCGAAACCGCATTTAAGCGAAAACAAGCCGCATCTAAGCGAAACGCATTTAGGCTAAAACAAACCGCATTTAAGAGAAAATCACTCCAGTCCCTGCTCAGGTGCCAGGTTTGGGGGGGGCCCGAGTGCTGAAGAGCTAGCCAGAGTAATGACACGAACACTGATACAATTTGATCATCGTTCTCTGCTTTATTGTTTAACTATACAAGCTTATATCTACTTTTGCAAAGATTCACGCCCAGTCCCTCTAGACGGCGTCTAATCTGCGGGGGAGCTGACCAGTGTATAACTTTGCCAAGGACTTTCAGGGCTGTCTGCAGCCGGGTGCTTTACAGGCTGCAGCCAGGGCCAGTTCAGGGGTTTTTCCTCAGACACCCTGGGTTGTCCAATCTTTCCAGGGGTATCATATGCCCCTGTTCCACAAGGAATCCCTCTACATGTAGAGACAAAGGGAAAAGACAGCAGCAGCCCTCCCTCCAAGATAGCGTGCTCTTCAGGTGATTGTGTGGTCTGTGAGACAAAAGGGAGATGGCAAACTAACCCCACTCGGTGCACCCTTGCCCCTGGAAAAAAAAAAAAAACTATGAAGGTAGGAGCTTATGAAGCAGTTTAGTGGCAGATGGGAATTGCTGGTATTTGTGGGGGTCAGTGCTACTGCTTGCTACCGCCTGCCACCCGCTGGACTTTGCCGGTGGTGGTGCTGCTCTCTTGGGTCCCCGCTTTCATGGGGGGGAAGAAAATGGACTCTCAGGCACTGATGAATGGCAGCCCAACCCTGGACCAGCTTAGGCTTCGCACTGTTGACAGGTGTTGCAAATTTTACTCTGAAACAGTTTTTGATCATGAAATGCAGCTTCTTGAGTTGCTACTTTTGTGAGTCCAGAAACCTGCCTTAAACAACCCCTTCCAGAGGCCAGAGAGAAACGGAAAATAAACCACAAAAGGGAGCCTCTGCCTTGAGCAAGAGCTACAAGGCGAAAGAGATAGAGAGCCAAAATGGCAAGAGAGAGGGCTTCCTGCATGGTCCAACTTTTAAAAGCCCTGGGCTCCCCCTGTCCTGCCGTTGCGTTTCTGGCTGAGCTACAGGGTCTTAAAGAGACAGTAACAAATTTGGGCACAGATACATATGGAATACAATGACATTTTGGGTTACTCAGGACAAAGGAGACCAGATTGGTCGAGCAGGACCTTCCTTTTGTAAATCCATGTTGGCCAGGGCCTGATCCACTGATTGTCCCGCATGTGCCATGTAATGGCACTCAGGATCATCTCTTCCATAACCTTGCCTGGCACCAAAGTAAGGCTGACAGGCCTGTAGTTCCCTGGATCATCCCTCCAACCCTTCTTGTAGATGGGCATTACATTTACTAATTTCTAATTAGCTGGAACTTCTCTGGTTAACCAGGACTGCTGGTATATGATTGAGAGTGGTTTGGCAAGTTCTTTTGCCAGTTTCCTCATTATTCTGGGGTGGATCCCATCTGGGCCCATAGACCTGTGGGTATCTAATTGGCATAGCAGGTCACTAACCATCTCCTCCTGGATTATGGGGGCTTCACTCAGCTCCTGGTCCCTACCTTCCAGCTCAGGGAGCTGGTAATCTTGAGGACAATTTGTCTTGATATTAAAGACTGAGGCAAAGAAGGCATTAAATACCTCTGTCTTTTCTTCATACCCAGACACTACACTACCCTCTGCATTCAATAAATGGAGACTCTCCTTGACCCTCCTTTTACTGTGAATGTATTTATAGAAACTTTTTGTTGTCTTTAATTGCAGCAGCCAAATCAAGTTCTAGTTGGGCTTTCGTCCTTCTCATCTTCTCCCTATATATGTCCCTCATAACATCATTATAGTCCTCCCAAGTTATCTGACCCTCCTTCCAGAGATGATAGATTCTTTTTTTTTTCCCCTAAGTTCCAGCCTAAATTTTCTGTTTGACCAGGCTGGTCTTTCCCTGACAACTTGTCTTTCTACACATGGGGATGACCTGCTCCTGAATATTTAACAATTCCTTTTTAAACCACATCTAGCCTTCCTGGATGCCTTTGCCCTTCAGGACTGACTCCTAAGGGACTCTGTCAATAAATGTCCTAAACAGGCCAAAGTCTGCCCGCCAGAAGTCCAAGGTGGAATTTGGCAGTCTTAGTAGGAACTGTCTGTGCTGAATGCAATACTGTATGTAAGCCAATGAACTTTTTTAATAGCCAACTTTGTTTCATCTATATTACACCTAAGCTTGTCAAATCAGGCTTTCCTTTTACTGTTGTCTTTGAGACCCTCTCTGAACTAGTTCCAAAGGTTTGGTATGTTTCCCTCCCAGCTGTTCTTGAACCTTAGGTGCATCAGGAAGAAGATAACTGATATGAGAGGAAGGATTCTATTCTTTCATCCATCAATTCATTGATCCTTTTCTCAAAGTTAGTATCAGTGGAGTGTAATGGGACAGTGTCTTCACAGGAGCATCACCAGTGATGAACCAGAGCTGAAGTCAATATAGTGGTGGTCTTGCCTTGGTTTCCTGCTCCATATGTTGCTGTGTGAAGTCTTGGATGTAAGATCTTACATAGCAAGATTTTAAAAACAGGAAAACAAACAAAAAAACCCACAAAAAACCCCAACCAAACAACCAAAAACCAATTAGTATGCAAGGTACAGATCTTCAATCTGCAGACTTCAACCTGTTTTCTCAGGCAAATTTTACACAAGCAGCCATGAACAATGTTAATGCATTGGCATTTGCCCATTTGTGAAAAAATGGGATTCTATAAATCTAGTGGTCATTTCAAACTCTTGTTTGAATAGCTTGGTGTAGCTCTCAAAGCAAATTCTGCACCTCTTTTCTACCCCCCTGACAAAGGTACTAAGTCAAGGTAGTAAGTCCTGTAAATGTTAGGCTGGTATAAAGGTGTTTGTGTCCCTGTGCTAAGTAACTTCTCCAATTCAAGTGAAAACCTGATCATATTTTTTGTTGCATTTTTCTTGTTCAGTCTTTCAGTGAAAATGTGAGTGAAAACCAATGTCAGGCTCACATCTATAGGGAAGACTTTGCATAAGAATTCTAGAATTTGAAAGCTTTCATCTCCCACTTTAAAACAGATAAATGGGGTACTGTCATGGTTTACTGAAATTATTTTTCATTTCAGTCACAGCTCCAGAACTACAAATGCCTCAGAAAATGTAGGGGTAGACAAATTAGATTAAATGGAAGAAAGGCTTGTGATTATAAGATGCAGGAAAAAAGACAAATGGAGAAGATTGCCTTGAACGTGGACTTGGCAAACTTGTTAGTGGCTGTAGATTCTAAAAGATATAAAAGATTTAGTAAAAATGTTAGTGGCTCAGTGCAATATTTTGCAAATAAGCAAGTTAAATGTCCAAGACCATTCTGTAATGATTTCTGTATAATGTGGGCTTTGACTAGCGTGATGCTAACGCAGTGCGTGGTCAGTGGAGAGTTTGCTGCATTATTCCGAAAGCGTCCTGGGCAGGGGATTTGCTCCAGCGGTGCCGTGTAGCACACTAGCAGGCTAACTTCACCCGTGCAGCTGGAGGCACGGAGACACACACACACTCAAGCTGGATAGCTCACGCGTTACCAGAGACAAAAGAGTCAGGAGGGGTCCTCGTATAGCATTCCATGGACGAAGGTTTATTGCAGCTCCGTGAAGGTAACCAGGGACAAAAGACGAGAGAACAATGCAGTGTCCAGGGTTTTATACAGGGGCGGGGTAGAGCACCAGGGGCCAATGATCTGAGGGCACAGGGGCAGTACAAAGGTGGGACTAGGGAATGGGAGCCAATGGGGAGAAGGGAAGGGTGAAGTGGGCAACGAGCCAACCAGACCCAATCTGCATAGCACCACAAAGCCTGATGGGAGAGGCTTTTCCTTCCTCACCCTAAGTTAGGGGGTGCTCTTAAACTTCAGAGTTGGCCCACCAATGGGCCTCTGCTGCTTCGGAGTTCTTTGACCCCTCCGCCATCACAGTCGCTGGCTCAGCCACCTCAACATCTCCCCCTTCCTTATTTAAAGAAAAAGCCTCTCCTATTGACTTAGATAGGCACTTCTTAAGGCACCCAAACAAACTTAAAACCATAAAAATTGTTAGAATCACCCACAGTCCAGCTTTGACTAAGGATTTCACCCATCCTTCAAGTCCCCATCGTCCAAAAAGATTTCCGAGCCAATCCGCGTCTCCTTCTATCTTTAGTTCTTTAATTTGGTCCTTCATTTTCTGTATTGTCACGTGGATGCTCTGGCTATGAGATGACAGGTTAAAACAACACAGACCTTCAAATTCCTCACAGCCATGTCCATGGCCCAATAAAAGAAAATAAATTGCTGCTCTGTTTTGCAGTGTTGTGTGCCTGGTGGTTTCTTCATCCTCAAGTAGTTGAGAGAGGGCACTCAATGTTAAGTTAGCATGCTTTCCGAGCCAGCACTCAAGGTGAGTAATTTGGCCCAGGGCCTTTGCTGCTGCTACCCAAGGCAGAAAAAGTGATGCAGCGACTCTTTTAGACGTTGACTAATTAACAATTTTGCTATCACAATTTGAGTCTAATTGCTGTATTCCTCTCTTTTGGCGGGCCAATTGAGTATGGTTTTCCCCATACAAAATTTGGGTTTTGTTGGGTGTTAGTACCGCAAGCCCGCCGAGAGGGGCCCCTGGAACTGGGATGGGATTCCGGACCACGCCCGATTCCCGCAAATCAGGAACATACCTGTAGGAAGTACTTTGGGATACATGGGTGACTCAGCTGGGGTAAGGTGCTCGTCTCGGCACCACTTGTTGGTGGAATAAATTTTTCAAGAGGTGTCATGTCTTTAATATAATTCAATTTCTGGTGTTCTGACCAGGATAACGCCACTCCATTCAGGCTGAAGAAAAACCTGAGGCAGTGGGTAGCCTGGGAGGACCCCAGTAGTCTCAATTTCTGGGGTTCATCTGGTGCTGTAGCCAGCACGTTCATCTACAACATGATGCTATTTGCATTGCAGGTTTTATTTGCCATTTTTCTAGTGCTACCACTTCAGGTAAAGAGGAGGCTGTCAACTGAACTCAGTGCCTTTTAAGCTCCTTTACAGTTCTGCTTTCTGAGACTAAAGAAGAAGAAAATGGAACTGCAGTTATGTATGAATTGGGATGATATTTAGCAACTTCTGTATAGAGTTTCTGGTACTTCATATGTAAATATCTTTGAAGTGGTTCTGATGATGTGCCATTCACAAAATTGGGAATTGTGTGGAAGAACAGTAATTGGCATGGCCCAGTGCTGGGGAACATCCTAGCTGCTTTCTAACATAAATGATCATGTTCCAGGGCATGGGAATGTTTCCAGACAAGACTTAAATTATGAGTACAGATGTTAATCCTTGATTCTCCTAAATTCTTTATGGAATAAGGCATAGAAAGGACTCTTCACAAGGAGTTTTGGATGCTTCAGAAAGGTAGATTTAGGAAAGAATGCCTCCTATTTATTTTGGGACAGTAATTCTGTACTCCTGTTTCCCTTTCAGAGGGTTTTAGTGGTTGTTTATAGTGGTTGTTTAAACATCTGTACTAGTTTGAAAACAAACCAGTGGGAGGCGCTAAGTCAGAATAACAATTTAATGGAAATTAAAGAAAAGGGGAAAAAAAAAGGTAAAAGAAAACACTGTCAAACTGACAGAGTCAAGGTACAACCTGACACCCTGTTAGGCAGGGTGGTGGTAGCAGTCTGGTAGAATGGTGGCTGCAGTCCTCTGAAGCAGTGATCCTGTAGTAAAACAGTCTGCTCTTCCTCAGGAAGTCCAGTGGTGGCTGTGTAGCTCCTGTCCTCTGGAAATCCAGTGGGAAGCCGGTGTCTCTGGTGTTCAGCCTCAGATTATATCCACGATGGGATGCTTGGTTCCTCCCTCTGGGTGGAGCATCTCACAATGGGGTAACGAGTCATGAGGCAAAGTGTTGATTAGGCTCATTAACAGAAGATAGTCCGGAGGGAGTTATCTCTGAGTCAGGCGGCAGGACAATGATGGGCAATTAACAGAAAGATAGTCTGGGGGGAGGAGGCAAGGAAACACTGCCCCACCTGATTTCAACGGCTGATGGGGATGGTAATAGAATACACTGCAACCCAGGACAACCAGCAGAGAAGATAAGCCAGGTATCTAATCTTTAGATTTTGTTGTCTGCAGCAAGAGTCAGCAGTTTGAGACAAAACCACTTCTGACAGGTCTCACACTGAGTTTTGGGTTTCTATATTAAATTACTCTGCTTTATAAAGTGTTAATTGTTTCACAAATATAGTTTTCTAACTAAGACTTAGTAATTTCCTAATTAAACTTCTCCCACACTGGTGCAAACTTAAGCAGCAGGAGAGAGAGCAACCAAACAGTCATGAAAAATCGTAGATGTTATCACAATTAAAACACACACCAGTAATTTATTATGTGTACAAACATGAAATGTCACGTCTTATAATGAGAGCTGTAGTCAATGCTGTGAATTTTAAATGCTACACGATGATGGAATACCATAAGAAAGACCGAGAAGGACTTTTTGCTAGAGCATGCAGTGAAAAGACAAGGAAGAATGGCTTCAAACAGAAAGAAAGTTTAGATAAGATATGAGGAAAAAATTCTTTATTATGAGGGTGGTGAGGCACAGAAACAGGTTGCCCAGAAAAGTTCTGGATGCCCCATCCCTGCAAGTGTTTAAGACCTTGTTGGATGGAGCTCTGAGCAACCTAGTCTAGTAGAAGTTGTCCCTGCCCACAGCAGGGGGCTTGAAACTAGATGGTCTTTAAGGCCCCTCCCAACCCAGGCTGTTCTATGATTCCATGACACAATTCTTAGCAATACCTTTCCTACTGGATTATGTTTTCTGGGATTTCAACCCAAATTTATACATAAATCAGTGTTTATGTATATAAATCAGTACTCCCTGAGTAGTGCTTCAGGCACTGAAAAAGTGCCTCAGGAAAAAACCTTATATTAAATGAAGGTTTACA
>NW_008239448.1:60291-61168 GCF_000691975.1 Corvus brachyrhynchos
TGGTGGCTGTGTAGCTCCTGTCCTCTGGAAATCCAGTGGGAAGCCGGTGTCTCTGGTGTTTAGCCTCAGATTATATCCACGATGGGATGCTTGGTTCCTCCCTCTGGGTGGAGCATCTCACAATGGGGTAATGAGTCATGAGGCCAAGTGTTGATTAGGCTCATTAACAGAAGATAGTCCGGAGGGAGTTATCTCTGAGTCAGGCGGCAGGACAATGATGGGCAATTAACAGAAAGATAGTCTGGGGGGAGGAGGCAAGGAAACACTGCCCCACCTGATTTCAACAGCTGATGGGGATGGTAATAGAATACACTGCAACCCAGGACAACATCTTTCAGAATGCAGTCACCTTTCCAGCACCACCTTTCTGGGATGAATAGATATATCTGCCCTCTGTCAGGCTATTGCTTGCGTATGAATGAACATATTGTGGTCTGTCATGGAAGTGCTGTGCATGAAGTATGCTTTTTAGGGTTGTGAGGAATTTCATTCTGATTTAGTGTGTATGTGTGTGAATATTAAGAGGCCTTGTTTACTGTCTGGGTGATGTAGTGGGGGGGGACAGTCTTGCATCTCAGGCAATGGATCTTTTATGTGAGCAGTGGAGAGACCACTTTATTTCCTCAGATGTTTCTTCCAGTGAACAGTAAAAGCTATTTTGAGCTGACTTTATTGATCGTATGGGTTGATTTCCTGCAGACTCTTCTGTGTTTGATTGTGGATTATTGGAGTTTAATATAGTCATTGTCATAGGTTAGCAAGCATAGTCCCGGAAGGGTTGTCCTTGCTAAGGGGTGCTTACAGCTTCCTCTGGGAACTGATAGAACCTATCAGCTGGCCAGTTTGAATATGGACAATTCTTTAAGCCACTTAAAGT
>NW_008239448.1:62015-68655 GCF_000691975.1 Corvus brachyrhynchos
ACATTGTCAGTGGGAGAAGGGAGGAAGGTGGGGGGAGGAGAGTTCTGAAGGTGTGGTATAAATTTTTTGTTCCCTTCTTTTAGGTCTGTTAATAAACTTCTTTATATTCTTTCAAGTTTGGTGCCTGCTTTGCGTTTCTCCTAATTCTTATCTCACAGAAGATAAACAGTAATGAGTATTTTAGACCAAACCACTACAGTCATAGTGTAGATGAACCAGTAAAACATTTCTATTAATCCTAACTCTAAGCAGACATACATCCTGGGAGATAGCATATCATGTAAGCTGCTGAATATTAGAGCAGTTTTGCTCTAACTGTTCACTTTTTCTGTACCTCCTGGCCTGCCTTCCCTCCATGCTCTCCTGAGCTTCATTGCAACCTATGACTCTGTTGCAGTCACTTCAGGATACCGTTTGTCTTTCTGTAGGTTATGAAATAAGCTGTCAGGTTTGATAGTTTGAATATTTATAGAGAGAAGAGGTTAGCAATATAAAATATTGTTCCTATTCATCATGCTTTGTCAGGAGCTGTGAAATTTTACTTTTACATGTGCTGCCTTAAGTCTTGTGCAGCAAATGTGTGGCATGCCATGCTTACACCAGTGATGCACCCCACAATTTTGGGAATGTGTAATCTGTAACAGTGTCAGCTTTGGAGCACTGCTTTGTATAAAGGATCCACTGCTCAAAGGTAATGAGATGACTGTGTCAATTAATATGCAGCAGACTTTGTGTCTGCTCATTGTTCTTCTAATTTAATGTATGTGATGGTCTGTATTACAAGCAGTAGTGGTGAATATTTAAGGACACAGTACAGTGTTGGAATGCTCCCTGGCATCCCACAGGCTCCCTATGTGTCTTCAGGGCAACTATTTCAATCCTTATGCAGCTTCTGGCAGTCTACCATCCTAGAGACATCTTAGGAACGTATAAAAGAGAGGCTTTAGGCTCTGCTGATACAGTGATGCTCAGGATCCCTCTTTGCCCACTCTAGAGATCTGTGATGCTGCCTGTGTCTGAGATAGATGTAACTTGTTCAGGAGAGTTGGCTCTTTTGAAGAGCTGGATCTAAATCAGAGAATGGGCCTTCTCATCTGACACTGCTGCTCTCTACTAGACAAAAAGTTCTCTAGTACAAGATTTTACTTTACTTGTGTCCATAATCAGTAAAATGTCAAAGGCCATATTTTATGTAACAATTTTATTTGTGATAAATGCAGGCTGCTGTCCGCAATTATAGTCTTATTCCTCCTTTGTAGTGCTCATGTAGCTCTACAGTGAATAGAAGTGATCTAGATGAAAAGTAACTCTCAAAACTTAAATTTTCTGCCATGTATGTTCTGTGATCAGATAGCCAGTTTATTAATTTGGGTTGCTGATCAATTGCATGAACATTTCAGCCTCCCTGGAATGGCACTAAAAATGAGGTGTTTGGGACAGGCAAGAAGGGGACAAGAACCATTAATTCCCTTCATCAGTAGCCCACACTTATGTTTATGTCTTCTTGTTTCATAACACTAATGAATTTTCCCTGCGTAGGGAGGAGAAATAAAAATACCTACTTCACTTCCCTTAAGCACTCAATCCAAACTCGTGACTGTATCAGCTAAGTTTAGTAGTTTAAATTGCAACACCTATATTTAAAACCAGGAGTTTGGTGAACTTGGATTCTTTTCTTTCTGTTGCAACTTTTCAGAGGCTATTCATTTTAAAGGGACTGTAGCAGACAGTCAAACTTCAGGCTCTGTATTTAGGAAGTGGAGATGTAAGTTGCTTGTGAACCAAATTCTCATAATTTCTGAGGTGCGAAGTCTAGTTGTATGTCACATATAAAAAATAAACTGTCCGTTTTTAGTGGTCACAGAGTAAGTCAGTGATAGAGCTGAGCTGGATTTATGCTTCTGAGTCTGCTTTCTGTTTACAATCCCATGCTGTTTTCTTGCTTTGTTTAAATCTGATGCTGCTTTTAGTTTGTGCCTATGACTGAAGGCTCCTTTTTCTTTACTGTTGTGATCTTGTCCTTGAACCAGTTTGGTAAAAAATTAGTTGTCTCTCTTTTCTTCCTCCTTGATTTAGCAATTAAAGGTTTGTTATCCTGTAGTTGAATCCTAAAATACTATACTGTAAAACTGTGTTAAACATTCTGTGTTTTGTATACCATAGAAAAGAATATTTAGTTCTTTAATCAAGGAGAGTACAGAAAACAGTGAGAAGTATTAGCTACAATGTGCTTTTCTTTAAAGTCTGAATTTTCCTCTTTTGGGGAAAGCAGCAAATTAGTATGTGCATGAAGAATGAGATTAATGCTTAAGTGGTGGTACATGAAAGTTAGATTGTGATGTTCAGTTTCAGACATACATGGCATTTTTTTTGAAGTCTTAGGGAAGCTTATGTTTAAAAACAAACAAAAAAACCCCCAAGAAACAAACCCAGAAACTACCCTTTAAAACTGATTTTTTTAAGAGCTAGGCTGAAGAAGTTTTGCCTGTTTTAAGTAACTTTACAACTGTATTGACTACTTAAAAGCAGAGAACTTGTTAACTTTTAAAAACATTTATCATTTACCTTGAATCACTTGTTCCATTTTGATAGCCTCCTTCATATAGAAAATATAGCATGAGATGTCAGTCTAAATACAAGTCTAACAATGCTCTATCTTCTATGTGAAAGGAAGTATTCTGTACGTTTTTCCATGTTTGACACCATAGTGTTTTGAATAACCATGTTCCATATTCATATCAATTTTTTGTTTTTGTTTTCAATTTATTATGCACAGCACTTGTTCTGAAATTTGGGGACTGAGTACACCAAACACGATAGATCAGTGGGATACAACAGGCCTTTACAGCTTCTCTGAACAAACCAGGTGAATATTCTGCCCTCTTGCATCATAGAAATCTTGTGGGAGGGCTTGGCTTTGGAGGGTCTGTAATGGGATGCTTTAGCTGTAAAATAAAATAAATGCTTCCTAGGCCTCTCATGGTACAGCATTTTAAAATATTTGCTTGCCAGTGTAGAAATTCAAGTGTTATAAGCTGATGTTTTGAGAAATTAAACTCTAATTCTGCAATATTGATTTTTCATGACAGTGCTATTGAAAGAATGGGAAGACTTGTTAAATGCAAGTTCTAATATGATTTGGTATTTATATTGACAAAGTTGGGAAGCTTGATTCTTTAGACCTAATCTTACAAAGTACTTAAACTGCTTTGTATGTCACAAGCTTTCAGTTAAATCTTGCTAATTGGCTCAGATATGAGCTACTAAAGAATTGTTTGTCAATTCTTCAGTAGTTAATGGCAGGCAAATTCTAAACAGGGTCTTTATTTTTTCATGTCACATTACTTGATTTGTGTATTGAGGTTTGTCTCCCATCCCATAACAATCATAAACATCTGCATTTGTGTAAGCATATGCAGTCTGTCTTAAAACTAGCAAAACGATTTCAGCTGGTAGTAAGGCAGACAAAGTCAAGAAGATAAACTTTACAGTCCTTAAAAGATGTGCATTCATGCCTTTTGCATTACAGTTATACTGCCATGTGGATCACTTGGGCAGCTGACTGCTTATAGGCTTATTTGTAGTCCTGTGGGAATTCTTAAACTTAAAGCCATAAATCATCTATGCCACAGCAAAGCTTTGAGGTTTAGTAGCAGAAGGGACCATCAAGTGTGTGATTTTATTATTTTTTTTAACAACTCTCTTCTGCATTTAAAAAATATATGAAGCAATCATCCTAAACACTTGGTTGGAGGTAAAGTGGCTTTTAATAAATTCTAAATTCACTGGCAATGATTTGAGCAACTCAAATATAAGTTAAGAGACTACTGATATGATCATTTTTATCACATTTGAAGCCTTTCAACAAGAATATAAATGTCACTAGCAGTATCAATCCACTGAATTCTGAGAATGAATAAACTCTCCATCCCATGGGTGTACACTCTTGCTTGAGTGACTAAGAGCATGCGGTCTGTAAAAACTTTTTAACATCTTTCCCCTCCAGATCTCTCGATGGCCGTCTACAGGTATCTCATCGTAAAGGATTGCCACATGTTATGTACTGTCGTTTGTGGCGCTGGCCAGATCTTCACAGTCACCATGAACTTAAAGCAATTGAAAACTGTGAATATGCTTTTAATCTTAAAAAGGATGAAGTATGTGTAAACCCTTACCACTACCAGAGAGTGGAGACACCAGGTAGGAAGACTACTTCTGACTTTGTATAGCATCTGTACATACTCGATCAGCATAATGTTATAAGTGAAAAAAGAGAAAGATTATGCTTTCTCTTGCCAAAAGTACAAGATTCTTAGAGATACAGCTTTTGAGAAAACCACCCCTGATAGTTTTTAATAGTAAAGTTACTGAAAAATCTTTATGAATGTGGAGATACCTTTACCCCAATAAACATTTCCAGGACTGCTAGCAGTTTCCACATGGCTAAATATGACCCAGACTGAAAAGGAGAACAGATATGATTCACCTTTGCTAATGTGGAATAGTCTTACTCAAGAAGCACTTCAGGAATCTGCTTCTACCACTAGCAGTACAATCGTAATACTAGCAGTACTGAGATTCAGAAAATTTCAAAACATCTGAAGAAATTGTTAGATGGTTTAGATATATATTTTTTCCTTTTAGATCACAGAAGCGTGTATTTTGAGGGTCTTACTAATGCTTTGAATTTTGCTTTTCCAGTCTTGCCTCCTGTACTAGTGCCACGGCACACTGAGATTCTAACAGAACTGCCGCCTCTCGATGACTATACCCATTCCATTCCTGAAAACACTAACTTTCCAGCTGGAATTGAACCACAGAGCAATTACATACCAGGTATTTTCTTAACTTTTGCTGTAAACAGTACGTTTAACATTGTGCTGCTGAAACAAAGATGGTAATTTTATGCTCCTAAGTGATCAAATTAATTGCAAGATGTGCCAATAAGTTAGATCTAGTTGATTTTGTGTATTAATTCCAATAGAAATACCTGAACATTGTAGTTTGCAGAACACGATCCTGTGTGAAACTATATTGCTTACTTGGTTTCAGTATCTTATTTAAGATTCAGAATGCTAATGAGTGAAAAATAGACCTTTGTCTTATGCTTTCAATCTGTTTTACAAGCATATAGGGGTTGCCAAGTGCTGCATATTGGAGATTGAGCAGCAGTTTACTACTCAATCTCACCACATGTAGTTTGTGGAGAAAACTTTAAGTTGCAAAGCAGTGACTTAGTGTTTTGATTTGTAGTTCACAATCGATCAAGGTCTGCTTTGGGTATTTGTTAATATCGTGTGCACAGTTTTGTCTCTTTAGTATGAGAGAACAACCTAACAATATTGAAATCAAAGAATTCCTTCTTCCCGTTCTTTGCCCCTTCCCTACCCCAAGACTAACCTGCTACAGTGCACCCAAAAGCTGGTACTATTACTGAAATATAAAATCAGTGAACTTTGTTTCCTGCCCCAACTTTGTGTTTCCTATCCCTTCAGGAAGTTGCCTGGAGTGTAAAACCAAGTAAAGCTGAAATTTTCTCATAAATGTTTGTGCTGGTTTGGACAAATTTGGAGGAAAATATCTTCTGATAGAAGGCAGGTTACAACCACTCCTCCCCCACCAGGTTTGGAAAACAAAAAAATTTTCCTCTGAGAAAAGTGAAAGAGATAAAAAACCTATTTATTTAACAAACACTCAGGAAAAGGATAATAATGCTAAATAATAAGACCTCTCGCTTTGGACAGAAACCTGGGAAGATTTCAGAGTCCTTCTGTAGGTGTGGTCTCTCTCCTCCTCCTCAGAGCTATGTCGGTGTGGGCCCACCTCTGCGGCCTCGGTGGAAAATTCTCCCAATGTGTTCTGGTCTTGAAACAGTCCAGAAGAGAAGAAAGGAAAAACCGAAGTGTCAGGAAAACAAAGTTCAACTCTTCATCTCCCTCCAGAGAAAAGGAGCTGAAAGCTGGCTGAAAAACAAGCAAGCTGCTTCCTTCACTCTTGCTACTGCAGCAGGAGAATGCAGAGGAGTGTGTATCTGTGTCCTTGAACAACTGCTTTGAAAAGTTCGCTCGGTGTTTTCCTCTTCCCCCTCTCAGGCTCAGTTTAAAGGCACAGAAAGGCACAAAATTAATTTCTGGGCATAGAGCAGTGATAGGGGATACACATCATAAAGTCACCCCAAGACATTTCACCCCTTATCCCATATGGTAGACTCAATGCCCCAACTAATATATTCTAACTCTACACACACACATTAATACATACACATATATATACATATATACAGCTATATACAAACAGTGACAGTGACACTCAGCAAGCAGTGGTATACAGGCATTTCACATTACAGGTGGTTTTCACCCAACAATCAAATCTCCCTCTGGTATACAACGTGTTGTTCCATCTTTCTGCATTACCCACCATGTGCAACCAGGTCCCTGAGCAAAGACAACCCCACGGATGGGTTTGTCTGTACTTGAGGCAGAATTAACCCAAACAGTCTTTCCTAACAGACCTCTGGCATGCACTACTGGGACCTTATCTCCATCTAGTGTGTGAAGGGGTTCAGATTGGGCTGGACCCACTCGATTGGTGGAACCTCGGGTGTTAACTAACCAGGTGGCCTTTGCTAGATGCTGCTCCC
>NW_008239448.1:69864-71022 GCF_000691975.1 Corvus brachyrhynchos
TGACCTGAGGCATCATGGGCCCATTGAGCTAGGAACAACTGTCCCTTGTGTTTCCAATCTATCTGTGACACTTCTATCTTTGCAGCCTGATCTATGTATTTGTTGTTTTGGTGTTCCTCATTACCCTACTCTTGGGGACATGGGCATCTACATGGCGGACTTTCACAACTAGCTTTTTCACCCCTGCAGCGACGTCTTTCCACTCTTCAGCAGCCCAGATTGGTTTTCCCCTATGCTGCCAATTCGCCTTTTCCCACTTTTCCAACCATCCCCACAGAGCATTGGCTACCATCCATGAATCAGTGTAGATGTATAGCTTTGGCCACTTCTCTCTTTCAGCAATGTCAAAAAAACGTGTGGGACTCCATACGGCTGCTTTCCACTTTCGTTTCATCCCTACGATGCGACAAGAACCGTCGGTGAAAAGAGCGTAGCGTGTGTCGTCTGATGGCAGTTGGTTGTACGGTGGAGCTTCTTCAGCACGTATCACTTGTTCTTCTTCATCAGTGAGACCAAAGTTTTCACCTTCAGGCCAATTTGTGATTACTTCCAAGATCCCAGGGCGATTCAGTTTTCCGATACGGGTGCGCTGTGTGATGACAGCAATCCATTTGCTCCATGTGGCATTGGTGGCATGGTGGGTAGAGGGAACCGCTGAATATCCACCCCAGCACCAGTAGTCGAGGTGCCAGGAGGAGTTGTGCTTCAGTGCCGATTGCCTCTAAGGCGGCTTGGATTCCTTCATAAGCGGCCAAGATTTCCTTCTCTGTGGGAGCGTAGTTGGCTTCAGACCCTCTGTAGCTTCGACGCCAGAATCCCAGTGGTCGGTCTCGAGTCTCACTAGGCACCTTCTGCCAAAGGCTCCAGGACAGACCATTGTTCCCGGCTGCAGAGTAGAGCACATTCTTCACTTCTGGTCCTGTCCTGACTGGGCCAAGGGCTACTGCATGAGCAATCTCCTGCTTGATCTGGGAAAGGCTTGTTGCTGATCAAGGCCCCAATGGAAATCGTTCTTTTTGCGGGCAACCAGGTAGAGAGGACTCACAATCTGGCTGTACTCAGGAATATGCATTCTCCAAAAACCTATGGCACCTAGGAAAACTTGCGTCTCCTTCTTGTTGGTTGGTGGAGACATTGCTGTGATCTTATTGATGACCT
>NW_008239448.1:71375-73414 GCF_000691975.1 Corvus brachyrhynchos
GTCAGGCTCACCTCAGCTTCCACCAGGGTCAAATCTTGTGATCCACCTGTTACACCAGCAATAGAAACAGATTCTGCCCCCACATGTTGCGATGGGATTATTGTGCACTGCGCACCAGTGTCAACCAAGGCATCATATTTTTGTGGTTCTGATGTACCAGGCCAATGAATCCACACAGTCCAAAAAACACGGTTTTCCCCGGCCTCTACCTGGCTAGAGGCAGGGCCCCTCTATGCCTGGTTATCCTTCTTTCCCTGAGCATACATCTTAGAGGTTCCTTCAAGGGGATCAGATATGTCATCTTCTCTTCCATCATTTCTGGCAGTTCGGCTATGGGAAATTAGAGCTTCTTCCTTTTTGGTGGAACTTCCTTTCTGAGTCTTGCGCTCCTTGATGTAGGAAACCAGAGTGCAGAGAATATTTCTCTGCCTGTTTTGAAGGGTTCTACCCCCCTGGACAACACTTTTTTTTACCTTCGTCCTTGGAGAAAATTGCCTACCCTCTGGGAAGAATTAGAATCTACACTGGTGTGAACTAGGTGATAGAATATTATGTAAGGTTGTCACAGGGTGAAAAATTTAGAGGATTTGGGTTTGATAATATAGTAAATAGATAAAAGCAAAATACTTCAAAATGGACGATTGTTGTTCTTCTCCAGACTTTCTTCTTGTACTACTACTCCGTATTCTGCAGTAGAAGTAGTTTGGGATGATTGGATAAATAATTCTTCAGTTCCTGTCTGCGTGACAAGATGATTTATTATACATTGGTGGAAAAGTAAAAATAATGTACGCTTTTAGTGACCATTGGTTAATTTACCTTTAAAAGACTGTGTAAATCTTGATAATTTGGCATTCTCCTGCATTCTCTGCTCTGTGCTATGTCTGGGTCACGTTAAGTGGCTCTATTTCTCCGATAAGACTTAATAAACAACTATCTGAAAGTAGAGAAGGCTGAATGTCGTTTGTGTCCCAAACTCCTGGCAAAGACTCTAAATTTCTCCCTCATCAGGGGAGGTGTAATTACGGCACGGTTAGTGTCAAATGGTGCCCTGTGTGAGGATCGAACTCACGACCTTCAGATTATGAGACTGATTCCTACACTTCAATTCACGCACTCGTGCTGCCAGAGCAGAAGTGGGTTGTCTCTCTAACCTCCTCATGTTTTCCCCACTATCATACAGGAAATACCACAGCTCACTTCGTGGGATGTACCTTCTCTCTCTCTCTGTGGAACGTCTGTGTTTGGTAGCAGAATCTCTGATCTGTACCACTGAGATTTGGAGAAGGCCCTCTTTAATCTCCTTCTTGAGTTCCTGGTGATTCTTCTCTATCTTATCTTCCAATTTCTGCAGACGTGTTTCCACAGCTGCGATTCTTGCATGTGTTGGGCCATGCGTGGAATCTGCATATGCTCGGAGCTTCGTCGCCATATCCTGCTTGGTCTCATTCCCACCGTCATCTGGTTTCATTATTGCTAAAGGAGAAGCATATTCTTGTGGCCCAAGTCATATGAGTTTTTGCCACATCACTGCATCAACTCTGACCCTATCTGGACTCCTCAATCCTGGGTCATGTGTGTAGACAATCTCTACCACCTCTGGTTCTCTCAAGCGTTGGATCCCTTGTTCTATGGTCTTCCACTGGGTTTGCTGCATATAGAAATCATCTGCGCACAGATATCTTTCATTCACGCCTGTCAAAAGCCGTGTCTAGAGACTGACAGAGTCAGCCCTCTTTATCATCGCTTGGTCGATAGCCGGATCACGTGACAGGGATCCCAAATGCCTCGCTTCAGCACCGTCCAGCATCACATCATCACCTGCAGCATCCCAAATACGGACCATCCTACTTATTATGGATTCATCAGACCTTCGAGTGTAGTCCTTTTTTAGGCTGTGAAGGTCTTTAATGGATATGGACTCAGTAATGGTTTCTGTACCTGAGTCAGTTGATGGCTTTGAGGTTCCTTCCCCCACATCATCATCATCTTTCACTGGGCGATCAGTTTTGGTTGTGTGCTTTTTCCTCATGACGTGA
>NW_008239448.1:73498-74343 GCF_000691975.1 Corvus brachyrhynchos
GTTATCTGCTGCCCTACAATACCTAGCAGTGTGCGATAAGCATATGCCAAGGCTCAGCATATTGCAATGAGCTTTTTCTCATTCGAATTCTCATTGCATTTCTCTTTCAGGTATTTCTCCACCTCAGCTGGGTTCTGAATTTGTTCAGGGGGGAAATTCCAGACTATTGGGTCAGAGAATTCCTTCAGGGTTTGGCCCATATCCTCCCATTCCCCACACCACTCAGGGTTTTCCACGCCTGGGTCAGGTGTCTCATCAGTCACCCTGGAAATCTGAACTCTCATTCTAGACCAGCTACAAACCATATAGAGGAAGCTTACCAGATAAAATACCAGGAAGGTGGTCTCTTTAACATCCAGGGGAAACTGAACATTCTCAAAAGATAAGGTATCAAATTTAAAGGGGAAGGAGATGAAAGGCTGGGAAACCCCATCCCCTCCTCCTCTAACAAACTGGGTGCAATTACTAATAAACTCCCAAAACAGTCCACTGAAACTAGGACTGGGGTTAGGACAGAGAAACCACATATCATACACACTCCGAACAACTGCCAGTACCTCCTATTATAAATCATTATCACCGAGCACAGCAAGATAGAAATCTGGATTCGTGCCCCTGCTAAAGTTACGTATCAGGGACAAGATCAGAGCAAGTTGTGGATCGGCAAACAGGCCTAGGGACCAGAAAGGCATTAGTACCTCAAGCCAGAGAGACATTATGAACTCAACCAACATGGTGACTACTTTACCCCAACACAAAGTGTAGTGGTTTAGGCCAAAATACTCATTACTGTTTATCTTCTGTGAGATAAGAATTAGGAGAAATGCAAAGCAGGCACCACACTT
>NW_008239448.1:75252-88131 GCF_000691975.1 Corvus brachyrhynchos
GATTAGGTCATGGGGGGAAGCTGTAAGAAGAACATCACTTCTGAGACTCAGCTTGCTAACCTATGACACAAAGTAATTAAATCCAACCCAAAATGTAATTAGTACCGGTTTTTTCACTTTCTTTCAAGCCCTGCGTTGAGCGCCACTAATTATTTGTGCCGGTTTAGACAAATTTGGAGGAAAATATCCTCTGATAGAAGGCAGGTTACCACCAGCCCTCCCCCACCAGGTTCAGGAAAAGGAAATTTTCCTTGGAGGAAAGTGAAAGAGGTAAAAACTATTTATTTAACAAACACTCAGGAAAAGGATAATAATGCTAAATAATAAAACCTCTCACTGTGGAGAGAAACCTGGGAAAACCTGGGAAGATTTCAGAGTCCTTCTGTAGGTGTGGTCTCTCTCCTCCTCCTCAGAGCTGTGTTGGTGTGGGCCCACCTCCGGGGCCTCGGTGGAAAATTCTCTCAGTGTGTTCTGATGTTGAAACAGTCCAGAAGAGAAGAAGGGAAAAATCGAAGTCCCAGGAAAACAAAGTTCAACTCTCTGGAGAAAAGGAGCTGAAAGCTGGCCAAAAAGCAAGAAGGGTGCTTCTTCTGCTCTTGCTACCGCAGCAGGAGAACGCAGAGGAGTGTGTATCTGTGTCCTTGAACAACTGTTTTGAAAAGTTCACACAGTTTTTCCTCTCCCTCCTCTCAGGCTCAGTTTAAAGGCACAGAAAGGCACAAAATTAATTTCTGGGCATAGAGCAGTGATAGGGGATACACATCATAAAGTAATCCCAAGACAATGTTTAATGCAGCTATGTTATGAATAAGCTGCAAATTCAGATCTATACTCTCTTGAAGAATAAAATTACTTGAAACTCAAATATGTGCAATTTAGAAATTGTATCTATGTGTCTACAGGATATTGCTTGTGTTTTCTTTAAATGTATCCAGGAATTTAAATGGCATTAAAAATGCAATAAATTTGTTCTCATCTGTTTAATCTGGGCCATGTTTGTTGCCACCTAGGGACAGCAGATCTTTAAAGAGCAATTTAAGGGGATGGAAATTGGTGCTGCTTTCCTAACTGATATATGCCTTTTTTGACTCAGAGGGCTTTTGATAGCATTTACTAACAACTTACTGGAAAGCTACCATTTGCAAATCCGGTGCTATGGAAATTAGCTAAAGCAGCTAGGTAGTTATTTGCAGGATGTATGTTCAAGGTGATTGTGGGCATTCACATGATTTTCAAATGTTTATGCAGCTAACCACACCTTGCCTCTTTGTCACTGACACCCTCCTGTTGTGTTCATGGCATCTTACTTTATTTGACCTTGCTGACTTGATCACTTAGCTAGGTTCTGATAAGTCTGTCGTGTCTTGACAGCCTGCTTCAGAGAACCATTTTCTTTAGGGGTAGGCCAGAGACTAACAACCGTAGGCCAGAGACTAACAACCGTGGTAGCTTTGCACCACAATACTGTCTCAGTACATGGTCTACAGAGAGGTTGATTTCACTTACAGCTGGGAAGATGGCAATCATGAAGGTGCAGGATTGCTGTTGGGGCTGTTTGTTCCATTAATACTACTAGGTGGAGGAAATCTCTATTCAGACAGAGATTAGTTAAGGAAAATAATCTGTGCCAAAGACTCTAGATTAGCAACTGGAAACAAGAGGCGTGGGTTGGATTGGAAATTGTTATTGACCTTTTACCATGGCTGTGGGATTAACTATAATGAATGATTTGGAAAAGGGTGGAGTCCACTTTATCACAATTAATTCAATAAAAATGTTCAAAATTAGTATGATTTTTGTTATAATAATTCTTGATAGTGAAGATTTCCCTTAATCGTCCTTTTAAATTCTCATTTGAATTTTGTCACATCTATATTTAGATCATTAGTTTTACAGAGTGAACCAAATATATAATTCTTTTGGTTAATTTTTTTAATCAGTTGACTTAATCTAGTTTCCTCTTGCTGGCTTCCTTCTGACCTTACTATATTGCTGTAAATCTCAGACATGATATTTGATATAATTTTATTTTAATTCTTAGGCAAAAAGCTTTAAATTTCTGCTGTTTGATAATAATGTAATTAAATGTATTTAATCCCTCAGATGTCTCAGACACAATTCTAAGGCGATTGTAGACATAGTTAGCTTCAAACACTTTCACTAAAGCAATCCAGGTTTTGCCTTTAATATATAAAATCATAGAATATCCTGAGTTGGAAGGGACCCACAAGGATCATTGAAGTCCAGCTCCATGTAGGAAAAGACATTTGCCCAGTTCAGAGAAAATTATTTCCTGAAAGGCAGTTGGCTAAGTTATCTGGATTACAAAGTACCTTTTAAATGGAGAAAAGGAACATGCATACTCTTCTGGGTTTTGAAGATATTTCTGTTGAATTAGACAAAGTTTCTAGTTTTAGAATGCTTCAAACTTGTTACTGAGTTTGCTTTGGTTAGTCAAACTCCATCTTTAAAGAAAGCTAGTTAAAAGAATAGATGATTGTTTTTATAGAGCTTGGAAGTAATAATGATAATAGAGCTTGTGCAATGTGACTAAATAATATAGTTATTATTGAGTGAAATCAACTTTTAGGTAATGAAGAAAAATTGATTTGGGGATTGAACTGAAAAGTAACCTTCAAATCTATAAGGCATGGGAGGGTATCTGATCTGATGGTTATAGTACATAAAGACAGCTCACATGATTTTTTTTTTGTGCAAGTCACCAGATGTGGGGTTTTTTTCATTTGTAATTCTACTAAATGTGAAAGCTGTTGATCACAATTGCAAAACTGTTACTTATTCTAGTGAATGTCTCTTGTCTTAAATGGAAAAGACAAGTATTATCTGTTAATTATATATTTGAACAGTTGACTGGCATACAAGAGATGATACATTTTACATAGACAATTAAGGCAGATAATGTTTGAAGACCTACTGGAAGGAGAAAGGGATGGCAAAATGACATTCTAATAAAGTATTTAGGTATTGAATGGAGCTCATGAGGACTTGAGAACAAAAATCCCAAATGCTAAATCTCACAAATTTCCCCAGTCATTGAACCATTAGGTGTTTTGTTTGGTTTTTTTTGACAGAAACACCACCTCCAGGGTATATCAGTGAAGATGGAGAAACAAATGACCTGCAGTTGAACCAAAGCATGGATACAGGTAGCTACTTTCAAAACTTGGGATTACTAGCTGTGAGCTGTGATCCCTCTGCATAGCAGCATGAATTCAGCCTAAAAGATGATGGCAATTTTCCTCTGTACAACCTGGTGTTTTCTGTTTAAAATATCACTTTCAGTCTTTAGTGAACAAATTAATATTTTGTTAGGGGAATGCTTTTAAAACATTCTGTGCCATATTAAGTACATTACATTTGTTTTGTAACGAAAGCATACAGGTCTAATTAAGTCTTCATCAGATTTTAATAGCTGATTTGTTTTAACCATCCCCAACTTTACCTTCTGAAACAGGTTAATTGAAGCAATATGTCTGTTGGCCTAAACAAGTTACAGACTCTGAATTTTGAGAACCTGTCTCTTACCTCTGGCACCTTATCACTTCTGCCATGTTTCAAATCAATTCTTGTATGGAAGGCTCTATGGAAAGAGTAGTAGAAATATTAAGCATCCATGCCTTTGTATGAAAGAGTTTCTAGATTATGTGGTTGGCTTTAGACTTGGTCAAAGAACAGTTAACGTGCTGGATAAGAACATCCTGCTATGTGCTGGCAGACAAGTGTATTTGGTTAGCTAATGTTAGCAATCTTTTTCAGTTAGTTGGAATCAACTGCACCAGTTTCCGAAAGAACTGCAATATTTTCCCACTATGTGATAATGGCTACCTTAATTTAAAAAGCCTGATATCAGCAATCATTGTAGGAATGATTCTGTGCAAAGCCTCTTTGTATTTTGTCTACTAGTGCACAAATTGTGTTGGAGAGTTCATGTTTTTCTAAATTTTTTCCTTCCTCCTTCCAGGAAAAAATAATCTCAAATGAGGAAATCCAGCTTGTTCTTCTAGAGATAAACCCTCTCCTTTGAGAATAGAGGCAATATCTTGTTTGTCTCATCCACTTTTTCTTAGCTTTTTTTCCACTGAATTTGGGAAGAAGTCACTACCTTCTCACTGGGCTGAAGCACCTCTCTTATGAAGACAGGCTGAGAGAGTTGGGGTTGTCCAGCCTGGAGAAGAGAAGGCTCCAGGGAGACCTTAGAGCACCGTCCAGTACCTAAAGTGGCTACAAGAGAGCTGGAGAGGGACTTTGGACAAGGGCATGGAGTGATAGGACAAGGGGGAATGTCTTCAAACTGATAGAGGGCAGGGTTAGATTAGGTATTGGGAAGAAATTCTTTCCTGTGAAGGTGGTGAGGCACTGGCACAGGTTGTCCAGAGAAGCTGTGTCTGCCCCATCCCTGGAAGTGTTCAAGGCCAGGTTGGATGGGGCTTTAAGTACCCTGGTCTAGTGGAAGGTGTCCCTGCCCATGGCAGGGGGGTTGGAACGAGATGGTCTTGAAGGTCCCTTCCAATCCAAACCACTCTATGATTCTGTGACAAGCACATAAATAAAGTTATGTTCAGAGAGTGTGCATGAAGTGAAAGCTCTGCCAAATACAACACTAAGATGTTAATTAAGTCTTTATGAGGAGGGGTAGGGTCCCATGAGTCTGGAAAATTAAATGCAGTCTTAATTCTCAATAAGTGTGTGATATGCTGGAAAAGTGGTGTTAGGATTTCTGAGGTTTCTTATTCTGAAGAATTTCAGTGTAAAACTATATCTAGATAATGGTTATTCCTACTTATCTGAAATAACAAGAGTCATTTACTCTGAAACAATCTGTATTGCTTCAACAGGATCTCCAGCAGAGCTGTCTCCTAGTAGTCTTTCTCCAGTTAATCATAGCCTGGGTAAGGTGGAAATACTTTTAATTGTTTCTCTGTGTGATGACTCTTCTTTATGTTTATATTACATTAAAACCGAAAACGTACTTTAAAAAAATAAGAACTGTATTAGGAGGAGACTGTTGGGTTGACTTCCTGATGATAAACATAATAGGGCTGGGTAAATAACTTCTTAACTACTACTCTATTTCTGTAACTGTTGAGTTCCTAGCAAAGAGAAAGAATAATATGGTTGTGTGTGCAGGACTAGCATTTATAAAATAAATAGTTTAAAGGATGTTAGCCAATCCATAGTGCTGCCCAGACTTGCTGACTCCCTTGTATATATGTTCTGCTACTCTTCTCGTGTACTGTTTCACCTGTAACTGCAACACAATCATTGGTCCCACATTAGTTGCCCACCTGCTTTGATCAGGTGCTATTGCTGTGTATTTGTATAAATGCTTCAGGAAGATCAGATTCCCCTGGGTTTGTTTAAGGAATGATGACAGAAAAATGCTGTTCAGAACGCTTAGTAAGTAATTAGGGTAGGTAAAAAGGGGAAGCAGCTCAGGAAAAGCTGAAGATGCACAGGGAAGATACTGAGCTCTCATAGGGGAGAGTAAAAGGAGCTTAGAACTACTTTTAGATAAAGAGATGGTATAAGATCTAGTGTAATACAAGGAAACATAATTTTCATATTATTTTCCTTTGTGTGGTTCAGTGTTTGATAGTTTAATCTTTTCTTTATCATTGCCAAAATGTTTGCAAGTTACAGAAAAGCAACAGAAATGTCTCAACATCTGGCACTCACAGCAGCATTAGCTTAATTATTTTGCCAAGCAAAATGCAAGTACTGAACTAAATGAGCTGTGGTCAGATTAGATCACCCCTTCTTCCCCTCCTCCTTCCTTTGTGTGAAAGTCTAAATTCCATTCTGTTTACTGGAGTAGGTAAAAATGACAGCAAGTAAAATATAATTTGAGGAGATTACTGCTGTTGTTTCTGGGAGAGACAAATAGCAGGGCAGATAGATTTCTTTTCAGCATCGAATTCTGTATTAAGCTTGTTTTTTAATTTTTTTTTTTTAGACTTGCAACCAGTTACGTACTCGGAGCCTGCGTTTTGGTGTTCAATAGCATATTATGAATTGAATCAGAGGGTGGGAGAAACCTTCCATGCATCCCAGCCTTCCCTGACTGTAGATGGCTTTACAGATCCATCAAATTCAGAACGATTTTGTCTAGGTTTGCTTTCCAATGTAAACAGAAATGCTACAGTGGAAATGACAAGGCGGCACATAGGTAAAGATCTCTGATCTTTAACTTCATTTTAGACATTAAATTATCTGGAATGATCCAGGTAGGATGAGCAGATCTGTGTTTTGGGTTCCTTTCACCCTTGTGCAGTCAGCCATAGAACTTCTCTCTTGTGGCTTGCCAAAGAGACCTTGATCTCTCTTGCTAAGGACAGAAGCGGAAAGATAGAGAGATCACTGCTTCTGAAATTGGGGAGAAATATAGCTGCTTCTGTTACCACAGCCTGTTGCAATTGGGAAGAGATGTAGTGATGGCTAGAGCTGAAAGGAGCTCCCTTTCCTCGATCAGTAGTCACTAAACTGGTGGCAGCAGCAGTCACACAACTGTCAGGATGCAAGCGGCACAGGAGGAAGCCACTCAACTGTAGAGGATTTCTGTTGCTCGTGTTGCTGTTCTCTGCCTTCTGGAAAAAGATGATGCACCAAAGTATCCCAAGGGGCAGGTTTTTGGCTTTCAGGCTCCTCGTTAGACTGCTCTGCCCTAGGTAGCATTTGTATTCAAAGGTGCTTATAATTGAAATTTAAGCTTTAATTGCAAAATATTAGCATGTTGCTTAGTTTATCCTAATTTATAAAATGCAGAATGAACATTGGTAGTACTTGAATGCTTTTCTGAAATGGGAAAACCTGCAGTTAACATGCTGTTTTGACATGATTAAGATTTTCTTTGTAATGGTTAGTAAAGAATATTGTTTTCTACAATGCAGTGTCTTGGCTTTAGGTTCTTCAATAAATTACCCTTTTTTTTTCTGAATTCTTTTATTTAGCAACACTCATGAGGTTTTTTGGTTTGATTTTTAGTAAAAATTTCAACCTCTTTAGTAGAACCTTCTGATTCCCTCTATGCTAAATCCAAATGCTTGTCTAATAAAAATTTAGATGTGCAGAAGCCCAAGCTAAGCCTGTGCTAACTGATCAAAATGATCAATGATGAGGAAAAGCAAAAATGTAAGGAGCTCTCACTTTTTTTAATAGAGCAATTCACATTTTGTTTGAAAAATTGTTTTAAAGAAAAGGGGGAATAGAAACTATGGCCTTTAAAGAGCCTGTTAATTATAAATAGCTTTCTTTGAGAGCTCAATTGTGCATTACTTATCTTCTGCTAGAAATAACCCATGCAGGGTTTTTTTCCACTCAGAGAGAGAGAACAAAATCACAATGTAAAAGTGAACAATAATAATTCTTATGTTGTAATAGGGCTAAATGAAGTCCTGTTGGTTTTGTTCAAGTAGTACAGAGAAAGGGGTATGCAGTGGGTTGTGAAATAGTGTGGGTGCATGTAAGCAGAGAGTGTTGAAGTGGTACAGTGTTTTCCTTTTTTGCCATAGTGGCCTGTGCTGCTTCATATACAATGCTTTAATACTAGCACAAGTTTTAACTCTGTTGAACCTAATATTTTTATTTCAATTCTGGTATTTCTTTAATTAAAAAGTTATTTGGTAATGAACATTGCTTTCTAATTTGGATTTGGTTACAAGCCATTACATGGCTAGAAAATTCTATCTCACTCCTGACCAAAAATTATTCTGCTTCTCCTTCAAATATTGTGTGTTCGTGGGAGGAAAAATGCGAGTTAATTGTGTTCTGCTCCTGCTACAGCTGTCAGCCCAGCACTGTTGTCCTGTAGATAATTGATGTCTGTTTCTGTTATAAAGAAAAACCTTGGCCTTCTCTGAAACAAAATACTCTCTTGTTTGTTAATCTGCTTGGGTCATATCATAACTAGAGTTCCTTTGAATTTTGCTACAGGAAGGGGAGTACGTCTGTATTACATTGGTGGAGAAGTTTTTGCTGAGTGCTTAAGTGATAGCGCGATTTTTGTTCAGAGCCCCAACTGTAATCAAAGATATGGCTGGCATCCTGCAACTGTGTGCAAAATTCCACCAGGTTAGTAGCTTACCAAAGGTCTTGTGTAAAAATATTCAGTGAATGTATTCAGTGGACATTTGCTTTCCTTTTCATAGTTTCTTCATAGTTTTGGGCTTCTGTGTAGCAAACACAAGTATTCATTGATTGATTGTACTCTTTGGACTTTTTTTTCTTTTTAGGATGCAACCTAAAAATCTTTAATAACCAAGAATTCGCTGCTCTTCTGGCTCAATCTGTGAATCAGGGTTTTGAAGCAGTTTATCAACTTACTAGAATGTGTACCATAAGAATGAGTTTTGTTAAAGGATGGGGAGCTGAATACAGGTAAGAAACTTGTTTTTAATTTTAGAGTTAATTTTTCTTCTTTCACTAATGCACTATTTTTGTCTGGTTTGAAAGCTGTACCTACAGGCTTCTTACTGCTACTGTAGACATGCTGTCTGCAAGTTGAACCCCATATTTTCCTTTTTCTCCCTCATCAGCTATTGAGTTTTTAAGTTATAAAGACCAGAAAGTGATTTTAGTATTACAGTCAGCTGTTGAGCAAGGAATGTTATCAAAGTTCTGTTTCCTCGCTTGGTTCTGCTTGCTTGCTTATTATAGAAAAATCACTGACAATATCTAGAACTTTCACAGTTTGTGCTGTGAGATTATTTGCTATTTGTTAGATGTACAGTCATTTTGGTCTCTGTCCTGTTCTGTGTGGAGTATAATGAATTCATTAAGTTGTGGTGAGGGATGTAGTTGATAGTATCTGACAGAAAGAATTGAAGTCATTTGGAGCGCATTCTGCAGAATGAAACAGCTGGAGAATGTGCATTTAAGGGATGACAAATATTTTGGAACTTGGAAAAAACTTTGTGGGAGTAAGAAGACTGTTTATGTAGTAAAACTGCTAAAAAATGTTTTGAGTGGAAAAAATAGCCTTTTATCTGATTTTTTAATATATTTCAATTGTATTCTTTATTTAAACAAATTCCTTAAACCTCTCTAGAAATTGTCCCCTGAAAGAATGAAGTCTGACATATCAATACCCTATTGTAATACATAATGACTTTTTAAAAATCCATATAATTTCTGAGGTTGAATAATGGTGTGTAGGTTCCACTCTGAATCTTGGGGGTTTGCTTTTTTTATCTGCTCTTGAAATATATGCATGTAAATAGCAGCATCAGTATGTGGGGGAGGCTTCTCAGATAAATGAAACCAATTTTGTAGAAGTCTAATTGGATAAAATGAGAAATTTGAGTAATGGAATAAATTGGTACCTCTTTGTTAGTAAGAGATACACAAAAAAGAATGTGGCTCAAGTTTAAAGAACTATTGGATTTGTCTCAAAAGAAGTATGTATACACTTACACATAGTTAAATACAACATTCAAATCAGAACAGAAGAGGCTTAATCAGTCAGATTATATGGAGACAATTTGAAGTGAATGGAGTGTAAGTGCTGAATTAAAACAGTGGGGAGCCTTTTGGTAAATTTGTTTCTAAGGAGGGAGAATGTTTGTTGTTAGTAGTCTATAAACTGTTCAGAGATCATAGGATTAAAAATACTGCAGTGCAAACTCTTCCAGAACACCACAAAAACTGATTACTGGCATAATGCTGAACTAGTTACTTCGCATCTCTATTTAAGATGGTGCTAATAAAGTATTGATGCACAAAACCTGTAAGTTATGCTGCAGTTGTGATTAAAGCAAGAAGAGGTTGCTCCTGCAAACACAACCTTGAATTTAAACGAATGTAGTCTGAATTGTCAAAATAGACCAGGAGGCACTGCAAAATCCATCATTCTTGTTAAAACTTCTGTGCTTCATCATTATGTCAAAAAGGTTTCTTTTAGAACAGGCTTGGGCAAAGCCAAAGCATTACTTACACTTTATGCTATGTGGGTAAATGCATAGGTATGGCAAAGTGATAAATTTTGTTTATTTACCAAGCTTATAAGCTTGGTAGACGAAATAGTTTACAACTTTTTGCTCAACATATGTTTGCTAGAATTGAGGATGGTGGTAGAAGTTCAGATCAGCAGTCAAGTGTTCACGTTATCACAACTATCCAGGTCTAGGATCATCTTCTGAAGAGAGTTCAGTAGAGAGGTAATTACAGCAAACAGACTTAGTGATATGAGAACTGGAAATCTGTGGGTAGAAGAGGCTGAGTTTTAGCTTTGAAACAGCTGCTAAGCAACTGTTGCTCTTTTATCAACTTCTTCCAGTGTAGTGCAAAGCTAGGGTTGTTGAACAGAACCAGTTATAAAATTCTGAGGAAGCGTGTTGTGGAACACATTGTAGGGGAGTTAACAGCATTGGAATAATGAACTTCCTTCTTTGGGAAAGGATTCGAGACTAAATGGAATTATATTTCCTGTGGTTTAGGTTGTTTCTATTGGATCACTTTATTTTGGCATAGGCATTTGAGGCTAAGATAACAATGTTTTTCAGAGTGCTGAGAGTGCACAGACCCCAGCTCCTTTCTTTTCCTAGAAAATATGAAATCACTGACAAATTTGGAAATTCATCTTCTCTCTGGCTTAATTTTTCTGCCTTTTCAGTTCCTTTGTTTATATAAACAGATTTCCTTAAAGCAAAGGGTTGCAGTGCCAACAGTAAAAATGAAGGGGCTGGGTTTGTGTCTGACTAATCTGCTGCCTTTGAATCTTAATGTCTTCTTGCTTTGACTTTGGGATAGCTAGAATTACTAGGAAAAACTGGCTTAGCAACAGTAGTCTTGGCAGTTTAGTTGGGGAAAACTCCCATGCCTGGAGCAGGTACAGTGAAAAAAACAGGATTTTTCAGGCAGAGTATGTCGGATACTGATTTTTTACTTTGGAGATGAGAAGGAAAATTTTTGAACAGGTCTCTGAAACAAGGATATATGGGAGAGTGAATGAAGTTGTTTTGATTGTCAGCCCTTCAGTTTTACTGAGACTTGCTATATGGCGTTTAATTAATTCTATTGTGAAAAATTATAGGTAAGTTTATATAGAAGACAACGGAAACACAATTTTTATTTTGGTTGTTTGTGTGAGAATGTTGCAGTACAAAACACATGTAGAAGTGTAAGATTACAGAAAATTGGAGATAAACGTTTAGTGTTCCTTTGAGATAGCATCAGTTAGCACAGTATAACCAAACACTGTGTTTTGACATAGTGTTTCTGACGTCTAGCAGTTTCCTTATACATTTATCTTGTCATTTGCTCCAAAAAAGCCAGACCTTATGATCATCATAGCATTGTGCTGTTTGGCCATGCTGATAGCGCAGAGTCAAGTGTTTCTATTCTGTATTTCTCAGTAATTGTCTACAAAATTCAAACCCAGTTATGCGTGCACTCTTTGAAGGTTGTGATGCAGCTGCACACAGCTTTGATGTGAACACCACATTGGTTGAACAATTTTTAGTTTTGAATTTCTTTTTAGATGTAAAGCTCTTGGTGTGGTACTTGAGGCGTACTTGAAGCAAATGCTGAAGCTCTTATTCTCCAGAGCAGAATATTCTTGATATATTATGGACAAGCATGTAATTATTGATGTGTCTTACAGATGTGGAGTGTTTTGGAGTTTTTGTTGGGGTTTTTTTTCTTCAAAGACTGTCTGAAAAAAGTTTAGTAGTAGTTATGGTAATGGTTGTGGATTTTTATCTTTCTGTGTACGAGATATAGATGGAAACAGATTTGATTATATGATGGAGAACTTTATGGTAGCTAAAGCTGCTTTCTGACTTCCCTATTCTTTATTTTCTAGGCGGCAAACAGTAACAAGCACTCCTTGCTGGATTGAACTTCATCTGAATGGACCTCTACAATGGTTGGACAAAGTATTGACTCAGATGGGCTCCCCTTCAGTACGCTGCTCCAGCATGTCGTAAAACTCCTTCCTCTGTTACCAGTGGGCTAAATATCAAGTCTAATCAACAGACTTAATATAACACCTTGTCTGTCATAGTATTTGTGTGTGGTCCCCATGAACTGTTTACTATCTAAAAAGGTTTTTAAAAAAGAAAAAAAAAGAAAAACAGCACTTGAGGTCTCATCAATTAAAGCACCTTGTGGATTCTGTTTCCTATACTCTGCTACTAGATGAAAATTTAGTGTATAGAAATGTCTTTGTCAGAAAGATGGGACTGTTCTCAAGACTCTTAATGGTGTTTTTATTAGGTTTATAATTGAGTGTCCTAATGGTTTATCAATAACATGAATAACTAAGTATATGTATAGGTAATGCCTCATGATCTCAAATATCACAGTATTGTGCTGTTCTACATTTTAGTTCCCATAAATAGTTGTTTGGGTTTTTTTGATTTAGGTAAATCTCTTATAAAATTCCAAGACTCTACTCCCTTATTCTTTTATATTTTTTTATATAAGCAGATTTTTGAGTTGTCCTAAACATAAAAAGCTCAACTTTTTGCTGCCTTCTTAAAGAAAATCCCTCAATTGGAAAGGAAAGAAATGTCTTGAGATTCATCTGTGAAATCTTAAGACATTTTATATACTTAATGGGGCCTAAATCAATTCATATTATAAATTCCAAGTATCCATCACACTAAGAATCTACTTTTCTCTACCCATCTGAGTTGATGAATCTGGTGCCAGCATTATTGCTGGCAATGGTGTAATTTGGGACTTTTTTGTTTACCTTGAATCATTGAAGTCAGTGGTTTTTCTCATGGAATGAGAATTTATCATAGCATTGGATACTGGATTAAGTACACAAGGTTATTGGCTTACCCCTTACATCTGTATTTTTTCATTGAACAGATGTCACTAAAAATCGTGGGTTTTTTTTTTTGGAGGTAAATGCCT